>NC_053396.1:223073702-223381702 GCF_905171765.1 Bufo bufo
TGGTACCAATAAAAATGACAACTCTTCCTGCAAAAAACGAGGCCCCTGCACAAGACGATTGGCAGAAAAAATAAATAAATATGGCGTTCCTAAAATGGAGACACAAAAACATATTTTTTTTTCTCAAAAATGCTTTAATATGTAAAACTGAAACAAACAAAGTAGACATAGTTGATATCATTGCGTCAGTAACAACCTACTCTTTAAAAATAGTCCATGATCTAACCTGTCAGATGAATGTTGTAAAAAATAAAAAATAAAAACAGTGCCAAAACACCCATTTTTTGGTTAACTTGCCTCACAAAAAACTTAATATAGAGCAATTTAAAATCATATGTACCCCAAAATAATACCAACAAAACTGGCACCTTATCCCCTAGTTTCCAAAATGGGGTCAACTTTTTGGAGTTTCTACTGTAAGGGTACATTAGGGGGGCTTCAAATGGGACATGGCATCTAAAAACCAGTTCAGCAAAATATGCCTTCCAAAAACCATCCTTTCCTTCTGTGCCCTGCCGCGTGCCCTTACATCAGTTAACGACCAAATGTGGGGTGTTTATGTAAACCGCAGAATCAGGGTAATAAATATTTATAGTTTTGTTTGGCTGTTAACCCTCGATGTATTAAAGAAAAAAAATGGATTAAAATGGAAAATCTGCCAAAAAAGTGAAATTTACAAATTTCTTCTCCCCTTTCCTTTAATTCTTGTGGAACCCCTAAAGGGTTAACAAAGTTTGTAAAATCAGTTTTGAGTAACTTAAGGGGTGAAGCTTCTACAATGGGGTCATTTATGGGGGGTTTCCACAATGTAAGCCCCACAAAGTGACTTTAGAACTGAACTGGTGAAATTTTCTTAAACGTTTTAAGAATTGCTTCTAAAATTCTAAGCCTTCTAACATCCTAAAGAAATAAAATGACATTTACAAAATCATGGCAACATAAAGTAGATATATAGGGAATGTTAAGTAATGAATATTTTATAAGGTATCACTTTCTGTTTTGAAAGCAGAGAAATATAAATTTTCACAATTGCAAATTTTTCTAAAGTTCTGGTAAATTTGGGAATTTTTTGTTGTGCAGAATAATTTGGAACAGTACATTTAGAGTTTTTTAATTTGTAAAAAAATATACTGTTATCATTAGGAGGTTTACTGAATAAACATCGACCATTTATGAAAATCAGAGAGAAATATCATTTGCATAATAATATTGAACCTAATGCATAATACTGCTCCTATGTACAAGAATATACCTACTATAATACTGCCTCCTATGTACAAGAATATAACTACTATAATACTGCCCCCTATGTACAAGAATATAACTACTATAATACTGCCTCCTATGTACAAGAATATAACTACTATAATACTGCTCCTATGTACAGGAATGTAACTACTATAATACAGCTCCTATGTACAAGAATATAACTACTATAATACTGCTCCTATGTACTAGAATATAACTACTATAATACTGCTCCTATGTACAATAATATAACTACTATAATACTGCCTCCTATGTACAAGAATATAACTACTATAATACTGCTCCTATGTACAAGAATATAACTACTATAATACTGCTCCTATGTACAAGAATATACCTAGTATAATACTGCCTCCTATGTACAAGAATATAACTACTATAATACTGCCCCCTATGTACAAGAATATAACTACTATAATACTGCCTCCTATGTACAAGAATATGACTACTATAATACTGCTCCTATGTACAATAAATATATACTACTATAATACTGCTCCTATGTACAAGAATATAACTACTATAATACTGCTCCTATGTACAAGACTATAACTACTATAATACTGCTCCTATGTACAAGAATATAACTACTATAATACTGTTCCTATGTACAAGAATATAACTACTATAATACTGCTCCTATGTACAAGTATATAACTACTATAATACTGCTCCTATGTACAAGAATATAACTACTATAATACTGCTCCTATGTACAAGAATATAACTACTATAATACTGCTCCTATGTACAAGAATATAACTTCTATAATAGTGCCTCCTACAGTATGTACAAGAATATAACTACTATAATACTGCTCCTATGTACAAGAATATAACTACTATAATACTGCTCCTATATACAAGAATATAACTACTATAATACTGCTCCTATGTACAAGAATATAACTACTATAATACTGCTCCTATGTACAAGAATATAACTTCTACAATACTGCCTCCTATGTACAAGAATATAACTACTATAAAACTGCCTCCTTTGTACAAGAATATAACTACTATAATACTGCCTCCTATGTACAAGAATATAACTACTATAATACTGCTCCTATGTACAAGAATATAACTACTATAATACTGCTCCTATGTAAAAGAGTATAACTACTATAATACTGCTCCTATGTACAAGAATATAACTACTATAATACTGCTCCTATGTGCAAGAATATAACTACTATAATACTGCTCCTATGTACAAGAATATAACTACTATAATACTGCTCCTATATACAAGAATATAACTACTATAATACTGTTCCTATGTACAAGAATATAACTACTATAATACTGCTCCTATGTACAAGAATATAACTACTATAATACTGCCTCCTATGTACAAGAATATAACTACTATAATACTGCTCCTATGTACAAGAATATAACCACTATAATACTGCTCCTATGTACAAGAATATAACTACTATAATACTGCCTCCTATGTACAAGAATATAACTACTATAATACTGCTCCTATGTACAAGAATATAACTACTATAATACGGCCTCCTATGTACAAGAATATAACAACTATAATACTGCCTCCTATGTACAAGAATATAACTACTATAATACTGCTCCTATGTACAAGAATATAACTACTATAATACTGCTCCTATATACAAGAATATAACTACTATAATACTGCTCCTATGTACAAGAATATAACTACTATAATACTGCTCCTATGTACAAGAATATAACTACTATAATACTGCCTCCTATGTACAAGAATATAGCTACTATACTACTGCCTCCTATGTACAAGAATATAACTACTATAATACTGCTCCTATGTACAAGAATATAACTACTATAATACTGCTCCTATATACAAGAATATAACTGCTATAATACTGCTCCTATGTACAAGAATATAACTTCTATAATACTGCCTCCTATGTACAAGAATATAACTTCTAAAATACTGCCTCCTATGTACAAGAATATAACTACTATAAAACTGCCTCCTTTGTACAAGAATATAACTACTATAATACTGCCTCCTATGTACAAGAATATAACTACTATAATACTGCTCCTATGTACAAGAATATAACTACTATAATACTGCTCCTATGTGCAAGAACATAACTACTATAATACTGCTCCTATGTACAAGAATATAACTACTATAATACTGCTCCTATGTACAAGAATATAACTACTATAATACTGTTCCTATGTACAAGAATATAACTACTATAATACTGCTCCTATGTACAAGAATATAACTACTATAATACTGCCTCCTATGTACAAGAATATAACTACTATAATACTGCTCCTATGTACAAGAATATAACCACTATAATACTGCTCCTATGTACAAGAATATAACTACTATAATACTGCCTCCTATGTACAAGAATATAACTACTATAATACTGCTCCTATGTACAAGAATATAACTACTATAATACGGCCTCCTATGTACAAGAATATAACAACTATAATACTGCCTCCTATGTACAAGAATATAACTACTATAATACTGCTCCTATGTACAAGAATATAACTACTATAATACTGCTCCTATATACAAGAATATAACTACTATAATACTGCTCCTATGTACAAGAATATAACTACTATAATACTGCTCCTATGTACAAGAATATAACTAGTATAATACTGCCTCCTATGTACAAGAATATAGCTACTATACTACTGCCTCCTATGTACAAGAATATAACTACTATAATACTGCTCCTATGTACAAGAATATAACTACTATAATACTGCTCCTATATACAAGAATATAACTACTATAATACTGCTCCTATGTACAAGAATATAACTTCTATAATACTGCCTCCTATGTACAAGAATATAACTACTATAATACTGCCTCCTTTGTACAAGAATATAACTACTATAATACTGCCTCTTATGTACAAGAATATAACTACTATAATACTGCTCCTATGTACAAGAATATAACTACTATAATACTGCCCCTATGTACAAGAATATAACTACTATAATACTGCTCCTATGTACAAGAATATAACTACTATAATACTGCTCCTATGTACAAGAATATAACTACTATAATACTGCTCCTATGTACAAGAATATAACTACTATAATACTGCTCCTATGTACAAGAATATAACTACTATATTACTGCTCCTATCTACAAGAATATAACTACTATAATACTGCTCCTATGTACAAGAATATAACTACTATAATACTGCCCCTATGTACAAGAATATAACTACTATAATACTGCTCCTATGTACAAGAATATAACTACTATAATACTGCTCCTATGTACAAGAATATAACTACTATATTACTGCTCCTATGTACAAGAATATAACTACTATAATACTGTTCCTATGTACAAGAATATAACTACTATAATACTGCTCCTATGTACAAGAATATAACTACTATAATACTGCCTCCTATGTACAAGAATATAACTACTATAATACTGCTCCTATGTACAAGAATATAACTACTATAATACTGCTCCTATGTACAAGAATATAACTACTATAATACTGCCTCCTATGTACAAGAATATAACTACTATAATACTGCTCCTATGTACAAGAATATAACTAATATAATACGGCCTCCTATGTACAAGAATATAACTACTATAATACTGCTCCTATATACAAGAATATATCTACTATAATACTGCTCCTATGTACAAGAATATAACTACTATAATACTGCTCCTATGTACAAGAATATAACTACTATAATACTGCTCCTATGTACAAGAATATAACTACTATAATACTGCTCCTATGTACAAGAATATAACTACTATAATACTGCTCCTATGTACAAGAATATAACTACTATAATACTGCTCCTATGTACAAGAATATAACTACTATAATACTGCTCCTATATACAAGAATATAACTACTATAATACTGCTCCTATATACAAGAATATAACTACTATAATACTGCTCCTATGTACAAGAATATAACTACTATAATACTGCCTCCTATGTACAAGAATATAACTACTATAATACTGCTCCTATGTACAAGAATATAACTAATATAATACGGCCTCCTATGTACAAGAATATAACTACTATAATACTGCTCCTATATACAAGAATATATCTACTATAATACTGCTCCTATGTACAAGAATATAACTACTATAATACTGCTCCTATGTACAAGAATATAACTACTATAATACTGCTCCTATGTACAAGAATATAACTACTATAATACTGCTCCTATGTACAAGAATATAACTACTATAATACTGCTCCTATGTACAAGAATATAACTACTATAATACTGCTCCTATGTACACGAATATAACTACTATAATACTGCTCCTATATACAAGAATATAACTACTATAATACTGCTCCTATATACAAGAATATAACTACTATAATAGTGCCCCTAGTTTTCATGACTTATGTTTGGATTTATGATATACGGTACAGGTAGTAGAAACATATAAGCAGATGTTTATTCTTCGGAAACTTCTTAGTTTGGCACAAACAGCACAATAAAACCGCTAACTTTTCCAATTATTTTTATATTATTTTAGGACAAAAGCAGCCAGAAAGTTTTTTTGATTATAATGTTCTGATAATAGAAGGAGAGACGACCACCTTGTATCATGCATTGGCTCACAAGTGCAGTGTCACCCTTTAAGTAATTAGAAGTGGTGTCCTCGGCAGGAAGGAGTCTGTGCTGTGTGATGTGCACCGTGTGCAGCACAGCTAGAGAAAACACAAGTCGAAATGAGAAACAAAGTCAGAGGGGTTCTCACATGGAGGCTTTAACAAGACGCACGTTTCATTGTCACAGTGGGATAACTAAAACACAAAACTGCTTCTTTCTGTCGGTCAGAACTGTATTAAATCTGTGATGTGCATCCTCCCTTTACTTCATAGACTGCAATGGAGGTTTATAGAGGGGTGTGTGGGGCATCTACACTGCGAGTATAAGGAGAAGTCATCATTGCCAAAGCTGCAGGATCCTGTAATATTCCAATGAAGTTCAAACTTTTAAAGGGGCTTTATATGGATGACCTATTTTCAGGATTGGATAGATTTGAGATAGATAGATAGATTTGAGATAGATAGATAGATGATAGATAGATAGATAGATAGATAGATAGATAGATAAATAATAGATAGATAAATAGATAGATAGATAGATAGATAATAGATAGATAATAGATAGAAAGATAGATAGATAGATAGATAGATAGATAGATAGATAATAGATAGATAGATAGATAGATAGATAGATAGATAGATAGATAATAGATAGATAATAGATAGAAAGATAGATAGATAGATAGATAGATAGATAGATAGATAGATAGATAATAGATAGATAGATAGATAGATAGATAGATATGAGATAGATATATAATAGATAGATAGATAGATAATAGATAGATAATAGATAGATAATAGATAGATAGATAGATAGATAGATAGATAGATAGATAGATAATAGATAGATAGATAGATAGATAGATAGATAGATAATAGATAATAGATAGATAGATAGAATGATAGATAGATAGATAGATAGATAATAGATAGATAGATAGATAGATAGATAGATAGATAGATAGATAGATAGATAATAGATAGATATGTTATAGATAGATAATAGATAGATAATAGATAGATAGATAGATAGATAGATAGATAGATAGATAGATAGATATGTTATAGATAGATAATAGATAGATATGAGATAGATAGATAGATAGATAGATAGATAGATAGATAGATAGATAGATAGATAGATAGATAATAGATAGATAGATAATGTGTAGAGTTGAGCGAACACCTGGATGTTCGGGTTCGAGAAGTTAGGCCGAACTTCCCGGAAATGTTCGGGTTCGGGATCCGAACCCGATCCGAACTTCGTCCCGAACCCGAACCCCATTGAAGTCAATGGGGACCCGAACTTTTCGGCACTAAAAAGGCTGTAAAACAGCCCAGGAAAGAGCTAGAGGGCTGCAAAAGGCAGCAACATGTAGGTAAATCCCCTGCAAACAAATGTGGATAGGGAAATGAATTTAAAAAAAAAAAAAAAAATTACCCAATATCAATTGGACAGAGGTCCCATAGCAGAGAATCTGGTTTCACGTCAGCAGAGAATCAGTCTCTTCATGCCATAGCAGAGAATCTGGCTTCACGTCAGCACAGAATCAGTCTCTTCATGCCATAGCAGAGAATCTGTCTTCATGTCATAGCAGAGAATCAGGCTTCACGTCACCCACCACTGGAACAGGCCACTGTCACACATTTAGGCCCCGGCACCCAGACAGAGGAGAGCGGTCCCATAACAGAGAATCTGGCCTTATGTCAGCGCAGAATCTGTATTCATGTCATAGCAGAGAATCAGGCTTCACGTCACCCACCACTGGAACAGGCCACTGTCACACATTTAGGCCCAGGCACCCAGGCAGAGGAGAGAGGTCCCGTAACAGAGAATCTGGCCTTATGTTTTGCAGAATCTGTATTCATGTCATAGCAGAGAATCAGGCTTCACGTCACCCACCACTGGAACAGGCCACTGTCACACATTTAGGCCCAGGTACTCAGGCAGAGGAGAGAGGTCCCGTAACAGAGAATCTGGCCTGATGTCAGCGCAGAATCTGTCTTCATGTCATAGCAGAGAATCAGGCTTCACGTCACCCACCACTGGAACAGGCCACTGTCACACATTTAGGCCCCGGCACCCAGACAGAGGAGAGCGGTCCCGTAACAGAGAATCTGGCCTTATGTCAGCGCAGAATCTGTATTCATGTCATAGCAGAGAATCAGGCTTCACGTCACCCACCACTGGAACAGGCCACTGTCACACATTTAGGCCCAGGTACCCAGGCAGAGGAGAGAGGTCCCGTAACAGAGAATCTGGCCTGATGTCAGCGCAGAATCTGTCTTCATGTCATAGCAGAGAATCAGGCTTCACGTCACCCACCACTGGAACAGGCCACTGTCACATATTTAGGCCCAGGCACCCAGGCAGAGCAGAGAGGTCGCGTAACAGAGAATCTGGCTTCATGTCAGCACAGAATAAGTCTTCATGTCATAGCAGAGAATCAGGCTTCACGTCACCCACCACTGGAACAGGCCACTGTCACACATTTAGGCACCGGCACCCAGACAGAGGAGAGGCTCATTCAACTTTGGGTTGCCCCGCAATATAATGGTAAAATGAAATTAAAAATAGTATTGAATGAGGAAGTGCTCTGGAGTAGAATAATATATTGTTAAGGGGAGGTAGTTAATATCTAATCTGCACAAGGGATGGACAGGTCCTGTGGGATCCATGCCTGGTTCATTTTTCTGAACGTCAGCTTGTCCACATTGGCTGTAGACAGGCGGCTGCGTTTGTCTGTAATGACGTCCCCTGCAGTGCTGAATACACGTTCAGACAAAACGCTGGCCGCCGGGCAGGCCAGCACCTCCAAGGCATAAAAGGCTAGCTCTGGCCACGTGGACAATTTGGAGACCCAGAAGTTGAATGGGGCCGAACCATCAGTCAGTACGTGGAGGGGTGTGCACAGGTACTGTTCCACCATGTTAGTGAAATGTTGCCTCCTGCTAACACGTTCCATATCAGGTGGTGGTGCACTTAGCTGTGGCGTGGTGACAAAACTTTTCCACATCTCTGCCATGCTAACCCTGCCCTCAGAGGAGCTGGCCGTGACACAGCTGCATTGGCGACCTCTTGCTCCTCCTCTGCCTTCGCCTTAGGCTTTTACTTGTTCCCCTGTGACATTTGGGAATGCTCTCAGTAGCGCGTCTACCAACGTGCGTTTGTACTCGCGCATCTTCCAATCACGCTCCAGTGTAGGAAGTAAGGTGGGCACATTGTCTTTGTACCGGGGATCCAGCAAGGTGGCAACCCAGTAGTCCGCACACGTTAAAATGTGGGCAACTCTGCTGTCGTTGCGCAGGCACTGCAGCATGTAGTCGCTCATGTGTGCCAGGCTGCCCAGAGGTAAGGACAAGCTGTCCTCTGTGGGAGGCGTATCGTCATCGTCCTGTGTTTCCCCCCAGCCACGCACCAGTGATGGGCCCGAGCTGCTTTGGGTGCCACCCCGCTGTGAACATGCTTCATCCTCATCCTCCTCCACCTCCTCCTCATCCTCGTCCTCCTCGTCCTCCAGTAGTGGGCCCTGTCTGGCCACATTTGTACCTGGCCTCTGGTGTTGCAAAAAACCTCCCTCTGAGTCACTTTGAAGAGACTGGCCTGAAAGTGCTAAAAATGACCCCTCTTCCTCCTCTTCCTCCTCGGCCACCTCCTCTTCCATCATCGCCCTAAGTGTTTTCTCAAGGAGACATAGAAGTGGTATTGTAACGCTGATAACGGCGTCATCGCCACTGGCCATGTTGGTGGAGTACTCGAAACAGCGCAACAGGGCACACAGGTCTCGCATGGAGTCCCAGTCATTAGTGGTGAAGTGTGTCTGATCCGCAGTGCGACTGACCCGTGCATGCTGCAGCTGAAACTCCACTATGGCCTGCTGCTGCTCGCACAGTCTGTCCAGCATATGCAAGGTGGAGTTCCACCTGGTGGGTACGTCGCATATGAGGCGGTGAGCGGGAAGGCCGAAGTTACGCTGTAGCGCAGACAGGCGAGCAGCGGCAGGGTGTGAACGCCGGAAGCGCGAACAGACAGCCCGCACTTTATGCAGCAGCTCTGACATGTCGGGGTAGTTGCGAATGAACTTCTGCACCACCAAATTCAGCACATGCGCCAGGCAAGGGATGTGCGTCAAACCGGCTAGTCCCAGAGCTGCAACGAGATTTCGCCCATTATCGCACACCACCAGGCCGGGCTTGAGGCTCACCGGCAGCAACCACTCATCGGTCTGTTGTTCTATACCCCGCCACAACTCCTGTGCGGTGTGGGGCCTGTCCCCCAAACATATGAGTTTCAGAATGGCCTGCTGACGTTTACCCCGGGCTGTGCTGAAGTTGGTGGTGAAGGTGTGTGGCTGACTGGATGAGCAGGTGGAAGAAGAGGAGGAGGAAGCTGAGTAGGAGGAGGAGGAGACAGGAGGCAAAGAATGTTGCCCTGCGATCCTTGGCGGCGGAAGGACGTGCGCCAAACAGCTCTCCGCCTGGGGCCCAGCGCCACTACATTTACCCAGTGTGCAGTTAGGGAGATATAGCGTCCCTGGCAGTGCTTACTGGTCCACGTATCTGTGGTTAGGTGGACCTTGCCACAGATGGCGTTGCGCAGTGCACACTTGATTTTATCGGACACTTGTTTGTGCAGGGAAGGCACGGCTCTCTTGGAGAAGTAGTGGCAGCTGGGAATAACATACTGTGGGACAGCAAGTGACATGAGCTGTTTGAAGCTGTGTGTGTCCACCAGCCTAAATGACAGCATTTCATAGGCCAGTAGTTTAGAAATGCTGGCATTGAGGGCCAGGGATCGAGGGTGGCTAGGTGGGAATTTACGCTTTCTCTCAAATGTTTGTGAGATGGAGAGCTGAACGCTGCCGTGTGACATGGTTGAGATGCTTGGTGACGCAGGTGGTGGTGTTGGTGGTACATCCCATGTTTGCTGGGCGGCAGGTGCCAACGTTCCTCCAGAGGCAGAGGAAGAGGCCGAGGCGGCGGCAGC
Organism: Bufo bufo; assembly: GCF_905171765.1. Lineage (NCBI taxonomy): Eukaryota > Metazoa > Chordata > Amphibia > Anura > Bufonidae > Bufo > Bufo bufo. Next base: position 223,084,606 of record NC_053396.1, read on the forward strand.
AGCAGCAGAAGAGGCCGAGGCAGCAGCAGAAGAGGCCGAGGCGGCAGCAGCAGAAGAGGCAGCAGGGGGAGCCTGAGTGACTTCCTTGTTTTTAAGGTGTTTACTCCACTGCAGTTCATGCTTTGCATGCAGGTGCCTGGTCATGCAGGTTGTGCTAAGTTTCAGAACGTTAATGCCTCGCTTCAGGCTCTGATGGCACAGCGTGCAAACCACTCGGGTCTTGTCGTCAGCACATTGTTTGAAGAAGTGCCATACCAGGGAACTCCTTGAAGCTGCCTTTGGGGTGCTCGGTCCCAGATGGCGGCGGTCAGTAGCAGGCGAAGTCTCTTGGCGGCGGGTGTTCTGATTTTGCCCACTGCTCCCTCTTTTGCTACGCTGTTGGCTCGGTCTCACCACTGCCTCTTCCTCAGAACTGTGAAAGTCAGTGGCATGACCTTCATTCCATGTGGGGTCTAGGACCTCATCGTCCCCTGCATCGTCTTCCACCCAGTCTTGATCCCTGACCTCCTGTTCAGTCTGCACACTGCAGAAAGACGCAGCAGTTGGCACCTGTGTTTCGTCATCATCAGAGACGTGCTGAGGTGGTATTCCCATGTCCTCATCATCAGGAAACATAAGTGGTTGTGCGTTAGTGCATTCTATCTCTTCCACCCCTGGGGAAGGGCTAGGTGGATGCCCTTGGGAAACCCTGGCAGCAGAGTCTTCAAACAGCATAAGAGACTGCTGCATAACTTGAGGCTCAGACAGTTTCCCTGATATGCATGGGGGTGATGTGACAGACCGATGGGCTTGGTTTTCATGTGCCATCTGTGCACTTTCTGCAGAAGACTGGGTGGGAGATAATGTGAACGTGCTGGATCCACTGTCGGCCACCCAATTGACTAATGCCTGCACCTGCTCAGGCCTTACCATCCTTAGAACGGCATTGGGCCCCACCAAATATCGCTGTAAATTCTGCTGGCTACTGGGACCTGAGGTAGTTGGTTCACTAGGACGTGTGGCTGTGGCAGAACGGCCACGTCCTCTCCCAGCACCAGAGGGTCCACTAACACCACCACGACCATGTCCACGTCCGCGTCCCTTTTTAGATGTTTTCCTCATTGTTCCCGTTCACAACAATTTTGAGAATGGCAAATTTGGGAATGCTTTTTCAACCCAGAACAAAAAGTCTGCTTTTACGGTCACTACAAATAACTTGACCAGCTAAAACTGTGCAGATTTGGTTGAATAGAGATGTGAGACCTGTTTTTTTTTGCGCTGTGTGACAGTTATAGGTTTAATCACAGAATGACACTTCTATCAGCACGCTAGCGTGTGTCTTAGGTTTTTCTGAATCACACTATCAGTACCTTCAATGTAAGATTTTCTTTTTGGGATAGATTTCAAGTAGGCCTCAAATACCAGAAACTAGTTATTTTCAGAATGGCAAATTTGGGAATGCTTTTTCAACCCAGAACAAAAAGTCTGCTTTTACGGTCACTACAAATAACTTGACCAGCTAAAACTGTGCAGATTTGGTTGAATAGAAATGTCAGGTCTATTTTTTAGGCGCTGGGTGACAGGCTCAACTTGCCCCTGATGTAATATATGGCCAAAAAATAACCAGACTGTTGATGGTTAAATGCACTTCGGTGACACAGGCTCAGCCTGCAGCTGATGTAGGATATAGCACAAAATAACCACACTATCGATGGTTAAATACACTTGGTGATAGCTCGTGCTGGCGCACCACAAGTCACAAAATGGCCGCCGATCACCCCAGAAAAAAAGTGATCTAAAAACGCTCTGGGCAGCCTCAAAAAAGTGAGCAAGTCAATAATAGCACTTCAATGATCCACAGCTGCAGATCGATCACAGAATGAAGTCTTTTGGAGGAGTTAATCTGCCTAATCTCGCCCTAACGTCGCAGCTGCAACCTCTTCCTATACTGATCATAGCAGAGTGACGTGCGGCGCTACGTGACTCCAGCTTAACCTCTTAAGGACATAGGGCGTACAGGTACGCCCTTGTGCCCTGGTACTTAAGGACACAGGGCGTACATGTACGCCCTGTGTATTTTCGATCACTGCCGTGCGGCTGGCAGTGATCGGAACCCGGTGCCTGCTCAAATCATTGAGCAGGCACCTAGGCTAAATGCGCGGGGGGGTCCCGTGACCCCCCCATGTCGGCGATCGCGGCAAACCGCAGGTCAATTCAGACCTGCGGTTTGCTGCGATTTCTGAAGTTTCTGGTCCCCACGGTCCCTGACCGCGGGGATCAGAAACTTTATATGCCTAAAAAAAAAGTTTTATTCACCCCCCCCTGCACCCCCGAATGATTTTTATGGTGGCGGGAGGTGCAGGGGGAGGGTTGCGGGCGGTGTGGGCGGTGCGGGAGGCGGGATCGCGATCCCCCGCCCGCCTCCCCTTGTATAATCGTTGGTGTCTAGTGGGGATACCAGGGTGCCAGCACATTGCTGGCACCCTGGTATAAACGGCTGACATCTGCGATGCGATGTCAGCCGTTTAACCCTTTCCATACAGCGGTCCGTACGGACCGCTGTATGGAAAAGGTTAACAGCGCAGGGAGCTCCCTCCCTCTCCCATCGGGGGGCTGCTGTGCCTTTGCAGCCCCCCGATGGGGAGGGAGAGAGCCCCCAGAGAGCCCCCCGAGAGATCCCCTCCTTACCCTTCCCCGTCTGCGAAGTTCTGAGCAGTACTGAGCAGACAGGGAAGGTTCCTATGGCAACAGGACGCCTCTCAGGCATCCTGCTGTCCATGGTGCTGAACAGATCTGTGCTGAAAGGCATAGATCTGTTCAGTGTAAGTAAAATACAGTACAGAACAATATATATTGTACTGTACTGTATTATACAGACATCAGACCCACTGGATCTTCAAGAACCAAGTGGGTCTGGGTCAAAAAAAAGTGAATAAAAGTGAAAAAAAAGTAAAAATCAAAAAACACATTTATCACTGATAAAAAAATAAAATAAATAAAATTCCCTACACATGTTTGGTATCGCCGCGTCCGTAACGACCTGATCTATAAAACGGTCATGTTACTTTACCCGAACGGTGAACACCATAAAAATAAAAAATAAAAAACTATGATGAAATTGAAATTTTGCCCACCCTACTTCCCAAAAAAGGTAATAAAAGTGATCAAAAAAGTCGCATGTACGCCAAAATTGTAACAATCAAACCGTCATCTCATCCCGCAAAAATCATACCCTACCCAAGATAATCGCCCAAAAACTGAAAAAACTATGGCTCTTAGACTATGAAAACACTAAAACATGATTTTTTTTGTTTCAAAAATGAAATCATTGTGTAAAACTTACATAAATAAAAAAAAAGTATACATATTAGGTATCGCCGCGTCCGTATCGCCCGGCTCTATAAAAATATCACATGATCTAACCCCTCAGATGACCACCGTAAAAAAATAAAAATAAAAACGTTGTAAAAAAAGCCATTTTTTGTCATCTTACGTCACAAAAAGTGTAATAGCAAGCAATCAAAAAGTCATATGCACCCCAAAATAGATGCCAATCAAACCGTCATCTCATCGCGCAAAAAATGAGACCCTACTTAAGATAATCGCCCAAAAACTGAAAAAACTATGGCTCTTAGACTATGGAGACACTAAAACATTTTTTTGGTTTTAAAAATGAAATCATTGTATAAAACCTACATAAATAAAAAAAATTGTATACATATTAGGTATCTCCGCGTCCGTGACAACCTGCTCTATAAAATTACCACATGATCTAACCTGTCAGATGAATGTTGTAAATAACAAAAAAAAAAACGGTGCCAAAAAAGCTATTTCTTGTTACCTTGCCGCACAAAAAGTGTAATATAGAGCAACCAAAAATCATATGTACCCTAAACTAGTACCAACAAAACTGCCACCCTATCCCGTAGTTTCTAAAATGGGGTCACTTTTTTGGAGTTTCTACTCTAGGGGTGCATCAGGGGGGCTTCAAATGGGACATGGTGTCAAAAAAACCAGTCCAGCAAAATATGCCTTCCAAAAACCATATGGTGTTCCTTTCCTTCTGCGCCCTGCCGTGTGCCCGTACAGCTGTTTACGACCACAAATGGGGTGTTTCTGTAAACTACAGAATTAGGGCCATAAATAATGAGTTTTGTTTGGCTGTTAACCCTTGCTTTGTAACTGGAAAAAAAATATTAAAATGGAAAATCTGCCAAAAAAGTGAAATTTTGAAATTGTATCTCTATTTTCCATTAAATCTTGTGCAACACCTAAAGGGTTAACAAAGTTTGTAAAATCAGTTTTGAATACCTTGAGGGGTGTAGTTTCTTAGATGGGGTCATTTTTATGGAGTTTATAATCTAGGGGTGCATCAGGGGGGCTTCATATGGGACATGGTGCCAAAAAAACAGTCCAGCAAAATCAGCCCTCCAAAAACCAAACGGCGCACCTTTCACTCTACGCCCCGCTGTGTGCCCGTACAGTAGTTTACGGCCACATATGGGGTGTTTCTGTAAACAGCAGAGTCAGGGCAATAAAGATACAGTCTTGTTTGGCTGTTAACCCTTGCTTTGTTAGTGGAAAAAATGGGTTAAAATGGAAAATTAGGCAAAAAAATGAAATTCTCAAATTTCATCGCCATTTGCCAATAACTCTTGTGCAACACCTAAAGGGTTAACGACGTATGTAAAATCAGTTTTGAATACCTTGAGGGGTGTAGTTTCTTAGATGGGGTCACTTTTATGGAGTTTCCACTCTAGGGGTGCATCAGGGGGCTTCAAATGGGACATGGTGTAAATAAACCAGTCCATAAAAATCAGCCTTCCAAAAACCAAATGGCGCACCTTTCACTCTACGCCCCGCTGTGTGGCCGTACAGTAGTTTACGGCCACATATTGGGTGTTTCTGTAAATGGCAGAGTCAGGGCAATAAAGATACAGTCTTGTTTGGCTGTTAACCCTTGGTTTGTTAGTGGAAAAAATGGGTTAAAATGAAAAATTAGACAAAAAAATGAAATTCTCAAATTTCCTCCCTATTTGCCAATAACTCTTGTGCAACACCTAAAGGGTTAACAACGTATGCAAAATCTGTTTTGAATACCTTGAGGGGTGTAGTTTCTTAGATGGGGTCATTTTTGGGTGGTTTCTATAATGTAAGCCTCGCAAAGTGACTTGAGACCTGAACTGGTCCCTAGAAATTGAGTTTTTGTAAATTTCGGAAAAATTTCAAGATTTGCTTCTAAACTTCTAAGCCTTATAACATCCCCAAAAAATAAAATATCATTCCCAAAACAATTCAAACATGAAGTAGACATATGGGGAATGTAAAGTCATCACAATTTTTGGGGGTATTACTATGTATTACACAAGTAGAGAAACTGAAACTTTGAAATTTGCTAATTTTTTTCAAATTTTTGTTAAATTAGGTATTTTTTGGTGCAAAAAAAAATTTTTTTTTGACTCCATTTTACCAGTGTCATGAAGTACAATATGTGACGAAAAAACAATCTCAGAACGGCCTGGATAAGTCAAACCGTTTTAAAGTTATCAGCACTTAAAGGGACTCTGGTCAGATTTTCAAAAAATGGCCTGGTCCTAAGGTGTAAAAAGGCTGTGTCCTTAGGGGGTTAAATAGAGGCTGGGTCACATGGTGCACTGGCCAATCACAGCCATGCCAATAGTAGGCAAGGCTGTGATGGCCTCTTGGGCCAAGTAGTATGACGCTTGTTGATTGGCTGCTTTGCAGCCTTTCAAAAAGCGCCAAGAAAGCGCCGAACACCGAACCCGAACACAGACTTTTACGAAAATGTTCGGGTTCGGGTCCGTGTCACGGACACCCCAAAATTCGGTACGAACCCGAACTATACAGTTCGGGTTTGCTCATCCCTAATAATGAGGTAGATAGATAATAGATAGATAGATAGATAGATAGATAGATAATAGATAGATAATAGATAGATAGATAATAGATAGATAGATAATAGATAGATAATAGATAGATAGATAGATAGATAGATAGATAGATAGATAATAGATAGATAATAGATAGATAATAGATAGATAATAGATAGATAGATAGATAGATAGATAATAGATAGATAGATAATAGATAGATAGATAGATAGATAGATAGATAGATAGATAATAGATAGATAAATAGATAGATAATAGATAGATAGATATATAGATAGATAGATAGATAGATAGATAGATAGATAATAGATAGATAGAGAGATAATAGATAGATAGATAAATAGATAGATAATAGATAGATAGATAGATAGATAGATAATAGATAGATAATAGATAGATAAATAGATAGATAGATAGATAGATAGATAGATAGATAGATAGATAGATAATAGATAGATAGATAGATAATAGATAGATAAATAGATAGATAGATAGATAGATAGATAGATAATAGATAAATAGATAGATAATAGATAGATAGATAGATAGATAGATAGATAGATAATAGATAGATAATAGATAGATAAATAGATAGATAGATAGATAGATAGATAGATAGATAATAGATAGATAAATAGATAGATAATAGATAGATAGATAGATAGATAGATAGATAGATAATAGATAGATAGATAGATAGATAGATAGATAATAGATAGATAATAGATAGATAGATAGATAGATAGATAGATAGATAGATAGATAGATAGATAGATAATAGATAGATAGATAATAGATAGATAATAGATAGATAGATAATAGATAGATAGATAATAGATAGATAGATAGATAGATAGATAGATAGATAGATAATAGATAGATAGATAGATAGATAGATAAATAGATAGATAATAGATAGATAGATAGATAGATAGATAGATAATAGATAGATAGATAGATAGATAGATAGATAATAGATAGATAATAGATAGATAGATAGATAGATAATAGATAGATAGAGAGATAGATATGAGATAGATAGATAGATAGATAGATAGATAGATAGATAGATAATAGATAGATAGGAGATAATAGATAGATAGATAGATAATAGATAGATAATAGATAGATAAATAGATAGATAATAGATAGATAGATAATAGATAGATAGATAGATAGATAGATAGATAATAGATAGATAGATAGATAGATAATAGATAGATAGATAATAGATAGATAATAGATAGATAGATAATAGATAGATAATAGATAGATAATAGATAGATAATAGATAGATAGATAGATAGATAGATAGATAGATAATAGATAGATAATAGATAGATAGATAGATAGATAGATAGATAATAGATAGATAGATAGATAGATAATAGATAGATAATAGATAGATAGATAGATAGATAGATAGATAGATAATAGATAGATAGATAGATAGATAGATAATAGATAGATAATAGATAGATAATAGATAGATAATAGATAGATAATAGATAGATAATAGATAGATAGATAGATAGATAGATAGATAGATAGATACTACATTGTAGATTTTTTTAAATAATAGATTTTACAAAGAAGAGCAGGGATTTTTTTCTTCTCTTTAATAGGTATTTCTTATATGATATATTATATGAATTTCTTCTAAATTTATTCACCGGAGGAGATAGAAAAAAAAATATAACAAATCCTCCGAATCCTTGGCTCATGTACACGGAGATCTTTTTATAATAGCCGTGCCGGGTGAATGATATGAAATCCTACAAATCTGCATAGAAACAGCAAAATCTTCTGATTTATATTTTTTGTCTCACATGGAACTTTGAAAACAATTGCATTTGTATCTCACGTAAATGGGGGGCGGGGCTTGTTAATACCTGCCGATCCTGCTACAGTAACCAGTCCCGCCAGGTTCAGACCCAAGGACTGGATTCTAAAGTACATATTTGCTGACTGGTGAGGGTTTTCTCCAATAATCCAGGTCTGCAGTGTATTCCGAACCTCTATGCCTCGTTTACATGAATGCCAATTATTAATACAAAGCCATTTGATTTATATTTTATATAACACTACTCCCTCCCCCACCAAAAAAAAAAATTAAATCAACATAATTAAAAGCCTCCTCCATAAAAGGCCAAAAACTGGAGAGCCAACCCTTCTAATAGTTTTGGTTGTACATTGAGCAGTCTCAAACAATGACGTGCGACACATTTAACGTAAAATGTTTACATTTTTGTGTCGTTCATCAAATTAAAAATGAAAAGCAAAGTGGCTGCAGCCTCCAAGGAGATGAAGCCGTATCATCAGTATCGTCTGGTCCTGTGGGATTCAGATGCACAGAGAAATATATATGCCGTATGCAAACTCCCAGCATTAAGTAGATTCAGATCCAGGCAGCGTTTAGCATCCATTATGTTACAGCGTAAACCTGCAGCCCAACATCCCCTGGACATGTAGCTGAGCTGCCACACATTGTTCCGCAATTGTCGACGTTGTATTTCGCTGTGTTTTAATGCGTTCAATCTGTTTCCAGTCATCCCTGCGGCTCCGGAGGATTTAATAATATATATAGCAGCCCTTACATACTACATGCCTGGATCGGAGACATCGCCTCTTATTGCATTACCCTGCACATCTCTGCGGTAATCATTACCTGGAAAATGCAGCTCCCAGTGTTACATGAGGCTCGGCTGCGTGTTCCGTACAGCGTGTGGTTGTATTATGTGCACTTTTATTGGATAGCATTAAAAAGCAATTCAAGCCATTATATAAATGTTGTGTGGGGGTGGGGGTGGGGATTAAAGCGCTCCTGAATTGTCCTCTTGTGGGACATCTTTTAACTTCTTCAAGGAACACTAAATATAGGAAATGCAGAAAAAGAAAAAAAGAAAAGAAAACCCTGCAATTATATTAAAAACGACACAATAAAATCTTCTCAGGAGATCAGTCATGTCTCCTTCCTCTCTGTTCTGGGTGTAAGGCAGCTGGCTGTATCAGGAGACACCCTCTCCACTCCTACCCTGGTAGCCCATCTAAAGCAGGACATGAGGATTTTAAGTCTGTCTGCCCCTCGTGGGGATTCGCTCTGATAGTTAGGATGAGCGGGCGCAGTACAGAGGCAAAATACAAGTTTCATTCAAAGTTTAATTCAAACTTCAGTGTTTATTCACACATGATGCCCCTTTGTTCAACCTTGAGGGGGTGAACACTCGCCATACAGTATACTCGGTACAGGGCATCCGCGTTTCCCTGCAACTGTCTTGCCCTGTGTTCTACAGGGAACTTAAAGTTTTGTAAGGACAGGAACCACCTGGTGACTCGAACATTTCTCTCTTTGGCCTGGCTCATCCACTTGAGAGGGGAGTGGTCAGTCAACAGGCGGAATGTTCTGCCCAACAAAAAATAGCGGAGAGACTCGAGTGCCCACTTGATAGCCAGGCACTCTCTCTCCACTATACTGTACCTGGATTCGGCTGGGGTGAGCTTACGGCTGAGGAAGACAACGGAATGCTCCTCCCCATTGACTTCCTGAGACAGTACAGCACCAAGGCCTACTTCGGAGGCATCGGTCTGTACTATAAACTCCCTTTTGAAGACTGGCGTCACCAAAACCGTGGACCCGCACAAGGCCAACTTCAAAGGGACGAAAGCCTCTTCCGCCCGATCACCCCAGAAAACCATCACTGACTTGTGTCCTATCAAGAGCCCTGTCAATGGCGCGGCCACTGTAGCAAAGTGGGGAACAAACCTCATGTAATAGCCCACCATTCCCAGAAATCACTTTACTTGCCTAGTGATGACAGGTCGGGGCCAATTTCGTATTGCCTCTATTTTGTTAACGTGGGGTTTGATGATTCCGCGCCCAATGACATACCCCAGGTCTCCTCTAACCCTATTGCACATTTTTTGGGGTTAGCGGTTAGTCCCGCCTTACGAAGGGAATCCACTACAGCCTGCACTTTGGGTAGGTGACTTTCCCAGTCGGTACTGTGAATGACAATATCGTCCAGGTAAGCTGAAGCGTACCGACGATGTGGACGCAGCACAATGTCCATAAGCCGTTGAAAAGTGGCGGGGGCGCCATGGAGACCAAAGGGTAGCACCTTGTACTGATACAGCTCTTCAGGTGTGATGAAGACAGTTTTCTCCTTGGCAGGCTCCGTTAAGGGCACCTGCCAGTACCCTTCAGTGAGTTCCAAAGCAGAAAAATATTGGGCTTGTCCTAACCTCTCGATTAGCTCATTCACCCGGGGCATGGAATATGCATCGAATTTGGAAATCTCGTTCAGTTTACGAAAATCGTTACAGAACCATAACGTCCCGTCTGGCTTGGGTATTAAGACTATTTGACTGGCCCACTCACTTTTTGACTCCTCAATGACATCTAGTTGAAGCATTAACTGCACTTCCTCCGAGATGGCTTGTCGCCGAGCCTCGGGTACCTGGTATGGTTTTAACCGGACTTTGGCCTGAGGTTCCGTGACAATGTCATGCTGGATTGTGGAAGTGCATCCAGGAAGGTCTGAAAACACATCCGTGTTCCGACTAACAAACTCCCTGGTCTCCTGAGCCTGTTTAGAGGAGAGGCTGTCAGCAACTTTTATGGCGGCCACCGGTTCTATTGCATCAGACAAAGGGGCTGGAATCTCTTCCCCTAGAAAACCCGGAAGCAGGCTGTCTTCCGTAGAGGTCTCCCTATCCTTCCACGGCTTAAGTAAATTAACATGGTAGATCTGTTCCGGCTTTCGCTGCCCTGGCTGGAGTAACTTGTAGTTCACATATCCAACTTTCTCGGGTACCTTGTAGGGACCCTGCCACCTAGCCAGGAACTTACTGTCCACGGTCGGTACCAGAACCAAAGCCCGATCACACGGGTTAAAGATCCGGACCTGAGCCTGCTAATTATATACCTGACTCTAGGCTCGCTGAGCTGCCTCGATATGCTCCCTAACAAGAGGCAACACTGTCTCTTTCCGATCTTGCATCTGGGTAACGTACTCAATAACACTTTTATGTGGAGTGGGCTGTTGTTCCCATGCTTCTTTGGCTACATCTAAGATACCGCGAGGTTGTCTGCCATATAGCAGCTCGAACGGCGAGAACCCAGTAGAGGACGGTGGTACCTCTCGCACTGCGAACATGAGATAGGGCAGAAAAAGGTCCCAGTCCTTCCCATCTTTAGCCACCACCCTTTTCAATATATTTTTAATGTTTGGTTAAACCTTTCTAACAGACCGTCTGTTTGTGGATGGTAAACGTAGCTGTTTTATGTGCAGCAACTTACAGTTCCCTCATCACCTTGGACCTAAAAGGGGTCCCCTGATCAGTCAGAACCTCTTTTGGTAGCCCCACTCAGGAGAACATTTCCATTAGCTCTTTAGCTATCAGTTTAGCTGATGTACAGTACAGACCAAAAGTTTGGACACACCTTCTCATTCAAAGAGTTTTCTTTATTTTCATGACTATGAAAATTGTAGATTCACACTGAAGGCATCAAAACTATGAATTAACACATGTGGAATTATATACATAACAAACAAGTGTGAAACAACTGAAAATATGTCATATTCTAGGTTCTTCAAAGTAGCCACCTTTTGCTTTGATTACTGCTTTGCACACTCTTGGCATTCTCTTGATGAGCTTCAAGAGGTAGTCCCCTGAAATGGTTTTCACTTCACAGGTGTGCCCTGTCAGGTTTAATAAGTGGGATTTCTTGCCTTATAAATGGGGTTGGAACCATCAGTTGTGTTGAGGAGAAGTCAGGTGGATACACAGCTGATAGTCCTACTGAATAGACTGTTAGAATTGGTATTATGGCAAGAAAAAAGCAGCTAAGTAAAGAAAAACGAGTGTCCATCATTACTTTAAGAAATGAAGGTCAGTCAGTCAGCTGAAAAATTGGGAAAACTTTGAAAGTAAGGGCTATTTGACCATGAGGGAGAGTGATGGGGTGCTGCGCCAGATGACCTGGCCTCCACAGTCACCGGACCTGAACCCAATCGAGATGGTTTGGGGTGAGCTGGACCGCAGAGTGAAGGCAAAAGGGCCAACAAGTGCTAAGCATCTCTGGGAACTCCTTCAAGGCTGTTGGAAGACCATTTCAGGGGACTACCTCTTGAAGCTCATCAAGAGAATGCCAAGAGTGTGCAAAGCAGTAATCAAAGCAAAAGGTGGCTACTTTGAAGAACCTAGAATATGACATATTTTCAGTTGTTTCACACTTGTTTGTTATGTATATAATTCCACGTGTTAGGCTACTTTCACACTAGCGTTCGGAGCGGGTCGTCTGATGTTTCATCAGACGGATCCGCTCCTATAATGCAGACGTTTGCATCCGTTCAGAACGGATCCGTCTGCATTATAACTTAGAAAAATTTCTAAGTGTGAAAGTAGCCTGAACGGATCCGTCCAGATTTTACATTGAAAGTCAATGGGGGGCGGATCCGTTTGAAGATTGAGCCATATAGTGTCATCTTCAAACGGATCCGTCCCCATTAACTTACATTGTAAGTCTGGACGGATCCGCTTGCCTCCGCACGGCCAGGCGGACACCCGAACCCTGCAAGCAGCGTTCAGGTGTCCGCTCGCTGAGCGGAGCGGAGGCTGAACGCTACCAGACTGATGCATTCTGATCGGATCCGCGTCCACTGAGAATGCATTAGGGCTGGACGGCTGCGTTCGGGGCCGCTTGTGAGCCCCTTCAAACGGAGCTCACGAGCGGACACCCGAATGCAGGTGTGAAAGTAGCCTTAATTCATAGTTTTGATGCCTTCAGTGTGAATCTGCAATCTGCAATTTGTTCACGATCCATTTGGATATCTTCTATATCAACTTTCGATGTTCTTTTCTGCGCCTACTATGTTGATGACGGTTATCGGCGAATCAGGGTTCCACACCGGAGAGGGAGCGTGAGAAAGAGAAACCACATCCAAGGGAGGTTAATTGTTTCAAATTAAATATAATAGAGCAGAAATGTGGGACAACTTGTTAAAGTTTAAGCATTGAATGAAATGAGGTGTTACTCATCAATTAAAGAAGAATTTTTAAAATCTAAGTCCCTGTCACCTATGCAGAGCAGGGGTTTCTATCTGGCAAAATTGGTAAAATGTTACCTGATAAATGTAACAGATGATTTTTTGAAATTTATGTCATGAGTCATTGGCCCACAAGCAACTTAAGCAGGGAGGAATCATGACTTTAGATGGGAAAAATTAAGAATATTCTAAAAAAGCCTTCTCATTGGCCCACAAGCTAGAAGCAGGGATCATGTGTATTGATTTAAAAAAAATCTAGAATATTCGAAATTACGAATATATATCACTATATTCTAAATATTAGCGAATTCTCAAAGTGCCTATAATCGCGATAAAAATTAGCAATTTGAATATTCGTGATCAACACTATGGAACAGATGATTTTTAAAAATTTTGGGCCCTGTTACCTATGCAGAGCAGGGGTTTATTCACGGCAAAAATTGTAAAATGTAACTGAAAAATTAGTAAAATTTATTAACTTGTCTACTAGGTAGAGCTGGGGGTATATTACATCCAAAAATTTGTGAATTTCACCCGAATATGTAACAGACAAATTAGTGAAATGTTTTTACCTGTCTAATAGGTAGAGCAGTGGTATATTACAGCAAAAAATGTGTTAATTTCACCCGAATATCTAACAGACAAATTAGTGACATTTGTTTACTTCTCTACTAGGTAGAGCAGGGGTATATTACAGCCAAAAATTTGTGAATTTCACCCGAAAATGTAACAGACAAATTAGTGAAATGACATAAAATAAAATACATATAAATAATAAAAAATCATCTTGATTTATGAGGTGGAGTTCCATATGGAGTAGGAGGTTGAGGAGGCGGTGGACGTAGCGGTGTAGGTGGAAGCGGCGGTGGAGGAGGACGAGGTAGCCAACACTGTTTTTTTGTTTTTTTTATTAAGGTTCACCCCAAAAGAGTGGGAAATATCAAAAATACAACAACGTGCAATTGTGCTGTAGTATAACAATGGCTGGGTAAGGCCTGTATACATGTCTATTCTGCACAAGGTACGGACAAGTCCTGTGGGATCCAAGCCTGGTTCATTTTAATTAACTGTGGACAGGCGGCTGCGTCTGTCTGTAATGACGCCTCCTGCCGTGCTAAATACACGTTCAGAGAGTACACCGGCTGCAGGGCAGGCCAGCACCTCCAAGGCATACAGGGCAAGCTCTGGCCATGTGGACAATTTGGAGACCCAGAAGATGAATGGGGCAGAACCATCAGTCAGTACGTGTAGACGTGTGCACAGGTACTGTTCCACCATGTTGTTCAAATGCTGCCACCTGCTAACACGCTCCATATCAGCAGTTGGGGCCAGTTGTTGCGGCGAGGTGACAAAGCTTTTCCACATGTCGGCCATGCTAACCCTGCCTTCTGAAGTACTGGCGGTGACCCAGCTGCGTTGGCGACCTCTTCCACCTCCTTCTCCTCTGCCTTCGCCTTGTGCTTCCACTTGTCCCCCGGTGTCAGTTGGGAATGCTCTCAGTAGCGCGTCTACCAGCGTGCACCTGTAGTTGCGCATCTTCCTATCACGCTCCAGTGAGGGAATTAAGGACGGCACATTGTCTTTGTAACGGGGATCCAGCAGGGTGGCCACCCAGTAGTCAGCACACGTTAAAATGTGGGCAACTCTGCGGCTGTTGCGCAGGCACTGCAGCATGTAGTCGCTCATGTGTGCCAGGCTGCCCAGAGGTAAGGACAAGCTGTCCTCTGTGGGAGGCATATCGTCTGTGTCCTCTGTATCCCCCCAGCCACGCACAAGTGATGGCCATGAGCTGGTCTGGGTGCCACCCTGCTGTGAACATGGTTCATCCTCCTCCTCATCCTACTCCTCGTCATCCTCCAGAACTGTGCTCTGGCTGGACAATTGTGTACCTTTGGTTTGTGGGTGCAGGAACCCACCCTCGGAGCCACTTGTGAATGACTGGCTGGAAACCCTATGAAATGATCCCTCTTCCTCCTCCTCCTGTGCCACATCCTCTTCCATCATCGCCAGCAGCGTTTTTTCAAGGAGCCATAGAAGTGGGATAGCACTGGCCATGTTGGTGAAGTACTTGAAACAGCGCAACAGGGCACACAGGTCTCGCATGGAGGACCAGTCATTGGTGGTGTAGTGGTGCTGTTCCGCAGAGCGACTCACCCGTGCGTGCTGCAGCTGAAACTCCACTATGGCCTGCTGCTGCTCGCACAGTCTGTCCAGCATGTGCAAGGTGGAGTTCCACCTGGTGGGAAAGTCGCATATAAGGCGGTGAGCGAGAAGGCCGAAGTTACGCTGCAGCACAGACAGGCGAGCAGCAGCAGGATTAGAATGCCGAAAGCGCGCACAGACGGCCCGCACTTTATACAGCAGCTCTGACATGTCGGGGTAGTTGTTAATGAATTTCTGCACCACCAAATTCAGCACATGCGCCAGGCAGGGGATGTGCGTCAAACCGTGCTAGTCCCAGAGCTGCAACGAGATTACGCCCATTATCGCACACCACCAGGCCGGGCTTGAGGCTCACCGGCAGCAACCACTCATCGGTCTGTTGTTCAAGGCCCGTCCACAGCTCCTGCGCGGTGTGGGGTTTGTCCCCCAAACAGATACGTTTTAACACTGCCTGCTGTCGTTTACCCCTGGCTGTGCTGAAGTTGGTGGTGAAGGTGTGTGGCTGACTGGATGAGCAGGTGGAAGAAGAGGAGGAGGAAGCTGAGTAGGAAGAGGAGGCAACAGGAGGCAAAGAATGTTGCCCTGCGATCCTTGGCGGCGGAAGGACGTGCGCCAAACAGCTCTCCGCCTGGGGCCCAGCCGCCACTACATTTACCCAGTGTGCAGTTAGGGAGATATAGCGTCCCTGGCCGTGCTTACTGGTCCACGTATCTGTGGTTAGGTGGACCTTGCCACAGATGGCGTTGCGCAGTGCACACTTGATTTTATCCGATACTTGGTTGTGCAGGGAAGGCACGGCTCTCCTGGAGAAGTAGTGGCGGTTGGGAACGACGTACTGTGGGACAGCAACCGCCATCAGCTGTCTGAAACCAGACGGAATGACAGTATTTCAAAGGCCAGTAGGTTAGAAATGCTGGCATTCAGGGCCAGGGATCGAGGGTGGGTAGGTGGGTACTTCTGCTTTCTCTCCAGGGTTTGGGAGATGGAGAGCTGAACGCTTCCGTGTGAAATGGTGGAGATGCTTGGTGACGGAGGTGGTAGTGTTGGTGGCACATCCTCTGTTTGCAGGGTGCCAGGTGGCACTGTCACTCCAGAGGTGGAGGAAGAGGCCGAGACAGCAGCAGAAGAGGAAGCAGGAGGAGCCTGAGCCCTTTCTTGGTTTTTAAGTTGCTTACTCCAATGCAGCTTGTGTTTTGCATGTAGATGCCTGGTCATGAAGGTTGTGCTCAGGTTCAGAACGTTAATGCCTCGCTTCAGGCTCTGATGGCACAGCGTGCAAACCACTCTGGTCTTGTCGTCAGCACATTGTGTGAAGAAGTGCCATGCCAGGGAACTCCTTGGAGGTCAGGGCACTGGGCCTGCTCCCGGGCCTAGCCATCTAAGGGTTGTGTCTGACGAACTCACCGACTCTTGGCTGGGGGTGACTGATGTCACTTGGGACGAAGTGGATGACCGAGTTAACCATTCAAGAACCGCTGGGTTGCTGGTCAAGACATGACCACTAGATGACACTGGGAGCTCAGGCCTCTCGCTGCGACTCCTGCTGCCACGGCCCCTTACTCTTCTGCGACCTGTGCCTGCGCCAGAAACATTTAGGCCTCTGCCCCTCCCCTGTGTAGGGCCTGGTACTTCTCTGTCTGACATACTGTTAGATCAGATAAATAAATAAATAAAAAGGAAATTAATACATGCCAAAAAGGGCTGTCATTTTCTCACTTCACTACACAACGGCTAATAAGCCCCTTTTTTCACACTAATACAAAACAAAAAAGGCTTTAGAACATATATATATAACAGCACCGCACAAGAGCTAATAAGACCCCAATAAATAGAACGGTTTGCTGGAATTAGAGGTATCATCTATTGCAAACCTGAAATGAGCAGCAGTATAATGGCAATTTGGATCCGCAGTCAGTGCAGCAAGGTGTAATAGGATTGTTCCTATTACCCAGGCTGTAACCTCCCCTACTGAACCCTGTTCTGCTTCAATACTGTGGAATGATTCCTCCCTATCCTTTCCCTGAACTTCTATTGAGCAAATTATACGTTTTCAAGTTTTTCCTAGCACTGTCCCTAGCGCCTGCTGACGTCTCTCCCTGCACTAAGTACATTGGAAAATGGCTGAATCCAAGATGGCTGAGGCTATTTATAGGGCTGTGACATCACAGGGCTGGCTGGCTGCTGATTGGCTGCATGCATGGCATTGTGGGTGATCCCGCCTTCCCAGAGTTCCTTGCTTCATGTCCTAACACGTGCATCAGCCATTTTAGGGAAAAAAAATGTGATTCGTTACCACGAAGCGTGAGGCAATTCGGATTCGGTGCCGATCTAATAATTCCTGAAATTCGGATCAAATTCCACGTTGTCAGCTTCGATTCGCTCATCTCTAATGATGTCACTGTGACACTTTTATCTTTTGATTCAGTGTTTACTGTAATTCAGCCCACACATTACTGGGTCTATTTGCTACATTGTAACATTAGATATTTCTTTTATCTGCTGAATCGCACACACACAATACGTTATATTACATAGTGTAGCCGCATTGGCTTTTATACTCATTCTGTCAATGGATTTTTAACTTGAGCATGTAACATATTTCTTGCTTTTTATACATAATTCTCTTTTTGATTATGCCAATGTCAATCAAGCCCTCCCCATGTAACACTCTGTTTTTTGCTTTGTCAATTTTTTCATTTATATTTAACTTCCATAAAAACATTTATTTTATACCGTATTTCTTCATATATCCATATATGGCTGCATTCACATCTGCACTTCTAGTTCTGTTATCCTGCTCTGTTATAGGAGCAGAAAAAGCCATTTTCGTTGAATGACAGACACAAACTGTTCCCAAGGGAACCTTTTCACTATGATGTATCCTGTACTATTTTGTTTTGCATTTTTGATGGAATTTTTGATTTAGACTCCTGACGGTCTTCAACACAGACATGAATGCAGCCTCAATTATAAGTGCAGTGACCCATTGGTTTACTGCTAAAGGGTTAATACTAATGCGGTACGCCAGACCTGCAGGGTATTGCAATTGTGAGGTCACGGTTAATGGCAAGCGAGGGTTACTCACAGTTCTGTAGGGAAACCCTGGGCAGGCATACAGCAGTGAAGGAGAGGCTGGCACAGAAGTCCTCTGGGGCACACTCTGTATTTAGGGACCAGGCCTGGTGGTGGATGAGGTGCCCTGGATGTTGCAGGTGTTTTATGTGCCTGGGGCAAGGTCGCTTTGAGGTACGTGACGCCAGTGCCAATTGGACGGTGGCACACCGTGTAGTGACAGGTGGAATAATTGAGGAATCAGTAGATAAACCAAACGTCTTTTTACTTAAAGAACACTGTTCAAACTTTGTACATACAGTTCAGTTTATAAATGATTGTAATGCAGTTCCTCAGACAATACTTCACAAACAGGTAGACTCCAGACGGCGGCAGGAAATAAACAGGCAAGATACTTGGAGGAACACAATGATGATTGCTTTACAGTGCAACCCTGCTCTATCCCCTTCAGCTATTCTAGCTGGCTGGATGCCAAGGCCCGGATGCCTAAATGCTGGCTTTTATCCTTGGTATATCGGTTCTTTCTCCAATATCGGCACTTGCTGTATTCTATATAACCTCTGTCCATCATGGTACTTATCTGACCTGGTATTGTCCTGAATTGCCTGGAGGGTAACTGCTGTTTTTCTCCCAGGAGGTGCTATCCTGCCACTGGGGCGTCTTCAGAGCTAACTAAGGCTCTCTTGATCCACAGGTAGGCTAGGATCCCTCTACTAGCCCCCTGGTTACTACTGACAGCCTGGGCTGTCCAGCTGCATGTCAGGAGAAGGCTCACAGCTTATCACTAGCTGGTGCCTTACCACTTGTCTCTGCAGACTCCTGACTCTAAACCACCAACTCCTGTCTGGGCCTGAATACTTATACCAGGGCTACTCTAGCTCCCTCTAGTGTCTAGGATGACTAACGACAGAGACTAGGCCTGATACTTCATAATACAGGGAAAAACATTACATATAAAAAACAATACTTTACAATTTACATAAAATGCACAATAAGAGATAACATCCCTGTCCCTAGTGAGGAGAAGTAACGCACACCCCAATTGACCCTCGTGTAGTGCCCACGCTTATCCCGTGGGGTCACTACACTAACTTCACTGTTAAGGGGGAGAAGGGTTGTGCCCCTCCATCCATTGCATGCGTGAAACAGAAAGCACTGGAGGAAGGAAAAGCCACTGTCCTGGGAAGGGCAACATCTGCATAGAGTCTATGAGGGAGATTTATCCTTCCCTTTATTCCTGAAAACTGGCATTAAAAATGCAGATGCGACTTTTGTTTTAAAAAATTGTCGCATCTCCCACTTTTCTGGTGGCAAAGGTGTTTAAGGGGGCATTTCCAGATGCAGCCAAAAATGTATCTTCATTTACGCCGGTTTTCTACGGCAGCTCTTATTTCTGGTTAGGCACACAGGCTGCAGGAGGATACACCAAATTTATGACAAGGTGTATATCTCGTCATAAGCTAGGCACATCCTCCGGCAGCACAGGGGATATCAAGACATGCGCCAAAGCACCAGTCTTGATAAATCTCCCCCTATATGTTTTGCCTGGGTTTCCTTGATGTTCTTCTTTTCACTCCAGAACGCATATTGATAGGCTACAGTGATTTGGAATTTAGATTATGACCCCCCCAATGGGGACAGGGATCCATATGGTTATTGTTGGGAGATGATTATTTATGTTGGTGCTATATAAATGTGCATTAGGCATGCCTAGAGTATAATAAACATTATTACAGGGCACCTCTGGTTGTCTTACTAACGCCCTGTAAGATGAAGAAAGTTATCTCCAAAATTCTAGGGTACAGTTGTGTCCGATCCGAGTTCACAACTTTTTTTTTATCTCTGCAATAGTTGTGGACAGTGTTGGTTTGATTGAATACAGTATTGGCTCCAGAATTCTGTGCAGAATAATTTAATGGGAAGAAAGGGACACAAAGGAGCTTTTAACAGACTTATAGGATAGCTGCCTTACATCTGGTGGCATTAGAGGCAGAGTTTGTTAAGCGAGTTCGCCTTGCGGTTCGCTCGGCAGTTGTTTTTCGCAGCGAACTTTGCTTGTTCGCGATTTGCCAAACATATGGCGATATTCGCACGCGCCATATTTTTTTGCATAGTGCCGAACTTTGACCCATGACACATCCATCAGGTGGGACAGGACAGCCAATGGAGACGTTTCAGCACATGGACACACCCCCTACCTTATAAATAAACCCGATCTGGCTGCCATTTTACATTCAGTGTTTTGCCAGTGTAGGGAGAGGTTGCTGTGTGGAGCAGGGACAGGCTGTTAGGGACACCAAACGCTGGCTTATAGGGCCACAAAAGTCCTTTTAAGCACTAGTATAGGTGTGCTATCGATAGGTGTGATATAGAGGGGTGCGATATACTGTACTTATAATACAGGGAGTGCAGAATTATTAGGCAAGTTGTATTTTTGAGGATTAATTTTATTATTGAACAGCAACCATGTTCTCAATGAACCCAAAAAACTCATTAATATCAAAGCTGAATATTTTTGGAAGTAGTTTTTAGTTTGTTTTTAGTTTTAGCTATTTTAGGGGGATATCTGTGTGTGCAGGTGACTATTACTGTGCATAATTATTAGGCAACTTAACAAAAAACAAATATATACCCATTTCAATTATTTATTTTTACCAGTGAAACCAATATAACATCTCAACATTCACAAATATACATTTCTGACATTCAAAAACCAAACAAAAACAAATCAGTGACCAATATAGCCACCTTTCTTTGCAAGGACACTCAAAAGCCTGCCATCCATGGATTCTGTCAGTGTTTTGATCTGTTCACCATCAACATTGCGTGCAGCAGCAACCACAGCCTCCCAGACACTGTTCAGAGAGGTGTACTGTTTTCCCTCCTTGTAAATCTCACATTTGATGATGGACCACAGGTTCTCAATGGGGTTCAGATCAGGTGAACAAGGAGGCCATGTCATTAGATTTTCTTCTTTTATACCCTTTCTTGCCAGCCACGCTGTGGAGTACTTGGACGCGTGTAATGGAGCATTGTCCTGCATGAAAATCATGTTTTTCTTGAAGGATGCAGACTTCTTCCTGTACCACTGCTTGAAGAAGGTGTCTTCCAGAAACTGGCAGTAGGACTGGGAGTTGAGCTTGACTCCATCCTCAACCCGAAAAGGCCCCACAAGCTCATCTTTGATGATACCAGCCCAAACCAGTACTCCACCTCCACCTTGCTGGCGTCTGAGTCGGACTGGAGCTCTCTGCCCTTTACCAATCCAGCCACGGGCCCATCCATCTGGCCCATCAAGACTCACTCTCATTTCATCAGTCCATAAAACCTTAGAAAAATCAGTCTTGAGATATTTCTTGGCCCAGTCTTGACGTTTCAGCTTGTGTGTCTTGTTCAGTGGTGGTCGTCTTTCAGCCTTTCTTACCTTGGCCATGTCTCTGAGTATTGCACACCTTGTGCTTTTGGGCACTCCAGTGATGTTGCAGCTCTGAAATATGGCCAAACTGGTGGCAAGTGGCATCTTGGCAGCTGCACGCTTGACTTTTCTCAGTTCATGGGCAGTTATTTTGCGCCTTGGTTTTTCCACACGCTTCTTGCGACCCTGTTGACTATTTTGAATGAAACGCTTGATTGTTCGATGATCACGCTTCAGAAGCTTTGCAATTTTAAGAGTGCTGCATCCCTCTGCAAGATATCTCACTATTTTTGACTTTTCTGAGCCTGTCAAGTCCTTCTTTTGACCCATTTTGCCAAAGGAAAGGAAGTTGCCTAATAATTATGCACACCTAATATAGGGTGTTGATGTCATTAGAGCACACCCCTTCTCATTACAGAGATGCACATCACCTAATATGCTTAATTGGTAGTAGGCTTTCGAGCCTATACAGCTTGGAGTAAGACAACATGCATAAAGAGGATGATGTGGTCAAAATACTCATTTGCCTAATAATTCTGCACTCCCTGTATACTTTCTAACATAGACAGTATATTATAGTACATTTGTATTGTGCAGCACTTGTGTGCGGTTCTGCTGCTATACTGCAGGTATATAGAGGGACAAATGCTATTGGAATAACTAATTGCAACCGGTGTGATATACCTGTTGCCCCACAAAAAAACGGATTGAGGCAGGGGTGTGATATACCTATAATATACTTTTCATATAGTACATTTGTAATTTGCAGCAGTTGTGTGCGGTTCTGCTGAGATACCCCAGCTATACAGAGGGAAAAACGCTATTGGAACAAATAATTTAAACTGGTGTGATATACCAGTTGCCCCCCCCAAAAAGCTATTAAGAGGTTTAATATACCTGCTTCCAGCAAATAATTATTAAGCTGTTTCTATATACCTGCTTCCACTAATACTGCTCTTCTTTAGGGACTTTGTCACAGGGTAATTTTGACATTGACAGGCAGAGGAAGAGGCAGGCCATTCCACAGGGGAGGAAGGGGTCGGGCAGGTGCACCAGGCCGGAGCCTAAGTGGGAAGTTGCAGAAGGTGCGTGCGATTACGTCAAAGGACGCACCAGAGTTGGTTGAGTAGCTCACTCAGCCTTCCGCTTCTGCACCCTCCTCATCCTCTGTATCTGCACCCTCTTCACTCTATGCTGTGTGCACCCCCAAAGACACCACCACCAGCACCGTAGCCCCTCCACTCGAGTCAAAGGAATAATTTCCCCATCAATTCCCAGACCTTACTGATGCGCAGCCATTCTTGGCATCGGATGAGGAAGAGGAGGTAGCAACGGCCGCCACCCAGCGGTCTGACGACAGTACCCAGGTCAGCCCAAGGAGGGTGGTCCCTGCTGTTGCTGCCTACTCCAAGATCTCTAATGTCAGTGGTGCTAAAGGGGACGATGATGACGTGTCTATGGATCCCACATGGGTGCCCACAAGAGAGGAAGAGGAGGGGAGTTCAGAGGGAGAGCAACAGATAGGGAGGAGAATGAGGAGAAGCAGGCAGAACTGGCAGTGCATAGAAGGGAAAAAAGCAGACTGCAAATGTATCTGGAGCAAGCCATCCACCATGCACAGTCACATCTGGCGCCCCCAGGACGCCGGCACATGGCTACGCAGTGTGTTTTTTTTTTTTATGTGTCAGCTGCTGACAATAGTGTTGCCATCTGCAGCCTGTGCTGTCAACGCATAAGTCTCGATAAGCCCAACACTCACCTAGGGACGACCGCCTTAAGAAGGCACCTGGCCTCCCAACACCGAGCCCAGTGGGAGAAACGCCGTCAGAACCCACAAAGCTACACTCCCGTCGCTCCACATCCTGCCTCTTCTCCTTCTCCTCTCTAGCCCGCTTGTCGAAACTGCTAGCCCGCCAACTACTGCCATATAAATTGGTGGACTCGGAGGCCTCTAAAAAATTTGTGGCCCTTGACACACTGCAATGGAAGGTCCCCGGAAGTAAATATTTCTCCCAGAAGGGCATCCCAGAGCTATATGGCCACGTTCAGCGGCAAGTGAATGTATCTCTGGCACGCAGTGTCAGTTCCAAGATACATCTGACCACAGACACGTGGTTAAGCATACACAGGGAAGGTACATAACTTTTACTGCCCACTAGGTGAACATACTAACAGCCGTCAAGCATGTAACCCGTGGCACCCGTGGGGATTTGGTGTTACCGCTACGGATTGCATGCAGGCCTGCCTCTTCTTCTCCTCCTCCTACTCCATCCTCCGTCTCCTCCTCGGCTGACTCCTCCTTTTCCACTGCTACCGCCTATTCCGCTGCCCCCCTTCCAGCTCCCCAGAACCTATTCAATGTGCCAGGTGAGACGTTGCCATGCTGTGCTGTGGCTGTTGTGCCTGGAAGCCGAGAGCCACACCGGTCCTGCACTGCATTCAGCTCTGCGGTCACAGGCCGATCAGTGGCTAACCCCGCTCAATTTGGCAGTTGGTAAAGTGGTGTGCGACAACAGTGCCAATCTGCTGAGCGCGCTGAAACAGGGCAAAATGACACACGTGCCGTGCATGGCACACGTCCTGAACTTAGTCGTGCAGCGATTTTTGCCAAATACCCCGGGTTCCAGGATGTCTTGCGGCAGGCCAGCAAAATCTCTGGCTATTTTAGAAGATCTTACACGGCCATGGCTCGCCTTGCTGACAATCAGCGGCGACACCACCTGCCGTCAGACGTCTGATTTGTGACAGCCCGACGCGATGGAACTCCACCTTGTATATGCTTGATAGGCTGCTCCAGCAGCAACTTGCCGTTAACGACTACCTGTACGAACTCTGCGGCAGGACAGGTTCTGGGAGCTTGTTTTTTTTTCACCACGACAGTGGCTGCTCATGTGCGATGCATGCAGATTTCTGCGGCCATTTGATGAGATCACCAAACTGGTCAGTCGCAGTCAGGGCGCCATCAGTGACATCATACCTTACGCCTTCTTTCTGGAATGTGCATTGCGTCGTGTCATTGATCAAGCCGTCGAGATGCAGGAGCGGGAATATGAGGAAGTCGCAATGCTGAATGAATTCCCAGAAATATTTAGACAGCACTCCGTGATGATGATAAATAGTGATTTATTTCATATTATTTCAGCCAGAGACAGTGGTATATCAGTTGCGTGCAACGTTTCGGGCTAACATACGCCCTTCAACAGGCTGACAAAACATAATATACAGAAAATAGTTCATAGAATGGTAATTCATAATAAATTTATGAGACATGATTATACAATGTTATATCCAAATTAATTCCCAGGGGGGCTACTCCATCTGAGACAAGTCAACAACAGGAGTCTGAAGAGGAATCAGAGGAGGATGGTGCCTGGGGGGAGGAGGAGGAGGAGCAAGAAGAGCATGCTTTAAAGTTTTCTGGGATCCCTGGTGTTGTCCGTGGATGGGGGGAGGAGACCAAGGACGACATTCTCCTGGTTGACGATCAGGGGCCATGGCGCTCCACCGCTTCCAATTTAGTGCAAATGGGGGCCTTCATGCTTCAGTGTTTGAAGAGGGACCCCTGTCTAAAAAGCATAAAGGGAAAGGACCAGTACTGGGTGGCAACGTTAGACCCCCGGTACAAACACAAAATGGCGGACATGTTCCCAGCATCACAGAGGGCTGTCAGAATGCAGCATTTCCAGGCCTTGCTGCGAGAGATGCTGCATTCTGCTGTTGTGGGCGCTGGCAAAGGAATTTACACCCACAGAGAAACAGTTGCGGGTACCAATCCAACAGCGCATGCAAGAAGAGGGCAGTTTGAAGATGTGTTGGTCTCTGTCTTAGGTAAATACAGCGGCATAAAAGGCCTTTTCTGTCCGGTGAATGCCTAATGTTTGGGCCTTGGAGGAATTCAACACCTGTGACGACCACATGTTATCGAATTTCAACTATTATCATTTGGGGTTTTTTCAAGAGGGGAGATTTCGTTAGCCATGTTTTTAATCTAAATTTATATTTTTTGTTCTTTTAAACATATGTATTTGACATCTATTTGTACTCGCCTTCAGTAAAATTGATATGTAATGACCGTCTAATAGACCTCCAGCCACATAATCACTTGTTCTTTTCTGTCTGGTGAATGCCTAATGTTTGGGGCCTGTACTCCAGTGGCCTACAGTAAAATTGATATTGAATGGCCCTCTAATATACCTCCAGCCACATAATCACTTAATTATTTTATGTGCGGTGAATGCATAAATTTTGGGACCTGTAATCTAACTTGTTATTCAGTGACCACCTAATGTACCTCCAGCCACATTATCAATTGTGCTTTTCTGTATGGTGAATGAATAATTTTTGGGGCCTGTAGTCCACTGTCCTGCAGTAAAATTTATATCCATTGACGGTCTAATATACCTCCAGCCACATAATCACTAGTGTTGAGCACGAATATTCAAATAGCGAATTTATATCGTGATTATCGCCACTTTGAGAACACATGATTCCTCTCTGCTTCTTGCTTGTGGGCCAATGAGAAGGAAGCAATGTCAAGTTCACAGCAATACTTAGTGCCCAATCAGTAACCTGTAGTCAGACCCGCTAAAATCTGAAGTTGCACGTAGTGCGAAAAAATATTTTAATCACTGCCGATTAGCGCAATCGCGAATATATTGGAGCACTCTATCTGCATATAAAGCTAATGTTCTGCCGTGCCAACCATTTTCTCCAGTCTCAGGAAACCTATACCAGCTTGAAAATTTTTGCCAAAGTGACCCACGCCGGTATTTCACGTTACAAATTCGCATTACGCGATTTTTACATTGACAATATTTTGCATTTAATAAAATAAACTCGAATTATCAAAATTCGCGAATATATGACGAATATTCTTCAAAATATTTGTGAAATATTGTGAATTCGAATATAGCCCCTGCCGCTCATCACTAATAATCACTTGATCATTTATGTACGGTGAATGCATAATTTTTGGGGCCTGTAATCTAACTGGCCAACAGTAAAATTGTTATACGGTGAGCGCCTAATTTACCTCCAGCCACATTATCAATTGTTCTTTTCTGTCCGGTGAATGCCTAATGTTTGGGGCCTGTACTACACTGGCCTGCAGTAACATTGAAATTCAATGACATTCTAATGTACCTCCAGACACATAATTACTTGTTCTTTGGGACCTCGGAGGAATTCAACACTTGTTGACGACGACCACGTGTTATCGAATTTCAACTATTATCATTTGGGGGTTATTCATTTGGTATGTCACTGTCCATGTTGTGGGATGATTTGTGCACTTCTTGTAAGTATTTGGTGGCTGAAATAATAACCTGAAGGTTTTTCAGGTTCGCCAGCCATTAAAGTGAATGGGGCACGCCGCGAACTTGTGGTTCGCGAACATTTGATTGCGTTCGCGCGATCACGTTTGTGAATCATCCCGGTCAATGTTCGTCCATCACTACTTGTTAGGAGCTCATTTGCATCCCTTCCTTCCCAGAATTCCAGAGGTGTCTCCTCACCCCGATTAAGGCGCTCTCTCCCCAAGTAGAGATAGAACATCCCCAAAGAAGAATAATTTAATTTAAAAAAAAAATCTTCACTTTGCCGTTAGAACTATGTTTTTAAAATATAAAGAGTAAAATCCTCTGCAAAGACATAGATAACAAATATTTCAGTCTCTCTGCAGCAACCACTAAGAAAAGCTCAGTATATACAGATTATACAGTTACCACTAGAGGGAGCTCACTACATACAGATTATACAGTTACCACTAGAGGGAGCTCACTACATACAGATTATACAGTCACCTCTAGAGGGAGCTCACTACATACAGATTATACAGCCGCCACTAGAGGGAGATCACTACATACAGATTACACAGTCACCACTAGAGGGAGATCACTACATACAGATTATACAGTCACCACTAGAGGGAGCTCACTACATACAGATTATACAGCCACCACAAGTGGGAGCTCACTACATACAGATTATACAGTCACCACTAGAGGGAGCTCACTGCATATAGATTATACAGTCACCACTAGGTAAAGATCACTACATAAAGATTATACTGCCACCACTAGAGGGGGCTCACTACATACATATTATACAGTCACCACTAGAGGGAGCTCACTACATAAAGATTATACAGCCACCACTAGAGGGGGCTCACTACATACAGATTATACAGTCACCACTAGAGGGAGCTCACTGCATACAGATTATACAGCCACCACTAGAGGGAGCTCACTACATACAGATTATACAGCCATCACTAGAGAGAACTCACTACATACAGATTATACAGCCATCACTAGAGGGAGCTCATTACATACAGATTATACAGCCACCACTAGAGGGAGCTCACTACATACAGATTATACAGTCACCACTAGAGGGAGTTCACTGCATACAGATTATGCAGCCACCACTAGAAGGAGCTTACTACATACAGATTATACAGCCACCACTAGAGGGAGCTCACTACATACAGATTATACAGCCACCACTAGACGGAGCTCACTACATACAGATTATACAGCCACCACTAGAGGGAGCTCACTACATACAGATTATACAGCCACCACTAGAGGAAGCTCACTACATACAGATTATACAACCACCACCAGAGGGAGCTCACTACATACAGATTATACAGCCACCACTAGTGAGAGATCACTACATACAGATTATACAGCCACCACTAGAGGGAGCTCACTACATACGGATTATACAGCCACCACTAGAAGAAGCCCACTACATACAGATCATACAGCCACCAGTAGAGAGAACAATATAGTGTACTATGGAGCCTCTCTGCCTATGGAAGAGGTATGTGGGTTCAGCATCCTATAGAGTGGTAGTTTTAAGGTTGTACAAAGTCTTACTCACTGCATGAGTCCAATATTCTTCATCTACTTAACCAAGTGCATATAAGTCTAGACTTAAGCATGTGGTGACTATGTAAAAGGATGTAGCCTCAATGAAAAAGTCAAGAAAAAGCGTTACATTGTCCAGTCCATGTAGCTAATTTTTACATCTACAATGTGAAATATTATCCTAATAAATTATTTTATTTTATTGTATCTTTGGTTTTATTGTACATTTGATTCTTTGATTTTACGTCATGTTTAATTTTAAATATATTTTATTAATTTTTATTTGATAGTTTTCACTTTATTTCATTTTATTTTATTATTCCTCTGAGGATATTATTCCTGACTTTCCAGCCGGGTCTTATATCTTATCCTGACGTTGACTGGCATCAATTGAAGTGATATTTGAGCTTTCAGATGAATTTAGCATTTGAAAACATTCTTATCTTAAATTAATCTCAAACCTTTCTCTAAAAATGTTGGCAACAGAAGCCCAGTTGGAGTCAGAGATGTAAAGACTCAAAGCTTTCAACCTGGAACTCAAATGTCAGTAGAAGGCTTTTGGGTCAAAGCTCTTGGTTTCTGTGACTCCCTTTCTAACCCACCAGAAATCACAAAGTAAAATGACTATTATGTTTCTAGATTTATTTCCAGCTCATCAGATTCATCTTTACTCCGATTGAGCTCAGAGCTGAGATGATTGGGATGAAAATCTTCAAACAGAGTCTGAAATATCATGAGACGCACAGCCTATGAAGCTGAGAATATTAGATACATAGACTATGTTACTCCACCTGGCTGATGAATATTTTTGATGATAGATTTATTCTCTATCAGCTGGAATCTGAAGTGTACGCATACAGTAGATTATTGGTAGTGATGTTGCCCTCTGATGTAGATTGGAGACTTAATATACAGTTTACATCAATTCTAAATGTTTAAAATGGTTTTTCAAAAATATTTCCCCAAAATTATCCATAGAGAATCTCATGTTTCTGGATGAAAAATGTAAAAAAAATGTTTTACAAATTTTCCAACTTGGTGACCTGGATGGATCTTTCAAGCCGTTTCCTAGACTCTGTTGATGGCTCTGTTGGTTAGTGGTGTCTATGAATGATATCTCAGACTACAACTACTATTCTCTTTGACCAGCGGATGTAGATTCTGTCATGTACAATCAGTGGCGCACCTACAGGGGGGGTCCAGCGGGTCTGGACCCCCCTAGATCAACCAGCCGAAATTTTTATTTTTTTAATCCTTCAGGGCCGCACCTCCGATCACCACAGGCGGCGCGGCCCTGGATGTAATTGCGGCGGCCGCGGCGGTGGTGGGGGGGGGCGGGGGGGTGCAGTAGGAGTACTACAAGATGAGCGCTTCCATTGTGGAAGCGCTCATCTCCATATCTAATCCATCTGTATCACCGTCCTTAGGACAGCGATACAGATGCCTGTGCTGTGCTGCGGCAGGGGAGGGAGAGGTGTGTCCCTCCCCTGTTCTTCTGATAGGCCGCAGGCACTAATGCCTGCAGCCTATCAGAGGCCGGCTCAGGCGGCGCGATGACGTCATCATCATGCGCCTGAGCCAGGCAGCACACAGCAGGGACACAGGCCGGAAGAGCCTGCATCGCATCGCTGCTGATGGAGGTAAGTATCAGTGTATTTTTGTTTTTTTTGCTTTGTTTTTTTGGAGGGGGGGAGCTGGCACTATGCGGGCACTAAAGGGGAGAACGGCACTATGGGGCATCTGGTGGTACTTTTTTTTAGGTGGCACTTCTTACTGGCACATTATGGGGGGGGGGACACCATGGGGGAGAGGAGCACTATGGGGGCTCTAAAGGGGCTTTTTTTTTTTACACATTATGGGGGGCACTATAGGGGAGAACGGCACTATGGGGCATCTGGTGGCACTATAGGGGCATTATTTGGGGGCACTACGGGGAAGTGGGGGTTCTAAAAGGGTCTTTTTTTCTTATTGAAACATGGGGGCATTATGGCATCTGGTGACACTAGGGGGGCCTTTTTTACTGGCACATTATGGTAGGCACTATAGGGGAGGGCGGCACTATGGAGGAGTGGAGCACTATTAGGGCATATGGTGGCACTTTGAAGGGGCATTTTTTACTGGCACATTATGGGGCGGCACCATGGGGGAGAGGAGCACTATGGGGGCATCTGGGGGGTCTAAAGGGGCTTTTTTTATTGACATATTATGGGGGCACTATAGGGGAGAATGGCACTATGGGGCATCTGGTGGCACTATAGGGGCATTATTTGGGGGCACTAAGGGGATGTGGGGGCTCTAAAGGGGCCTTTATTCTTATTGGCACATTATGGGGGCATTATGGCATCTGGTGGCACTAAGGGGGCATTGTTTTACTGGCACATTATGGTAGGCACTATAGGGGAGAGCGGCACTATGGGGGAGTGGAGCACTATTGGGGCATATGGTGGCACTTAGAAGGGGCATTTTTTACTGGCATATTATGGGGGACACTATGGGGAAGGGGGAGAGGAGCACTAGGAGGGCATTTACTGGGGCACTATATAGGGGTATTTTATACTGGCATACATTATGGGGACATTAGCTCAACAGCGGGCACTAAGCGGGGGTATTTCATGTACTGTCATATTGTAGGGAGAATTATTAGTACTAGGAGGTATTATGCGGAGCTTTGCTAATACTGGGGGGCTATGGGGAACATGATTACTAGTATGGGCACTATAGGGGCATTATTACTACTAAGTGTGCTCTGGCATAGAATTATTTCTATTTTGGGGAGCCCTGTTACTTTGGGGGGCACCCTGCCACAGTATCAGCTTAGCACAATAATTTTTGGGGGACATTATCTTTATACTATTAGTGTCTGGGCGCAGTTATTTTTTTAGAGCACTGTGTGCCAATAATTGTTGAAGGGGGCACTATCTGTGTGGTAGTAGTATTTCCAGGGGGACTGTTTCTGCAGTATAGTATTGGGGGCACAGCGGGCACAGTATTGGGGGCACTATCTGTGTGGTAGTAGTATTTCCAGGGGGACTGTTTCTGCAGTATAGTATTGGGGGCACAGCGGGCACAGTATTGGGGGTGGCAGGAAAGGGTGTTCAGAAGATGTGAAGATGATGGAAATGTGGGAAACTAATGTCTGTTTTTTAATCTCTGCAGAGATGGGAGATGGCTGAAAAATCATCATGGCGGTCTGGTCTGGTGGAGAAGATTGGAAAGAGAACGTCTACAACAAAGGTGACATCACTGGATGTAAGAGGTATGAGGCGCTATGTAGGAGAGGAGATGCTCCGGCTCCTCCCCCTGCCATTTGCAGAAGGAGGATTCAGAGCTGGGTGAGGTGAGGACGGTCAAGGGGGGCAGCAGGCCATGGGCGGGTGGCAGATGGTGGGGGGAACCACAGGCCTTGAGCAGGATCAGGGGAGGGAGGAGAGTGGAGGAGCTTCCTGGCTGTAGCTTGTTATATAAGCAGGCAGTGCAGCCAGGACAGGCCTCCCCTCTCCGTATGATGTGTAGAGACAGGCCGCAACTATAGAATGTCAGCTGTACAGTGTTTGTTGGGAGTGGCCTATTATATGTAGAAGGGGCTTTTGATAATGGGCGGAGCCAAAAAGGATATCATGGTTCCAAAAGGAGGATCAGCGTGACGTTTGAGTCTATGGAAAAAATCTAAATATCTGCACTATAGATAAGCAGAGTGGGACTTATAGTGCTGATATTTAGATTTTTTCCATAGACTCAAACCTCCTTTTGGAACCATGATATCCTTTGTTCACGTAACTATGAGAACTAAAGTTTAATGATTTGTTTACAACAATGTGATAATGAAACCATGTTACTGGTTCACGCTGTGTTGATTACCACCCTGAACTGGGCGGGACTTGAGTTACCTGCGTCCGATCCATGTGCACTATATACAGTGGGGGAAATAATTATTTGACCCCTCACTGATTTTGTAAGTTTGTCCAATGACAAAGAAATGAAAAGTCTCAGAACAGTATCATTTCAATGGTAGGTTTATTGTAACAGTGGCAGATAGCACATCAAAAGGAAAATCGAAAAAATAACTTTAAATAAAAGATAGCAACTGATTTGCATTTCATTGAGTAAAATAAGTATTTGAACCCTCTAACAAAAAAAGACTTAATACTTGGTGGAAAAACCCTTGTTTGCAAGCACAGAGGTCAAACGTTTCTTGTAATTGATGACCAAGTTTGCGCACATTTTAGGAAGAATGTTGGTCCACTCCTCTTTGCAGATCATCTCTAAATCCCTAAGGTTTCGAGGCTGTCTCTGTGCAACTCTGAGCTTGAGCTCCCTCCATAGGTTTTCGATTGGATTAAGGTCCGGAGACTGACTAGGCCACTCCATGACCTTAATGTGCTTCTTCTTGAGCCACTCCTTTGTTGCCTTTGCTGTATGTTTTGGGTCATTGTCGTGCTGGAACACCCATCCACGACCCATTTTTAGTTTCCTGGCAGAGGGAAGGAGGTTGTCGCTCAGGATTTCACGATACATGGCTCCGTCCATTTTCCCGTTTATGCGAATAAGTTGTCCTGTGCCCTTAGCAGAAAAACACCCCCAAAGCAAAATGTTTCCACCCCCATGCTTGACGGTGGGGACGGTGTTTTGGGGGTCATAGGCAGCATTTTTCTTCCTCCAAACACAGCGAGTTGAGTTAATGCCAAAGAGCTCTATTTTGGTCTCATCAGACCACAGCACCTTCTCCCAGTCACTCTCTGAATCATTCAGGTGTTCATTGGCAAACTTCAGACGGGCCTGCACATGTGCCTTCCTGAGCAGGGGGACCTTGCGAGCCCTGCAGGATTTTAATCCATTGCGGTGTAATGTGTTTCCAATGGTTTTCTTGGTGACTGTGGTCCCTGCTAATTTGAGGTCATTAACTAACTCCTCCCGTGTAGTTCTAGGATGCTTTTTCACCTTTCTCAGAACCATTGACACCCCACGAGGTGAGATCTTGCGTGGAGCCCCAGAGCGAGGTCGATTGATGGTCATTTTGTGCTCCTTCCATTTTCGAACAATCGCACCAACAGTTGTCACCTTCTCTCCCAGCTTCTTGCTAATGGTTTTGTAGCCCATTCCAGCCTTGTGCAGGTCTACAATTTTGTCTCTGACATCCTTGGACAGCTCTTTGGTCTTTCCCATGTTGGAGAGTTTGGAGTCTGCTTGATTGATTGATTCTGTGGACAGGTGTCTTTTATACAGGTGACTAGTTAAGACAGGTGTCCTTAATGAGGGTGACTAATTGAGTAGAAGTGTCTAACCACTCTGTGGGAGCCAGAACTCTTAATGGTTGGTAGGGGTTCAAATACTTATTTCACTCAATGAAATGCAAATCAGTTGCTATCTTTTATTTAAAGTTATTTTTTCAATTTTCCTTTTGATGTGCTATCTGCCACTGTTACAATAAACCTACCATTGAAATGATACTGTTCTGAGACTTTTCATTTCTTTGTCATTGGACAAACTTACAAAATCAGTGAGGGGTCAAATAATTATTTCCCCCACTGTATACTTACCTGGCAGGGGAGATACCATGTCCACTAAGGTGGTTCTTACTGATGTGGTTTTGGTGCTTCCAGGCTGAGGTAGTTTCCCAGTCTTGTGGCTTAGACCACATAGAGTATCTGTTCTTATCAGTGGTATGTCTGGGCCACTGGGATGGAGCAGAGAAACACATGAAAGGTTAACCAGTGGTGTACACCGGTGGCTGAACGATTGCCACCCGTAGATGATCTCGTGGCTCTGGGTCGGAATCATGAGCCGGGATGTTTGAATGCCCATTGTGTAGAAGTGCCCCAGGAGCGGAGAACCTGGGGTGCCTGAACTCACTGGGGGTTAAAACCCACTGCACATTTACACGCAGTTCACTTTCTAACATTTCTCTTTGCCTGGGTCTTCTGGCTAGGCAAGATAAGGAATTTTTATAATTCCGGCCGAATATCCAGGCTGTAATGGCACACTTTCACTTTATTTATTTTTTGTGTTTCACTGTGTGTTCACTTTCCAAGTTCCAAGTTTATTTTGTCACTGGGACTGACCGGGGTGCAGGACCCTAACAGGCAACCACCCAGAGGTTTAGGAGGGGTGTGATTGGCCACCTGGTTCCTTATCCCCCTGCAAACCCCTTGGCCTCTCCTTCCGAGGAGAAGACAGTCCTTGATATTGGCTCTTGGCCAAGACTTGGGGTGGAAGCTCCGGAGGAAATAAGACTGGCACTTCTTCAGCTTCGGATGGTCACTGGTCCTAGTCCCTTGCAGGAGCCTTCTGGCTAGGAGGGTCTGGGAGAGGGCATGCAATAGACTTTTTTTGTGGCACACTACACTTTTTTAGTTACATGGCGCGAAGAAAGTCACAATCTCGGGTTTAATTTTTTTTTTATATATTGTGCCTTCTCATTCAAGGGTTATAGCTATAGATGGTCCAACTGTAGAAATTGCCCCGGGCTTCCTTATCTAAGAGAACACAATGCCCCCTCTGCAACCAAAGAGAACTCCATTATTACAAGAGGCACACAGTACGTAGCTGGCCTCCAACCCATTAGACTGGGCCCAGGAGCTTCAGGTTGTGCCCCTTCTCATCCCACAGACTAGAGCTTACTGCTTCTGAATAGTGTTATTCTACTGGGAGAATCATTCAGAATTTCCTAGCTCAGGAAAATCAGTTCAACCAATACATAAAAAGGGCAATCAGACTGCGATCTCACCGATCATCTCCTCCAGAAAACAAGCCCATCGCAATGCCCACTGACTGCGCCGGACTGCAGCGTTTCTTACCTGGCTAGATCCTAACAGTCATCTGACATTAGATTTACTGCGGCATTTCATCTCCGAAGACAAGTAACCGGCTTCTATTTCTGACCATTGCACCTGTCAGGTGACGGCGCTGACAACCACCGAGCCCCCGGCACCTCTCATATAAATGACTATATTTTAATTAACTACATAATGTGCTCCTGCATTTTTTCGCTCATCTCTCCACTTTTTCTTTTAATCTTCCTTCCATCACACAGCGTAATTAATAATACCACTTGTCACCTGATTCGGTGAGATATTTGGCACGCCGCAGCAATGTCCAATCAGTGGCAGGAGATTTATAGTCACGTCACAGCGAGCAGGCTGCTTCCATTAAATTATATTAAAGCCTCTTCATGTCAGTCTTCAGACTCGTAAAAGATTGATTGAGCATTTGAAGCCCAAGTCACTGCGCTATCCCGGTCAGACGCCCCGTGCTCCGAGCACCGGGGGTGTTATAGATGGACCCGAGGTGGCAGAATATCATACTGAAAAAGTTCTCACAAACTAATATCAAAGTGTTCTTATCTATCTATCTACGGTACCTATCTATCTATCTAGAAAGTATAAGCAACGAGGCAACAATTCGGATGATGTGGAAGAAATTGGATCTTTTTATTCACCAATTTGAACGTTTCAGTCTTTAAGAGGTGACTATTATCAGGTTTAGATATTTCACACACACAAGCTCATGATAATTATGTCATAATTAATCCAATTGAGCAAAAAATGTGATTCATCATTAAAATAGGTACTTACCGTGATAGTCGGGAATCCACATGCTAACCTATAACCACGGAGCACTGCCGCTGAACCACGTGTTAAGAATGGGAGTGATTATAAAAAAGAAAATGGCTGCACACCATTATACATACAAACAATAGAGCTAAGAAATGGGGATCATTCTAAATAAAAGTGGTATAATACCTACTATAAATGAGTCAATGGAAGCTCTTAGCGCACATATTTGATCAAACGTGTGTCGGGCTTCCAGTGACTCATTTATAGTAGGTATTATACCACTTTTATTTAGAATGATCCCCATTTCTTAGCTCTATTGTTTGTATGTATAATGGTGTGCAGCCACTTTCTTTTTTTATAATCATGATTCATGGATATGCACCTGTGATTCTGAAGGTTCTAGTCTAAATTTTCTTGGATAATGGGAGTGAATCATGGTGGGCTTAACAAACATGTGTCCAATTAGAGATCTTAATATGAATTACACAGATGTGCTCTATTATATTAATTAGTAAGGTTGGGTTCACATCAGCGTTATGTATTCCGTCATGGCTTTCCGTTATAACATTTTTATATTGGAAAATAACAGAATCCATAAGACGGAAGTCATAACATAAGGCATTCCGTTTTGATCTGTCATAATAGAAGTCTATGGGATCCATAACGGATCCATCTGGTTCCCGTTATGCAAGACGGAAAACAAAGTCCTGTCGACAGGACTTTTTTTGTCTGTTCTGCATAACGGGAACCAGACGGATCCGTTATGATTCCCATAGACTTCTATTATGACGGAAAGCACAACGGAATGACTTTTAATGGCTTCCGTTTTGCATTCCGTCATAATACAAGTCTATGGGCAGCATAACGGACCCATTCTGGTTTCTGTTATGCAGGACTGGACTCCTACTTCAGGGCTCCAGATGGCGACCAAAGTGGTCGCCAATGCGACTTAGAGTTTACAAATGGCGACAAGACTTTTTAGTCTTGTTGCCATTTGTGACTAGACCCGCTGCCGCAGCTCTACCGTTGAATACAGCGGCGGGGCACAGGAGATGATAGTTCTCTGCCCCGCCGCCGATGTTCTTCTCAGCAGCGCAGTGGAGGAGGAGTCTCTCCCTCCCCCCTGTGCTGCTGCCGCTGCCAATTGGAAGAGAGACAGGAGGAGGGGAGGGGCTGTGGCCACTGCGCCACCAATGAAGATAACTGACCTGTTAATACAAAAACAGGAGGCGGGTGCCAGTATAAAATAGCTAGCACCCGACCTCTATGACAGGGAGCTGAGATCTGCTGCAGTTAACCCCTCTTTTAGACATTACATGCAGGGAGATAAGAGGCAGACTGACATGCAGAGAAATAGGAGGAAGAATGAAATGCAGAGAGATGAGAAGCAGACTGAAATGCGGGGAGATGGAAGATCCAACAGACTCTATATTAAAGAGGCTCTGTCACCCGGATCACCCCTATTAAACCAAGCACATGGCCTGGCAGGGGTGATCCTGCAGTTTAAAATGATACCTTATTCCTCACTCGGCACCATGATTGTTGATAAAATCATACTTTTATTCCTTTGCTGGCAGGTAATTTAGAGCACCAGGAGGCGGGCTTTTTCAGTATGAGCACCGCTAAGTGACGCCTACCGACATCTAAACACACACCCCTCGCCTTGATTGACAGTCGTACTCTATTGCTGTCAATCAAGGGGGGTGTGTGTATAGCTATAGGTGTCGGTAGACGTCACATAGTGGTGCTCGAACTGAAAAAGCCCGCCTCCTGGTGCTTGAAATTACCTGCCAGCAAAGGAAACTGTGGTGCCGACAGTGTGGAGGAAGGTTTCGTTAAAAATTTCAGTTTCACCCCTACCAGGCCATGTGTTTGGTTTAATAGGGGTAATCTGGGTGACAGAGCCTCTTAAAGGAGTACTCATAAAAAACAGGTCTAAATATGTTTCCTCTGTGATTCTGTCAGGTTTGCAGGTTTGACTAAAGTGTTTGGGCGGACATACACATTTAGTACCTGTTGGCTGAACGATCAGCTATCTCTTCCTACTCCCTCACATGACGAAAAATCATAAATAAATTATTACAAAAATTGATGTTTTCTGTACCTCTCTAATTGGGCTACAGACAACAATGTGTATTTCTAGGAAAGAAATAGTTTTTGAAAATATTTATATAGACAAATGTACAGTACAGACCAAAAGTTTGGACACACCTTCTCATTCAAAGAGTTTTCTTTATTTTCATGACTATGAAAATTGTAGATTCACACTGAAGGCATCAAAACTATGAATTAACACATGTGGAATTATATACATAACAAACAAGTGTGAAACAACTGAAAATATGTCATATTCTAGGTTCTTCAAAGTAGCCACCTTTTGCTTTGATTACTGCTTTGCACACTCTTGGCATTCTCTTGATGAGCTTCAAGAGGTAGTCACCTGAAATGGTTTTCACTTCACAGGTGTGCCCTGTCAGGTTTAATAAGTGTGATTTCTTGCCTTATAAATGGGGTTGGGACCATCAGTTGCGTTGAGGAGAAGTCAGGTGGATACACAGCTGATAGTCCTACTGAATAGACTGTTAGAATTTGTATTATGGCAAGAAAAAAGCAGCTAAGTAAAGAAAAACGAGTGGCCATCATTACTTTAAGAAATGAAGGTCAGTCAGTCAGCCGAAAAATTGGGAAAACTTTGAAAGTAAGGGCTATTTGACCATGAAGGAGAGTGATGGGGTGCTGCGCCAGATGACCTGGCCTCCACAGTCACCGGACCTGAACCCAATCGAGATGGTTTGGGGTGAGCTGGACCGCAGAGTGAAGGCAAAAGGGCCAACAAGTGCTAAGCATCTCTGGGAACTCCTTCAAGACTGTTGGAAGACCATTTCAGGGGACTACCTCTTGAAGCTCATCAAGAGAATGCCAAGAGTGTGCAAAGCAGTAATCAAAGCAAAAGGTGGCTACTTTGAAGAACCTAGAATATGACATATTTTCAGTTGTTTCACACTTGTTTGTTATGTATATAATTCCACATGTGTTAATTCATAGTTTTGATGCCTTCATAGTCATGAAAATAAAGAAAACTCTTTGAATGAGAAGGTGTGTCCAAACTTTTGGTCTGTACTGTACATCAGGGCATCACTGGCTACATATATGCTAGTAGATACATCAATCTATCTAGTTATTCTCCGAGAGAGAGGCGACTAGAGGCCCCCCCCCCCTTCCCACAATCTCAGCGACGTGACAGACATAAGAGCACTGCTGTCCTGGACAGAAGAGTAACTGCGGGGATCAGTCTGTAGCATTGGGCCCTCGCTTCTGCAGTGGGCCCCAACATTTGTCCAATCTTGCCGACCCCATCCCTGGATACCTGTCCAAACAGTAGATTTGTTACATTGTTATTATAACAGATCCACAGAAAAACATTGGGGTAACACTGGAACAGATCATTGGGGTTCACTGGGTTTTACAGAACTTTCCTGCAAGATACTGGAGGATAATGATAAAGGAAGAAAACTGCAGAGTTCTGTATTCTTCATGGAGACTGGTGATCAGGACGAGGATTTGACAGGACTGGGAAAGGGTGCAATGACTCCTCAGACATATTGCTCATTATGTTCCTGTTAATGATTCTTTTGAAATAAAGTTGAATGTTTACTGTTGATAATTAAAAATGAATACCATCTTGTATATTGATTGGGGAATTGGGGCCTCAACAAAATGTCTTTCTGTCTCAAATGTCAGGGAAGCGCAGACCCGTAATGATGTACTACAGCATAATATTTTATCCAGAATACAGACAGACTCGACTCACGGCTGAAGGATACAGAAGTGATCTCAGGTAGGAACTGCTATGTCTGAGCTTAAAAACACGTCGCCTTCCATCTTTTTACACGACATACATTGTTTTTTATTTACGTATTTATTTATTTAGCAGGAGAAGCTATATTTGGCACAATTTCATTGTTTTTTATTTTAATACGGAAGGAAAACAATTCCAATCTTTTTCTATTTAAAGGGGTTTCCTATGAGCGAAATATTGATGACTTATCCTGAGGCTAAGTTATTATTGCCGTTCAGCAGTTTGAAGAGGCTGCGGTACTCCGTTGAGTGCTACAACCTCCTCACGCTATACCCAAGCACAGCGCCATCCACTGTATAGAGGTTGGGGTTGGTATTGCAGAGGATTGGCTATCAATATTACTCTTTCAGA
Source organism: Bufo bufo (assembly GCF_905171765.1). Lineage (NCBI taxonomy): Eukaryota > Metazoa > Chordata > Amphibia > Anura > Bufonidae > Bufo > Bufo bufo. The sequence goes on from NC_053396.1 coordinate 223,124,834, forward strand.
AAACCCCAATAATAGTTTTTTATTCATTTTCCACCTATTATCATGAAGTATAAGTGACAAATTAACTTTACTTAATTACCTTGTGTGGGTCACAATGAATATGGCGATAGTGAGCCCCACTGCGAAAAAAAAGTATATCAGCCCCTTACCATCAAATAGCTAATCTACCAGTAAGTGGGGACCATGATATTTGTCATCTTCATTCCCTTTAATCCCTTAGCAAAGAGGTTTATTTCATTCTGCCTTACTACTATTCCACAGTAAAGATATTTTCCATTGACTGAGGCACCTAAGGGGTTAAACAACCATGAATGGAGATATCTTCAGTGCTGACCACTGCAACAAGGTGTTGCCTGTCTATTATAGCTGGCACCTTCAGATTCTGTGTCTACAGTCTCCACGACACACATTTATGGTATGGCGTGGGATAGTGAAGATATGAATCCAAGGTTTTGGCTCTGGTTTGGTTCTTTTGGGGCCTTTTTGTGCTCGTTATGTCTAGGTATTGTTGGGATTAAGAAGGAAACACATGCAATTTAATGTAGATAAACCCCATCATTCAGAGCTCAAAAATTGTGATTAATTCTTGTTAGATACAGAGCGTTTTGTATTTCTTCCGTCTTAATATAAGCACAAATAAGGCAAGGTGTTTGTTGAGGCCACATGGGAGCAAATAGGAGCACATTTCCTACTCTCTAGACTGAGGATCCTTCTTCCTTTGACATCATCTGCCCTATATTTAATGGAGTATCATCAGCTAAATCTCTGATTTTGGAGGGGCCAGCTGACTAGCTAATGTGTATGGCGGCCTTCCAAATTGAATTTTAACATCCGATCCTTTTGGTTTGTCCGGAGATAAGCTGCCTCAAGGCATGTCTAGTGGAGACTTTATACTTTTTTGCCACTGGAAGTACAAACAAACCTATATGAGGAAGTGAGGAGAAATAGCTCAGTTCAGAAAACAGCTATTGAAGGTGTATTGGGTCCTATAGAAATTATATTGGGGGAGATTGATGAAAAGCCTTTTCTTTAATACCCCCAAAATATGAGCAAGAGCAAACTCCATATGACTCATGCTGCCTTCATCTTCTGGAAGGCTCTGTGGCTGCACAGGGGTTATTTAGGCTAAGGATCCACCATCTTTACCTGAAAGATTGCAGTTCCTTATGATTCAGGTTTGCACTAACTATTCCCAGAGATTGTTTATGGTTTGCAGTCCAAACAGATGATTCCTTGGGCCCACCAGAGGAAATTGTTATCAGGACCCAACTCCTATATTAATAAAGGCTAACAGGTTTTGAATAAAATAAGTAGACCCTCAAGGCAAGTCATTATTTATCTCCAAATGTAGCTCCAAATGAGATGTTTCTCCTGGACCTGTTGGGCTTACTTTCTCCTCATAGACTGGATCCACCGGAGGACCCTTTGGAGCACCAGTCTGATTCTGTGTCCAAATTAGTGATGGATTTGGTAGAGAGCCAGAGAGAAAAAGAACTCTCTTTGCTGATTGCTTTTAAGAAAGCAGGGGACCCCCATATGGCTCTGCATAGAGACCTTCTGCTGTTTATATTTACTTCTGGAGGTGCGGTGAACAATAACCAAGTGCTTCTGCCCAGGAGTAGATCTTCTCTAGTGGTAATGGACAAGCACCTAGACATGGACCTTAAATGTAGATCACAATCTACCCCTCTTCATCTACCCCCCTTTCATATCCACTGAGAAAATATCATCCAGAACCAGGTGATATCGCCAGTCGACAAACACATGAAAATAAACTTGTAATTCATTTACATAAAACTAATTCTCTAAAACTTTTCCTGTAAGCAAAACATCCTTTGCTTAGAACAGCAAATTAATGCAGAAGTTGTTAAAGTTGTTTGTCTTCTGATGGGTATGAGGAATTAACAATTCAACTGCAAACCTGTCTTGGCATTAGTGCAATATTTGCATGCTAATTACTCAGAATACTCAGAACAATATGAACTATTAAGGCTAATTAGTAAAACGATCTTCAGATCAGCCTAGATGTGCACAATTCCCACACTTTGTTAATTTGATTTAATCTACAGTTTCCTGGGGCAATAGCTTGACAATTTCCTCTTCCTTGGGTCTCCAAACCTCATCCTAACCCTTTGTTTTGTAATATTCAACTATTTATTTTGCCTGTTGGAACAACAAAATTATAAACTTTTCAGAAAACATGTTACTATTACCTTGTGTTTTATAGTATCTCTTTTTGCTTCTGGACAGGGGGTTAAAATGAGGAAGCAGGGCACCACTGCAAATCCAAAAAGGTCTCCTCTTCATGTGTTAACTACATCCTCTTCTTCCAGAAACCCATATAATTTAGACAAGGTAAAGAGCACATTCCAACATGGCAGTCATTGTTGGTGCCCAATGTTTCAGGAGAAGAGAACCCAAGCCTTATGCCAATTGACAATTACAGTATATGTCTATAACTGTGCATAGGGAGAAAGCTGCCAATAAGCTGGGGGAGGGAGGAAAAAGCCAACAGCTGATGAACACAAGGACTCCAGAGCTCATGCTGATCATTGACAGGACTCCTGGCTCGGCTCTTGCTACCTCATGAAAACTACCACACAATGACAAGTAAGTGACACAGTTTTTTTCAGGAATTACCCTCTTTTTAAAAGATTGGGCTAAAACAACCAACATAGCCTCACCTCTCATGGGCATTACCATGTGGGTCAATACCCCCGTAACTGTGACCCCCATTTGTTTCTCCCACTTGTTTCCTTCCCACCTGTCTCTTAGGTGCTCCTGTTATCTGCTGACTTAAGCCCACTTATAGAAGCAAAGGGTAAAAACCAGAAGAATATACCATATTCTGCTCCTCAAGTAGTCAGTCCCTATCTGACCTTAAACTCTGAAGGTGGCATTATCTTCAATACCTGCCACCTGAATGAGCATAATCCACTCCTCCATAAACATGCATGCTTAAGTCTGCTGAGCATTAGTGATGGATGAACATCAGTCGGGACGGTTCGCAAACTCGGACGCGTGTTCGCAATCAAATGTTCGTGAACCACACGTTCGCGGTGGGCCCCATTGACTTTAATGGCATGCGAACCTGAAAAACCTTCAGGTTATATTTTCAGCCACCAAATACTTACTAGAAGTGCACCAAGAGTCCCACAACATGGACAGTGATATACCAGAGGGGGATCATTGGCAAAAATTCCCACAATAAATATGTATTTTAATCAGGGGCCATTTTTATGCGTCTTAAAGGGAAACTCTCAAAAATGTGCCCTGCTGGAGCCTAGAAAGATTTTCTTGAGGGGGAGAAGATTTCAGGGCTTCCAGGGAGAGATAAGGTAGATAGAAAGATTACAGCATGACAGACCACATGTATAAATCTATCTACCCCATCTCTCCCTGGAAACCCTGCATTCCTCTCCCCCTCCAGACATCTGCATTGTATAGGAACGGATTACTGTACGTTTTTCATGAACCTAAAAGATATGAACTTCTATGTCAAGTCCACAAAGATGAAGCACAGCTGCATTCGTTTTGTGGGGTAAGTTTACCTACAGTTTTATGTAACCCGAGAACACATGGTGCTTTCAAAACAGACTATAAACTCCGCTCTGCTGGATGACAGTGTAGGTGCTCCCCGTTGCCTGTCAGCCCCTTCCTGGTGATATCTGGCCATGGCTTGGTGACACTACCCCCAGTGTGTAGCCAAGCCTCGCAGCTAAAGGCTTATTCAGCAGCCTGAACTGCTATCGATGATCCGGGCTGCGCACGGGAGGCAGCCGTTGAGGAGCCCGCCAGCAGCAGGGGGGCCGTGAATGAGTCATCACTGAAGGGAGGGTAACTGATCCCGCCGGCAGAGCCGGGCACACTTCCAGACCTGGGCTGAGGCAAGCTGGCTCCTCACTGGCTTCTGTGCTCAGACAGGCAGAGGATGGCTGGTGCTGCCGATGGCCGGAGCCCAGCGTGTGTGCGGCGCTGATCATGTATCGGTCGTGCGATCGGCGGTAACCATGCCTCTTCACAGACAAAAGGAGGATGAGAGAGCCGCTGCTAAACCCCGCCAGTCCTGCTGCCCTTTGGCTTAGAGGAATCAGCACACGGTGCGGCAGGCTGCATTACCGCAGTGTTCTTCTCCAGACTCGATGTGACCTATATGGAAACTGAGAGCAGACCGATGTGGGCAGCGTGTGGGCTAATGTTGTACTAATTTATTGTGGACTGTACAAACTTAAAATACATTCGTAAAACAATTTTGTCAAAGGAGAATATTGCATTTTGTATGCATTGGAGCACATTCCTGCTCCAGACGAAGAACCTGCTGCTGTCAGAGGTGTCTAAGTTTATTTTTGGTGTTGCCCAGGTCTGGTGGGGGCCCATTCCTGGGAACACATTCCTGCTGCAAACAAAGAACCTGCTGCTGTCTGTCCTGATGACTTTGGCCGAGCTATGTGTAGGCCTTATACTACCCTGTTACCATCTACATGCTGCTGCTGTCTGTCCTGATGACTTTTGCAGAGCCATGTGTAGGCCTTATACTACCCTGTTACAATTTACATGCTGCTGCTGCTTTCCTGATGAGTTTGGCCGAACTATGTGTAGGCCTTAAACTACCCCGTTACCTTTACTGCAACCATATAGGTTAAAATTAATAATAAACATAACAATATCAAAAAATAAAAGCAAACATTATAATGAAAAAAATTATTTATTTACAATTTTGAGCAACAAAGATGGCTCTAAAGCAACTGTTCTAGTTGCTTAGTGAGGTCCAGCAACTCCTGCATCCCTTTAAGGTGCTGCTCCTCCCACTGCTGCACTTTCCGATCCAGATGCCGCTGCTGCTCCCTTATCTTTGCAGCTCCCTGATCTCCTGCACTATTTTTTTGTCCCCCTCCTGCAGCTTTATTATTATATTTTTTATTTATTTAAGTACTGTTAGGATTATGAGGCAATAAGTGCATTGTGTGGAGTATTTGTTAAAGCCCTGCAAATTTACAACTCAATTCCTTAGTTAATGATATTTTTGATGATTATATAGTTGGTTAGTTAGTGATAGTTCAGAAGAGTATTATGTTATTTAGTTGGTTAGTTAGTGATAGTTCTGTAGAGTATAATTTTATTTAGTTGGTTAGTTTTTGATAGTTCTGTAGAGTATAATGTTATTTAGTTGGTTAGTTAATTGTTTTTATGTAGATTACATAGTTAGTGTCCAGTGTTGTTGTTTTCTATTACTGTAGTGTGTGTTTTTTCTCATCATTGTTGACCCTTCTAACCCCTTAACACCCAGCACTGTACATGTACGACACAAGATCTGCGGGGCTCTGGGAAAGGATCGGGTGGGAATTGCGGCACTATGCCTGCTCTTACAAGCAGGCAGCCCAGACCTCAGCAATTTATTTAATGCGACATGGCAGCTAAAATTCATGTCTGCTTATTAAGGCCTGTAAAATACATATTTTGCACTTTGCCTCTAGAGCACCACTGTGCTCTCATACTACAGGCTACAAGCACATATGGGGTGTTTGCTAAATAGGGAGAAAATGGGGAACATATACTGGGGTGCATTTTCTCCTTTAACCCCTTCTGAAAGTGAAAATTGAGGTCTGCTAGTAATTTTTTATTTTTACAAATGTGTGCTTTGAAATGCTGTTTCGGCCATCTGTGAAACACATGTTTGCTGAAAAGTACCCTTTCCACCACTTGAAATGTTTGTATAGGGATGCCGTTTCTGAAATGGGGTCACTAGTTGGGGTTTTTCATATCTGGGGACCTCGGGAATTTATTTAATGCTACATGGCACCTAAAATCCATGTCTGCCAATTCAGGTGAGCAAAATCCATATTTAGCTGTTTGACTATAGAGCCCTGCCATGCGCCCATACATCATTTTTTTTATCACATATGGGGTGTTGGCATATTCGGGGGGAAATGGGAAACAACATGTTGGGAGAATTTTGTCCTGTTATCCCTTTGTGAAAGGGCAAACTGCGGGGGTAAAGCAAATTTTTCTTGAAAAAATTCTAATTTTTCTTTTTCACAGCTAAGAGTTTCCTAATTCGGTGAAATGCCTGATGGTTAAAAGTGCTCACTACACACCTTAAAATATTCCTTGACGGGTGTAGTTTCCGGAATGGGGTCACTTTTTGGGGGTTTCCACTCTAGGGCCACCTCAGGGTATCTTCTTCATATGCGACATAGCTCCCAATTACCATTTCAGCAAAATCAGCTCTACAAAAGCCATATGGTGCTCCTTCCACACTGAAGCATGCTGTGCGCCCATACATACGTTTTTGAGCACACATGGGGTGTTTCGGTAAACTCCAGATTCAAGGTAATAGATTTTGAGTTTTGTTTGGCTGTTAACCCTTGATGTTTTTCAGAAAAAATATATTAAAATTAAAAATCTGCTAGAAAAAGTAAAATTTTTAAATTTTGTTCCCATTTTCATTTAATTCTCGTAGGGCACCTGAAGAGATAACAACGTTCGTAAAATTAGTTTTGAATAGCTTTGAGGGGTGTCGTTTCTAAAATGGGGTGATTTATGTGTGGTTTGTAATATTTAAGCCACAAAAAGTGACTTCATAACTGAACCGGTCCTGAAAAAATTGGGTTTTTGAAATGTTCTTAAAAATTTTAAGATTTGCTTCTAAACTTCTAAGCCTTTTAACGTCCCAAAAAAATAAAATGTAAATTTCAAAATGATCTAAACATGAAGTAGACATATGGGGAATGTAAAGTAGTAACTTTTTTTGGAGGTATCACTATCTATTATAAAAGTAGAGAAATTGAAATTTTGAAATTTGCTATTTTTTTTTTTGGGGTAAATGTGGTATTGTAGGCTTCAATCAGTATTTTGTGGAAGCAGGTATATCGTAGCCCTCAATCAGTATTTTGTGGAAGCAGGTTTATCGCAGCCCTCAATCAGTATTTTGTGGAAGCAGGCATATCAAACCCCTTAATCAGTATTTTGTGGAAGCAGGTATCTCACAGGGCTATATCAATATTTGGTGGAAACAGGTATATCGAACCCCTTAATCAGTATTTTGTGGAAGCAGGTATGTCGCAGCCCTCAATCAGTATTTTGTGGAAGCAGGTACATCAAACCCCTTAATCAGTATTTTGTGGAAGCAGGTATATTGCAGCCCTCAATCAGTATTTTCTGAAAGCAGGTATATCAAACCCCTTAATCAGTATTTTGTGGAAGCAGGTATATGGCAGGCCTCAATCAATATTTGGTGGAAACAGGTATATCGAACCCCTTAATTAGTATTTTGTGGAAGCAAGTATATTGCAGGCCTCAATCAATATTTGGTAGAAACAGGTATATCAAACCCATTAATCTGTATTTTGTGGAAGCAGGTATATCGCAGCCCTTAATCAGTATTTTGTGGAAGAAGGTATATCACACCGCTCAATCATTTTTTTTTGTGCAACAGGTATATTACACTTGTTGCAATTAGTTGTTCCAATAGCGCTTGTCCCTCTACAGTATATAGCTGTGGTATCTCAGCAGAACTGCACGCAACTGTTGCACAATACAAATGCACTATAATATACTTTCTATGTTAGAAAGTATATTATAAGTATATCACACCCCTCAGTATATCACACCTATCAATAGCACACCTATGCCAGTCCTTAAAAGAACTTTTGCCTGTCCCTGCTCCACAAAGCAACCTCTACTTACACTGGCAAAATACAAAATGTAAAATGGCTGCCAGATCGGGTTTTTTGATAGGGTGGGGGTGTGTCCATGTGCCGAAACGTCTCAATTGGCTGTCCTGTCCCACCTGATGGATGTGTCATGGGTCAAAGTTCGGCGCAATGCAATAGAATATGGCACCAGCTGACATCGCCATATGTTCCCATGTTCGGCGAATCGCGAACGCGCAAAGTACACCACGAAACGAACGCTTGGCGAACCGCAAGGCCATCTCTACTGAGCATGCATCTGCTCCCAATAAGGAGAGGAACATAAGTTACTACAAGACTCCTTTGTCCCCTGAAGACACTTTTGAAGGTATCCTATATCCCCAAAAGATCAGATATGTTGAAATATAACGGTCTCATCTGACATCCAGAATGAGTAGGCGCACTACTGTACAATTAAGATAGACATCTGGTCCGGTCAGGCTCAGCAGGTTTATCTGACTTTGCGTTTATGTGTATGGCTACCTTTACACCAGAAATTCCCTGGCCTGCCTCAGTTCTGGCTACCCAATGGGGAAATTCTATGGGGATGTCATCCAGTATTGCCTCCTAGAGCCGCGCACATCGCCCTTTAAGAGGAGCAGAGAAGTCTTTCCACATTATAGAGAGGAGCTATCCACAAAATTTAAAGAATAAGACATGTTCTTTGGATACATGCATCTGCAAAAAATGCGGATATGTGCATGGCCCTATAAGAAGGAATCAGTGTGCTATCTGCAAAAAATATGGATAGCGCACTGAAGAAAAAGACGGTCATGTGCATGAGCCCTTAGTGATCTGTTACTTCATTCTGGAGAAAGACTTTAAATCCATATGCAAATTGGCAGCAAAGTCCACCAAGGGTGCAGCCAAGCAACTCTGTGCCTCCTTGCTCCTCTTGCTTCATCCACAAGATCCTCCTTCTCCTTCCAGGTTACTAAATAGTCATCTCACCTGTTGAGTGGCTTGGGCTTGCCCTCAATATACCATCAATGTCAGACAGGTGGGCTCTGACTCTTGATATTGCAGACTCTTGAGTACTCACATGCTGCAGTCTACAAGACCTCTCTCTTAGTGCAAGATCTCACAGCTACGCTCCATTCAAGTGAATATAGACCATCAGTATCCTGAGCCTGGAACAAACTCTTGAAGGTTCCTATGATTATAATAATAAACATATTTTTTCTTATTCTATGTGTTGAACTTTGGAGAAAAAAAAAATGACATTTATTATGGAGAGAAATCCAAAAGAGATGTTTTGAAAGGGTCAGAAGGGAACAACAGAGAAACATCCGGACCCTGCACAGCCCATGAGGCCCAATACTGGATAATACAATGAAGCTAAAAGGATATTGGGTCATTTACTGCCAGAATATGGGACGTGTACAGTTCAGTAGACATTTCTAGTGGTGGAGCTAAGTCATCCTAGTCCATGACCTTTGTTTGGCAGTGAGTATTGGTACTGACCAACTATCACTTACTCCTTCTAGTCACCTCCAAGAACATCTGAGACAGCAGGAGAAGACTTTCCACCAGGAATTGGAGGAGCTGAGGCAAGACAAAAGGGTAGACACTCAAAGTGGCAAATACCTGTATAATAATTTTAATAGGGTAAGAACAGGTGCATAAGAAACTGAGCCACAAACTTTTCAAAACCTTTATTGAACCAGAGAGTCTACTCAGGGTCTACTTGAATGTCAATTTTCTTAAGATGGTAATTAGAGATGTGCGAATCGAAGTTGACGAAGTGGAATTTGATACAAATTTCTGGAAAAATTTGATTTGCACCGAATCTGAATTTCCTCACACTTCATGGTAACTAATCACATTTATTCCTAAAATGGCTGCTGCACATGTTAGGACATGGAGAAAAGAACTCTGGGAAGGCAGGATCACCCATAATGCCATGCATGCAGCCAATGAGCAGCCAACCAGCCCTGTGATGTCACAGCCCTATAAATAGTCTCAGCCATCGTGGATTCAGCCATTTTCCAGTTTACTTAGTGCAGGGAGAGATGTCAGCAGGTGCTAGGGACAGTGCTAGGAAAGACTTGAAAACTTTTATTTTGCTGTATAGAAGTTCAGGGAAAGGATAGGGAACTGGGAGGAATTATTCCACAGTATTGAAGCAGAACAGGGTTCAATAGGGGAGTGTACAGCCTGGGTAATAGGAACAATCCTATTACACCTTGCTGCACTGACTGCGTATCTAAATTGCCATTATACTGCTGCATTTAGGTTTGCAATAGATCTCTGTAATTCCAGCAAACCTTGCTCGTGATTGGGGTGCAAGTGCTCTTTTATTCAGCCATTAACAGGGGTTATTACTAGGAAATATTTATACGTCTTATTAGCCCTTGTGCGGTGCAGTTATATGTTTTAAAGCTTTTTTGGGGGTGTATTAGTGGGGAAAAAGGGCTTATTTGCCGTTGTGTGGTGAAGTGACAAAATTACAGCCTTTTTTGGGGTGTATTAGTGAAAAAAAAAGGTATTATTAGCCGTTCAGCGGTGTAGTTATATGTTCTGAAGCCTTTTTTCAGGTGTATTAGTGGGAAAAAAAGGGCTTAGGCTACTTTCACACTTGCGTTCAGGGTTCCGCTTGTAGGCTCTCACAAGCGGCCCCGAACGGATCCGTACAGCCCCAATGCATTCTGAGTGGATGCGGATCCGCTCAGAATGCATCAGTTTGGCACCGTTTGGCCTCCGTTCCGCTCAGTACGCGGACACCCGAACACAGCTTGCAGCGTTTTGGTGTCCGCCTGGCCGTGCGGAGCCAAACGGATCCGCCCAGACTTACAATGCAAGTCAATGGGGACGGGTCCGTTTGACGTTGACACAATATGGTGCAATTGCAAACGGATCCGTCCCCCATTGACTTTCTATGTAAAGTCAGGAGTCCCTATTAATATACCATCAGATCAGAGTTTTCTCCGATGGTATATTTTAACTTGAAGCGTCCCCATCACCATGGGAACGCCTCTATGTTAGAATATACCATCGGATTTGAGTTAGATCGTGAAACTCAGATCCGACAGTATATTCTAACACAGAGGCGTTCCCATGGTGATGGGGACGCTTTAAGTTAGAATATACTAAAAGAACTGTGTACATGACTGCCCCCTGCTGCCTGGCAGGTGCTGCCAGGCAGCAGGGGGTAGCCTCCCCCCTCCTGTATTTAACTCATTGGTGGCCAGTGCGGCCGACCCCCCCTCCCTCCCCTGTATTTAACTCATTGGTGGCCAGTGCGGCCGACCCCCTCTCCCTCCCTTGTATTTAACTCATTGGTGGCCAGTGTGGCCGGCCCCCCCTCCCTCCCTTGTATTTAACTCATTGGTGGCCAGTGCTGCCGGCCCCCCCTCCCTCCCTCCCCTGTATTTAACTCATTGATGGCCAGTGCTGCCGGCCCCCCCTCCCTCCCTCCCCTGTTTTTAACTCATTGATGGCCAGTGCGGCCGGCCCCCCCTCCCTTCCCTGTATTTAACTCATTGGTGGCCAGTGCGGCCGGCCCCCCCTTCCTCCCTCCCCTGTATTTAACTCATTGATGGCCAGTGCTGCCGGCCCCCCCTCCCTCCCTCCCCTGTTTTTAACTCATTGATGGCCAGTGCGGCCGGCCCCCCCTCCCTTCCCTGTATTTAACTCATTGGTGGCCAGTGCGGCCGGCCCCCCCTTCCTCCCTCCCTTGTATTTAACTCATTGGTGGCCAGTGCGGCCGGCCCCCCCTCCCTCCCCTGTATTTAACTCATTGGTGGCCAGTGCGGCTGGACCCCCCTCCCTCCCCCCCCTAATTAAAATGACCGAACCCCATCAGGCAGCAGGGGGCAGTCATGTACACAGTTCTTTTAGTATATTCTAACTTGAAGCGTCCCCATCACCATGGGAACGCCTCTGTGTTAGAATATACTGTTGGATCTGAGTTTTCATGAAGTGAAAAATCAGATCTGAAAAAAACTGTTATGCAGACGGATCCGTTCTGAACGATGCAAGCGTTTGCATTATAGGAGCGGATCCGCTCCGAACGCAAGTGTGAAAGTAGCCTTATTAGTAGTGTTGGGCGAGCATGCTCTGCCAAACACTAATTTTACTCGAACATTGCGATGCTTGGCACATCGCGGTGTTCGGCCGAATACTACGTGTGTTGAGCGTGATGCTCAAGTCTCCTCCCCGCACGTTTGTTGGCTGCTACGCAGCCAATAAACTTGCAGGTAATTACTGCTGTTCACTGTAATGCAGTAGCCATGTTGGCTACTGGCATTACAGTGATTGGCTGGCCGGAACGCGTCATCGGGTGACACGTGTTCGGATCAGTCTTAGTCAAGGAGAGCTGGAGAGCAGAAGGGAGAGATAGTGTAGGGAGTGAAATAGGAATATTTTAGTTTTTATACTTGTTATAGACTCAAAAGTCCTTTTAAGGACTATAGTTGTATCTGGCAGCAATATATATGTTTAACGCAACTTGCACTAAATAGCTTGCAATAGTTTGGCCGCTACAGACAGCGACATTATCTGCGCTAAATCTCCTCTCTAACGTGTGCGCAGCCTAAAGATATCTGTGACATCCAGTGTACTTTTTCTGTAGACGGTGTCCGTTGCGGACAGTTACATTACCTGCGCTACATCTCCTGTACGACGTTAGCGTATCCGAAATATCAATGACATTCAGTCAAATTTTTTTGCTGTTGGTGGCGACGACATTACCTGCGCTACATCTCCTGTATAACGTTAGCGCATCCTAAATATCAGTGACATTCATTCAGTGTAATTTTTTTATTAGCCTCTGGTGACAGCGACATTACTTGCGCTATACCTCTTGTATAATGTTTGTGAATCCTAAATATCATTGACATTCATTCAGTATACAAGTGCTGGCCTATCCCCTGTCCAAGAAGCAGACCCGGATGCCTCCCGCCATGCATCGGGACCTTTGTAAGCACCATCAGCTAGCACATCAACTTCTGTGTCCCAATGCAGCGTATAGATGTCTATACCCCAGGCCTTTGAACAAAAGCGCAAATACCCACCCACCCACAGACCATAGCACTAAATGCGCACCTTTCCAAATGCTGGCCCTGGAAATGTGGCCATTTAGGCTTATGGACACTGAGACTTTCTGCAGCCTGATGGTGGCGGCTGTCCCACGGTACTCTGACCTCAGCCGCCAATAATTTTCACGGTGTGCAGTCCCAGCCTTATACCAGCATGTGACCTGTAACATCACCCGTGCCCTGACCAACGCAGTTATTGGGAAGGTTCACTTAACGACTGACACATGGACAAGTGCTTTTGGCCAGGGATGCTACATTTCCCTGACGGCACACTGGGCGAAAGTTGTGGAAGACGGGAGCGAGTCGTACCCTGGGATAGCACAGGTACTACCAATGCCAAGGATTGCGGGCCCTACTTCCATCAGGGTTTCCGCCACCACCTACATCAGTGGCTGCAACCCCCACTTCTCCTCCTCTTTCACTTCCACCTCTAAATTTTCCTCTTGCAGCATCAGTCAGCCATCAGTCAGCAGCTGGAAGCAGTGTAGCACTGCAGTGGGGAAGCGGCAACAGGCCGTGCTTATACTGATCTGCTTAGGTGACAAATAGCACACCGCCGCAGAGCTGTGGCAGGGTATAAGGAACCAGACTGGCTGGTCTGGCAGCAGCGCTTGCAAATGCCAGCTCACCAACTGTTGTGCGACATGAGCACGCGCTGTAACTCGACGTTCCACATGTTGACCAGGCTTTGTGAGCAGCAGAGGGCAGTAGTGGAATTCCAGCTGCAACATGGTCGTCGCCTTTCCAGTCAGCTTCCGCTCTTCACAAGCGACGAGTGGGCATGGATGTCTGACCTCTGTGAGGTTTTACGCAACTTTGAAGAATCAGCACAGATGGTGAGCGGCGATAACGCTATTATCCGCGTCACCATCCCACTTCTGTGTCTACTCAGGCGCTCACTGCTCACAATTAAGGTGGACGCTTTGCATGTGGAAGAGGTGGAAATGGGGGAAGACAGTACACAGGGTGATAGCCAGGCCACCCTCAGTTCATCTTCTCAGCACAAATTGGATGATGATGATGAGGAGGAGGAGACGGTTGCCTCCACTACAGAGGGTACTCATGAAAGTTTTATTCCATCTGTTCAGCATGGATGGGTAGAAGAGGAGGAAGAGGATGAGGAGATTGAGAGTCATCCTCCTGATGAGGACAGCGAAGTCTTGTCTGTTGGTATTCTGGCACATATGGCTGACATAGGCTGCCTGTCCCATGACCCTCGCGTTGTACGCATTTTGGCCAACATCGATAACTGGTTGTTCAACCTTCTCGACCTCCGCTACAAAGAGAACTTCTCATCTCTCATTCCTGTGGTGGAGAGGACTAGCAAAATGGTGCAATACCAGAAGGTCCTTGTGGATAAATTGCTCAAAAAATTCTCAGCTTACTACGCTGGCGGCAGAGTATGTAGTTCCTTGGACAACCGAGGAGGGGAGACGAGTAGAACACACAGCAGTTCCAACAGAGGTAGGGCAACACTCTCAAAGGCCTGGGACAGTTTCATGACTCCCCGCCAGCACCCTCACCCTGATGCGCGGCCTAGTATCACAAGGAGGGAAAATTTTGGAAGATAGTAAAGTAGTACATAGCAGACCGTGTCAGCGTCCTCAATGATCCCTCTGTGCCTTACAACTATTAGGGGTCCAAGCTGGACACGTGGAACGAACTGGCGCTCTATGCCTTGGAGTTGGAGGTGCTGGCCTGCCGCCAGCATTTTGTCAGAGCGTGTATTTAGTGCATCCGCCTGTCAACTGAAAATTCTGACATTGAACAAGGCCTGGATTGCCCCTGACTTCTCTACTCCACCAGAGGAAAGTGGCTGAACATAAAGGCACTCTAAATGTGGCTTTTATGATGTATTGAATACCCCTTCCACCACTAAAAATGGTATATGGTTCAATCTCCCGCTTCTTGTCCTCCTCCTCCATCATATCAACATGCTTAGGCTACTTTCACACTGGCGTTTCTGGGTCCGTTTTAGGGCTCTTACAAGCGTCCCAAAACGGATCAGTTAAGCCCCAATGCATTCTGAATGGATAAGGATCCGTTCAGAATGCATCAATTTGGCTCCGTTTGGTCTCCGTTGCGCTTTTTAGACGGTCAGTAAAACGCAGCCTGCAGCGTTTTGGTGACCGTCTGACTATGCGGAGCTAAACTGATCCGCCCTGACTTACAATGTAAGTCAATTGGGACGGATCCGTTTTTCTCTGCTAATTATGGTGCAATTGAAAACGGATCCGTCCCCCATTGACTTTCAATGTAAGTGAAGACGGAAGCGTTTTGACTTAGACTTTTTTTTTAATGAATAATGCAAACGGATCCGTTATGGAACGTGAGTGTGAAAGTAGCCTTAGTAGGCTGCCCTCGCTCTTAATGTTTTAGAGGGTCAGCTCAGCAGCGGACCATCACCCATAATGTTTTTGAGGGTCACCAGCAGGCCCTCAACCATAATGTTTTAGAGGGTCAGCTCAGCAGCAGACCCTCACCACTAAATTTTTAGATGGTCAGCTCTGCAGCAGGCCCTCACCCACAAAATGTTTCAGATGGTCAGCTTGGCAGGAGGCCCTCACCCAGAATGTTTTAGATGGTCAGTTCGGCAGGAGGCCCTCGCCCCCCAAAATTTTTTAGATGGTCAGCTCGGTCGCAGGCCCTCGCCCACAAAGGTTTTTAGATGGTCAGCTCAGCAGCAGGCCCTCAACCTTAATGTTTTAGAGGGACAGACAACAGGCCATCATTCATAATTTTTCAAAAGTTTGTATGATGCCCTCCTTAATGTGTATTGGAGTGCCGGTTCCCTGCAATTTTTGGCAGCCCTTTCCCTTAGTGCATAGGCTTTATGAGTGTAGGAGTCCCACTACCTGAACAATTGTACCACAATGTGAATGAGGCCCTCCTTCATGTGATATACAGGTTGTATCGGAGTGTCTCTTCCTTGTAATTTTTGGCAGCACTTGCACTTTATATACAAGTAAATATACAGGAAAGAATGTTTCCTAACAATTTTTCCTCTAAAATCGTTTTTGTCTTCAGTTTTGTGCGTATTATTGTCAGTCTGTAAAAGTGGCGCACTACTCAGACAACATCGTTCCCAGCCACGACCTGGGAGTCAAAGATAGTAACATAGTAACATAGTACATAAGGCCGAAAAAAGACATTTGTCCATCCAGTTCGGCCTGTTATCCTGCAAGTTGATCCAGAGGAAGGCAAAAAAACCTGTGAGGTAGAAGCCAATTTTCCTCACTTTAGGGGAATAAAAAATTCCTTCCCGACTCCAATCAGGCATCAGAATAACTCCCTGGACCAACGACCCCTCTCTAGTAGCTATAGCCTGTAATATTATTACACTCCAGAAATACATCCAGGCCCCTCCTGAATTCCTTTATTGTACTCACCATCACCACCTCCTCAGGCAGAGAGTTCCATAGTCTCACTGCTCTTACCGTAAAGAATCCTCTGCTATGTTTGTGTACAAACCTTCTTTCCTCCAGACGCAGAGGATGTCCCCTCGTCAAAGTCACAGTCCTGGGGATAAATAGATGATGGGATAGATCTCTGTACTGACCCCTGATATATTTATACATAGTTATTAGATCTCCCCTCAGTCGTCTTTTTTCTAAAGTAAATAACCCTAATGTTGATAATCTTTCAGGGTACTGTAGTTGCCCCATTCCAGTTATTACTTTAGTTGCCCTCCTCTGGACCCTCTCCAGCTCTGCTATGTCTGCCTTGTTCACTGGAGCCCAGAACTGTACACAATCCTCCATGTGTGGTCTGACTAATGGTTTGTAAAGCAGTAGGACTATGTTCTCATCACAGGCGTCTATGCCCCTTTTGATGCAACCCATTATCTTATTGGCCTTGGCAGCAGCTGCCTGACACTGGTTTTTGCAGCTTAGTTTGTTGTTTATTAAAATTCCTAGTGTTTTAGCATTTAGTATGTACGGATGACTTGCATTATTCCTTCCCATGTGCATAACCTTACATTTGTCAGTGTTAAACCTCATCTGCCACTTATCTGCCCAAGCCTCCAATCTATCCAGATCCCTCTGTAGTAGTATACTGTCCTCTGTAATATATATACAGTATACTGTCCTCTGTAGTGTATATATACAGTATACTGTCCTCTGTAGTATATATATACAGTATACTGTCCTCTGTAGTATATATACAGTATACTGTCCTCTGTAGTATATATACAGTATACTATCCCCTGTAGTATATATACAGTATACTGTCCTCTGTATTATATACACAGTATACTGTCCTCTGTAGTATATATACAGTGTACTGTCCTCTGTAGTATATATACAGTATACTGTCCTCTGTAGTATATATACAGTATACTGTCCTCTGTAGTATATATACAGTATACTGTCCTCTGTAGTATATATACAGTATACTGTCCTCTGTAATATATATACAGTATACTGTCCTCTGTAGTATATATACAGTATACTGTCCTCTGTAGTATATATACAGTATACTGTCCTCTGTAGTATATATACAGTATACTGTCCTCTGTAGTATATATACAGTATACTGTCCTCTGTAGTATATAATATATACAGTGTACTGTCCTCTGTAGTATATATACAGTATACTGTCCTCTGTAGTATATATACAGTATACTGTCCTCTGTAGTATATATACAGTATACTGTCCTCTGTAGTATATATACAGTATACTGTCCTCTGTAGTATATATACAGTATACTGTCCTCTGTAGTATATATACAGTATACTGTCCTCTGTAGTATATATACAGTATACTGTCCTATACTGTCAGTATACTGCAATCACAATCTGCCGCCGGCACACCACATCAAGCGATGGCATAGCGATTGCTCCTCCACATTCCACGGAGGACATCGATGTAATATTAGCAGTGTCCTCTGCTAGCTATCTTACTACTGTCTGGAGGAAACCCCTTCCCTCCCAACAATTACTTGAAGCATCGGGGTGTCTAATACGCCCTTTAGGCCGTCAGTCAGTGTTTGATCAGTGATTTTTCCATCAGTGATTGTGAACCAAAACCAGGAGTGAACGAACAGAGATAAGGTATGAGGGGAATTTTTGCACCTGTTATGTGTTTTAGACCCGTACTGGTTTTAACTTACAATCACTAATGGACATCAAACACTGACTGTGTGAAAACAGCCTTAGATGAAGCTCAAGGGGATATGTTTCTCCAACTCAGGGGTCTATAGACCTCATAATGTAATATTTATTTGTCGATCCACAATTGTAGGTGTAATACCTCAATGGGGGCACTACCATTCTTACAACTAGCTACTGTCTCTAATGGCTAGCAAAGAATGTCATCTATGTATTTAATTCCAGGCCCTCTGATACTGTGCCTTAAGAATATTGTTATGCAACTGTTATTACATATAATGTGCCTGGTTGTCCATCAGGTGGCAGTGTATCTGGCAGAGAGTACCTTTTGATAGAATGGAACGTACCATTCCATTCTCCCCCTTTTGGCCAGCAGTGGGTGGGTCCAGCTTCCTCCCAAGGGAAGGGTTGGAGGAAGCTATAGCTGAGTTGAGAGTGGAATTGAGAGTTGGAAGGTGATGAGACAACATGGTGCAGTGAGGAGAGCCCCCCTTCACCCTTCCTTCCTGCAGCAGGAGCCCTGGGAAGCAGCTTGGAAAGCACCCTGACTGCTTTCAGTTTATGGACTGATTATTGCGAGAGGGTCAACAGCATAAGGCACCCCACTCAATGGTACCAGAACTGTCATAAAGTCCAGTAACCAGACTGAAACCAGAGATTAGCACAGGGGAGAGATAAAGCCAAGTATTCAAGTTCACCCAAAACTTGCTGGATCCAGAAAAAGATCAAATATTGTCTGGATGCAAGTTTACTAAAATGAAACTGTTGAACTTTATCAAGTCTGGACTCGGCTTATTCTCCACCAACTACAACTCTATTCTTTTAATGCTATGGAGCCATGGGCGTCCGCAGAAATTTTTCCAGGGGGGGGCATAATTTTATTGACATTGAAACGGGCACGTGTATGAAGCCTAACTGCAGATATAAGAGGGTGGAACGGAACCCCGTTTGTGTACAGGGACTAAACTTTAAAATAGGAAGCCACCACAAAAGGAAAGACCAATTCTTCTTATTTCACTTGAATGTCTATTAATTCTATATTATTTTTGCACCCTCTGTTATAGTCTCAGCAATATGTTAATTTGCATTTTGCCGCCAACAAATGAAATGTTGTGTTCTGTACCTGAACGCTTCCAGGCTTTTGTCATATGTAACTTACAAGCAGATGGTCTGCAGAATACCAGGCCTACCACCAGTATTACCGCCTGCCTGCCTGGTCACCCTGACCAGGCGGGCAGGCGGTATATGATTGAAGGGGCAAAACTGCCTGGTATATGGACAGCAGAGATGGCATCCTCTGGGCAGTACTGTCTATGGTCATCCTTCACCAGCACCCTGACTGCCACCTGCTTGGCCTGGCTCTCATGGCACTTCACTGCCTGCTGCTTGGCTATCAGTGACTCGCCCCACACCTAACACTCAGGGTCAGGGAGTGACTCAGTAGTCACACTGTGACACTGACTGTCACTCACTGATAGCCAAGCAGGTGGCAGTCAGGGAGCTTCTGAAGGATGAATTGACCATAGACAGTACTGCCCAGAGGATGCCATATCTGCTGTCCATATAATACCAGGCAGTATTGCCCCTTCATATACCGCCTGGTCACCCCACACCTAACACTCAGGGAGTACTGTCATCAATAAAAACAATAATAGGTTTAATCGTGGCTGGCCCACACATCTGGTTCATCAATCAGTCTGGAGATTTAATTTGTGGACGTTCATACAGAAGAAACTGTATATTGTGGGGCACAGTGAAGGCTATATGTGTATAACATAAATATATTTTACATGAAAACTTACAATTACTTGGCTTGGCCCTTGGGGATCTCGGACGCCACTTCCACACTTGGCCGGGGGCTCGGCAGAGCTGATGGGTTTTATCCTAATGAGAAAGATTTCATAATAAGGATTTGGAGAAGGGGCAGAGGAATAGCAGAGCAGGGAGAGGCTGGTGCTGCTACTAGGGGGTCATACCATGGGGGAGTAATAAAGCCCACCATAATGCCCCCCAGTAAAAATAATTCTCCTTATAATGAGACAGTGCAAAAATACCCCCTTGTAATGCCCCCAGTTGAGCTAATGTCCCCATAGTGCCCCCATAATGTACCAGTATAAAATACCCCTATATAGTGCCCCCAGTAAATGCTGCATAGTGCTTCTCTCCCCCTTCCTCCTAGTGCCCCCATAATGTACCAGTATAAAATGCCCCATATATAGTGCCCCAGTAGATGCCCTCAGTGTTCCCCATAATTTGCAAGCATAAAATACCCCTTCTTAGTGCCCCCGATAGACCCCATAGTACTCCTCTCCCCCTTCCCCATAGTACCCACCATAATGTGTCCCTGTATAAAATACTACTGTACAGAGCCCTCCATATAACATACCACTTCTTTGTAGCTTCTCCCTCAGTAGATGCCACTATAGTGCCCACCAATAATGTGTTGGCAAGAAGTGCCCCCATAGTGCCCCCCAATAATGTGCCAGTGCCCCCAATGATGCCCCCCCCCGGGCCCCGGCCTTAATGTCACATTTCTCCCCCTCCATGTCACGTCACATTATTTCTCCCCCTCTCCATCATGGCAGCACACTTCCCACCCGTGACCCTCCACAAACCCCCCCCCCAACCCCCCCTCCATGGCACATTTCTCCCCCTCGGGCCCCTCCATGGGCCAGTGTCAGCAGCACATCTCTCTCCCCCCCCCCCAGGCACATTTCTCCCACACTCCATCATGGATCCCATGTCTGCCACTGGTCTGGCCCATGAGATGCTGACACTGCCATCACCCACCATGTCATCATGATCCATCATCCATCCACTTGTTGTTATGATGTACTTATGTTGTGAATCTGATTTATCTTTCTTTTTCTTTGTACAATATAAAGGCTGTAATAATGTTAACTTACTACTTCTGTGACTGTTGGACAGTTGGAATAGGAAACTTCTTCACTTGTCAGCTCAGGGTCAGTGACAGGCAGCTCTACTCTGGGGGCGGAGCTCACTGGCAACATCACGTCACGTGCCTGTGCTGTGCGGCAGCTGCTCCAGCAGCCACTGTCTGAGTCTAGAGTCTAGACAGGCAGGCCAGGCAGCAGAGCTCAGAGCAGCTCACTCTTTCAGGCCGGGTGTGCGCTCAGTCAGTGTGCTGTTAGCTGTTGTTAGCCGGCCGGCGGCCGCCCGCGCCCCGCAACTAATTAGTAGTAACTTTCTTAATAGTACTGGGTTAGTTGCGGCCCCAGGGGGGGGCACTTGCCCCCCCTTGCCCCCCCTTGCCCCCCCCTGCGGACGCCCATGTATGGAGCCTAACCCTGGGTAGCGACGATATCGAGGCAGGAGCACCTTGACATACAAACTATTCAGGCCACACCACCACTCGGAATTCCTGAACCCTAGGACCAGATCAGCCCTGGGGGCGTCGCGTAGCATGGGGCCATATTGTCACGAACCAGCGGGTGTGAACCCACTGTACCACGTGTCCTACCTCCTCTAAGGGCGTTGTCTAAGTAAACCCCTCATTCTTCACAGTACCCCTGATGGTGGGTATAGACTTTCCTGAGGGGAACACCAGGTCACTACTTCTTGAGGAGGATTGGCACATGAGGCAGCTGGTCCAGATGGACCAGGAGGTACCTGAGCAAGGTACCAGAGGTATGTAACCAGGAACAACAGTGCAGGACTGAAGGATGAGGCAGAGGCGAAGTCAAGCAAGCAATAGGTCCGGGCAGGCGACACATGTACAGGTCAGCCAATCCAGGTCGTTAACTGGAGACTTAAGGCAAGCAGGCAGGGATCAAACAGGTAGCAGAGTCCAGAAACACAAGCATGGGTCAGATAAAAAAGAACACAAGCAGTGATATCATCAACCTTTGCAGGACACAAGGACCCTGACACTCAGGCATCTTGGAAGGGGCTTATATATGTGCAGGAGGGCTAGGATTGGTCCACAAGGTCACATCAGCTAACCCATAAATCACAGGAAGTGACACGTGCCGGCCCTTGTAGAAGTGCTACAGGAAACAAGCTGAAAGCAAGCTGTGCTCAGGCTGGAAGGAAATCACGGAGTGGATTCCAGGACAGACAATGCCTGCAAGGACAGAGCCCAGGACTGCAGTGGTGAATGGGGAACAGCGGCAGCACATCACCGCGGAACAACCATGGATGACATGGATCTGTGTGCTGTCCGCAGATCCTCAGATGCCCTGGAATATAACCACCAATACAAGTGTCACAGGTTGTATAGCCTTGAAAGGTACTCTTCTCTTGGTGGAGATCCAGGTGGTGAAGGGAGTTTCACTAATTAGGTCTGCAAAAGAATATGTAAGTTAACTTTCCTTCAGGATATGGCACCATTGGTGGTTTTACATTAAGTAGTTGGCACAGTACCACCTGATGGAGAACCCCATATTTTTTTTGCTTGTAAACACTTCGCTGCTTAAATTGGTATCCCATCTTGGACATCGGTGCCATATCACTAGGATATGCCAACAATGTCAGATAGGTGCTGGTCCCACTTCTGGGATATACTCCTATCTACTAAACGGGAACCCCGAAGTGAACAGAGAGAAGCCGCGCATGAGGATGAATGAGTACTGCCTATAGTCCCATAGTGGAGAGTTGGTCGCGCTTGCACAGCGTGCTCTACATTAACTACAATGGGACTGCTGGAAATGGCTGAGAGCACTCCCTCCACTGTCTTCAGAACTCCCATAACGATGAATGGAGAGCATTCTGCACATGCATGGTGCGCTCTCCTTCACTTTGGCGGCCCCATTCTCTAGATAGGAATGAGTCTCAGAGGTGCACCTACCTCAAGTACCTGACAATGATGGTATATCCTAGCGATATGCCACCAATGTCCCAGATTGTCAATCAAAACTGCAATAAATTTGGGCTTTACTGTTTGTCACAAAAACTAAGAAATAGCTGAATAAGTTCAAATTTTTTTTTTAGCCTGAGGTTGGATTTTGCATAGGGTTTTTGCATTTTCATGCTGTCTGCCCCAGCGCGCTCTTCACAATGTCCCCATGTTGTGACTGGTAAAATGTCACAGAATATTTTGCGGCTACTAAGGCCGACTAATTTCCCAGCATTCTAGAGAGACTCCTGCTATTTAATAGGGATTAGCTTAATACATTTTGAAACACAGCTTCCCTTCACGCCTCCATTTATTTCTTGAATGCCAAGATCCTGCCGTCGCCGTGCAGCACAGTAATGTCAGATATGACGCCGCATATCACAATGCACTTGACGTCTGCTTCTGGTGGCGTCGCCTCAGAAATGCCAAATTACTCTACAAAAATATAGGTATTTGAAAAGAATGAATAATTTACCACTTTCCCAGCCGTTCTTCATTCCCTCTTTCAAGGTCTCATGTGAACGTTAGCGGCTGCAGATTAAGTCAAAAACTTCAGATCCGGGAGGGGGACATCCTCCGAAAACTGAGGATATTTTACATATTTTATTTTGTTTGTTTCCCCATAGGGAATATTTTGCAACATTGTGACAATGATTTTATTTTATTTTTTTAAACTTAAATTAATTATCTTTCCATTATGAGATTTTGCTGCAGTGCTTTGAGTGATCTGGGATAATTTACAATGGAATATGCGGAGCTCGGCAGCATGTATGCAATGGGAATCCTTTGTCATGGGGCTTCTCAGCAGGAGGTGCTGTAAATGTTTATTATCATCCAGACTGTGTTTTCTATCATGTATTATTGATTGCAGTCAGATCCGCAGCCCGTGTGGTGTCAGCGCGGCACCGATATGCATAAAGGAATACTACTCCTGCTCTGTTGTATTGTACTTCAAACATACGTCTCTGAATAAAGACACAGGAAATGTGTGCAGCAGGCAGAGTGGAAGGAACGGGTTCAGGGAGAGTCAAAAGGATCAGCACTCGGGCAGTTACAACATTACTATAATATATTTTCAATATTTTTCAATTATGACTTTGTAACCAAAAGTTCTGCATATTATCAATATCTCTGCTGCCTGCAGGTAAAAGGCGCATTATTCTGAAATCTCAACATGTCAGAGCAAATTGTGTGCAGACACTGACCAATCAAGGGCTACTAGGGAACTTCAGCTCGGATATCTGCAGAATTGTGAGTTCAGCTCTGAGACGCAGTACAAACTGTAACTTGGGATAAGTAGTGAGTGCAGCTCTGGAGTATAATACAGGATGTAACTCAGGATCAGTACAGGATAAGTAATGTAATGTGTGTACACAGTGACTGCACCAGCAGAATAGTGAGTGCAGCTCTGGAGTATAATACAGGATGTAACTCAGGATCAGTACAGGATAAGTAATGTATGTACACAGTGACTCCACCAGCAGAATAGTGAGTGCAGCTCTGGAGTATAATACAGAATGTAACTCAGGATCAATACAGGATAAGTAATGTAATGTATGTACACAGTGACTCCACCAGCAGAATAGTGAGTGCAGCTCTGGAGTATAATATGGGATGTAACTAAATGATTTTCCTATAGTTTTATTAAAGACACGGAGGCGAGTATTGCTTTCTCCTTCTTTACTGACCACCAATAGCAGCAAAGAGAAAAAATTTACATACAAGGAACCATAGCAACCAAGGTCCCTCCCCACTGGCCCCTATAATAGGCCGCTCTTCCTCTGTAACTTCCTCTTTCTTTGAAAATCTGGTGCTGACATCCCGAACATCATAACGATAACTCCGAACTTTAACTGGAACGGAAAGTCCAACGCCCATGAATTTAACTAGCCAACCTGGCTAAACTGTAGAAGACCTCAACCGGAACACGGCATCTTATAAAGGAAAAACTTCATCCTGGAAAATAAAACAGACCATAGGCCTAGGTGAAATAAACATGTCAGGACAGAAAGTCCGGAAGCCATCTACGCAACTGACTCAACAGGTGTCAATGACAAAAAACAATATAAATTGCAATAAATAACATGAAATACAATGGCAATGAAACAAACATTAGGACAATAAATACCTAAAACAAAATAACTTAAAAGGTTAATAATACATAGAGGCAATGATACATGACCCCTGTAATAAAAAAAACGTGAGAAAAAAGGGAGGGAATAGGGTGGGCAATACTCGCCTCCGTGTCTTTAATAAAACTATGACTTTACGTCATGGAATAGGAAAATCATTTAGTTTTACAGCAAGACACGGAGGCTTCATATTGCAAGTTCAAAGCCTGTCTATAATAGAAGCAAACAAATTAGACGGAGGGCGAAAATAAAATTCTCTGAATGTAGTAACACTCGACCAATCCGCCAAACGCATGACATCTTCTAATCTGGCCCCCGAAACCGCCAAGGCAGTGGCAGAGGCACCCCGTGCCGAGTGGGCCGTGAAGATAGAAGTGTCTATACCTGCAAGAGACATGACCCACTTAAGCCAACGCGCCAACGTAGGACTAGAAACTGGGCCAAAAGGATGTCGGATAGAAAGAAACAATTGGGAAACGGTAGAAGACCTGTGTGATAAGGTCCTGGATTCGTACTCCTTAAGGCAAGCCACAGGGCACAAGACCGGGGATGAAGGGAAACTGGGATAGGAGACAGACCTGATGTTAGTCTTAGTACGACGAGAAATGTTAAAGGTGACCCCATCAGGGATAAACGAAAGAGCGTCATAGTCCAGGGCTCTCACATCCGAGACCCTTTTACAAGAAATAAGGCAAAACAATGCCAACAACTTTGCGGATAATTGCCTAAGTGTAAGGGCAGAATTCTCGGGCCAAGAGGATAAAAAGGATAAGACCAGGGAGACGTCCCATGTAGTGGAAAAACGAGGTCGAGGTGGGCGAGCCAACCGTGACCCACGCAAAAGGCGAGACACAGAAGGGTGTTGACCAGCCGGCACACCATCGAACCCAGCATGGGAAGAAGAAATAGCGGACCTGAAAAGGTTGATGGTCCGATACGCCTTCCCCGCCTCGAAGAGAGAGGTGAGGAACTCCAGTAGGTGGGCTACAGGTGCCGAAACGGGATCCAGGTCCCGTTCCACGCACCAATTAGCCCAAGTTCTCCAGGCTGCCCGGTAAGACTTTCTGGTACCGGGAGCCCATGCGTTATCCAGTAACTGTCAAGTTGCTGCCGAAATGCCCTCGACAGCTCCAGGTGTCCGGAGATCCGGCACGACAACAACCGTAGGGATCCGTCCAGGAGAAGTGGATGGTGTAGACCCTGAGGGTTGCGTAGGAGATCCAGATGGATCGGGAGGAGAAGAGGTACTTCCACCAGGATCCTCATCAGTGAAGGGAACCAGACTTGAGACACCCAGAACGGAACCACCAACACCACATCCGCCCGGTGACGTTGGACCTGAAGAAGAGTCCTGAGGATCATCGAGAAAGGAGGGAAGGCGTAGAGGCGGGACCGACATCGGACCCCACATCTCCGAGATTGCTGAGAAAATCTGTGGATCCAGCTGCCAGTCGCTGCCATCCGCTAGGTAGCGTGAGTTCCAGTCCGCACGAACGTTGTTCGATCCCGGCAAGTATTCCGCCTGTACCATGATGTCTTTCGACAGGCAAAACAACCAAAAATCCTTGGCCAACCGAGCCAAGGTTGCCGAGTGGGTACCTCCCAAACGGTTGACATACCGGACCGCCGATATATTGTCCATCCGTAGCCTGATGCACGCGTTGGCGATCTCGTTCGAAAAACTCCTCACTGCAAACAAACCGGCTAGTAGTTTCAAGGCATTGATATGGAGGAGGGATTCCTCCGCCGACCAGGCACCCCCCGTGGAGACCCCCTGGCAGTGGGCGCCCCAGCCCTGGAGGCTCGCATCCGACTCTATGGTTATTTCCGGCAGAAATCCAAAGATCGCTCTGCCGTTCCACGCCTCTAGATTGGCGATCCACCAACTCAACTCCTCTCGGGCCTCCGAGTCCAAGACCACTGCGTCCGCAAAGGAGGCACCGGTCCGCAGATGAGCGATCTTCAGCCGTTGTAGAGCCCGGTAATGCAACAGGGCTGGAAACACGGCCTGAATCGACGAGGCTAACAAACCAATGATGCGAGCCAGGTGACGCAAGGAGAGGTTGGGCATGAGAAGAGCACGTCTCAATTCCTTGCGGATGGCTCGTAGCTTAGCCGCCGGCAGGCTGAGGGATTCCGAGAGCGAGTCCACCATGAATCCCAGGAACTCCATCCTCTGGGATGGGATGAGAGAGGACTTCTCCTTGTTGAGGAGGAAACCAAGGTCTGACAGCAGGTTCCCTGTCCACTGGAGATGCTCCAGTAGACTCGTCCTGGATTCGTGCATCAACAAGATGTCGTCCAGATATATGATAAAACGCACGCCCCGTGTCCTCAACCATGACACGACCGGCCGTAGTAACTTGGTGAAACACCAAGGGGCGGATGACAGTCCGAACGGTAGACAGGTGAATCTCCAGATCTCACCTCTCCACCGGAACCTGAGAAGATCCCTGGAATGGCTGGCCACTGGGACCGTCAGGTAAGCGTCTTTCAGATCCAGCTTTACCATCCAGTCCCCGGGGACTAGCAAGTCCCGAAGGAGGTGGATCCCCTCCATCTTGAAATGCCGGTAGCGTACTACCGCATTTAGGGCGCAAAGGTTGATGACAGGTCTCATCTGACCCCCTTTCTTCTGGACGAGGAAGATGTTGCTGAGCACCCCTCCCCCCTAAGGGGGCACACGTTCTATCACCTGTTTTTGCCTGAGGGAGACCAGTTCCGCGTCCACCAACACACAATCTGGGGTTGACAAGGGTATGGGTGGAGGGGAAGGGATTAGGGATGTAGAACCTGTGAGTTCTATGTGGAATCCCCTGACCGTGGAAAGTACCCATGGATCTGAGGTGATGAGGCCCCAAGCATGAGAAAAAAGATGGAGTCTGCCCCCTACACAAGGGACCATAGAATCCCCAATCTGGGGAGGACTTACCCAAGGGTCTGCGGTAACTTGGATTTCCTCTGAAGGAACGCAACCTCCATTGATTTCCTCTGGTGGAGAAGAAAGGTGACGGGTTGCGGTGGTCCTGGAATGATGGTCGTTGACCACCAGCACCTCTGCTCGTGCCACGGGCCTGAAAGTTTGCACGGCCGGACAGGCGGCCCCTACCACTGTCGGCCCGATGAGAGACCCGTCCCTGGAATACTCTGCGCATATTGGTTTGGGCCTTGTCAAGCGCAGTAAAGGTACCCACAAAGCGGCTCATGTCTTTAATAAAAGAGTCTCCGAAGAGGAGACCCTGGGCGTCTTTACCCGCCTCAGTAAGAGCCAAATTTGCCAACTTGGGGTCGATCTTGAACAAGATGGCCTTGCGCCTCTCGATTGCCAATGAGGTATTGGCATTACTGGCAATACAAATTGCCCTTTGGGTCCAACCCCTTAATTCAAAAATCTTTGCCAATGGGCCAAAGACATCCAGAACCTTGTCCTGGCAGCTGCGCAGAGCTGAATCCAGACCCTTCTTAGGGTTCCAGCCGGTTTTGGCTAAGAATTGTGACATCTTGGGGTCAACTATGGGGGTGTCACACACTTTGTTAGGCACAATCGGCCTGGGGCACTCGGCCCTAAGCTTGTTCCGTGTCTCACGGTTAAGGGGGT
Source organism: Bufo bufo (assembly GCF_905171765.1). Lineage (NCBI taxonomy): Eukaryota > Metazoa > Chordata > Amphibia > Anura > Bufonidae > Bufo > Bufo bufo. The sequence goes on from NC_053396.1 coordinate 223,153,260, forward strand.
GACGTACCCAGTGCTCTAAATAGGACCCCACGTGTTCAGTGGGGAGCCATTCCGCCGAGCGCGGATGATGCAGCGCCTCAGGGTCGAACATGGGTTCGCCTGACGCGTCAAGCAGAGCCTCTGAGCGAATGGCGTTAGAAGAGGATGCCGCATCCTTGGCAGAGGAGGCCGCAGTAGCGGATGCAGATGGACCCTGCACTGGTGGGGTTATATCCTCCTCTGACCCGTAGTCAAAGTCCGCCATAGCCTCCTCGTCTGATGCTCTATCTAAGTCAGACATATCTGGTGATTGTGCTCTAGCGCACTTCCATGTCCGCGCCCGTTCTGCCTGGCGGGAAAAGGCTCTTTTCCGTGAACTATGCACGGTCTCTGGGGTGGCATGATGCGCACCAGTCAAAGTCCCCTGTGGCACAGGAGGTTCAATAAAGGTAGGCTGCTGAGACGTGTTATGGTCTGGCAAGGACCTGGTAGCTGGCTGGGTGGACAGAGCATGGGTAATGGTTTGTGACAGAATAGTCGACATGGAGCCCATGGCCGCCGTGATGGCGTCTGATACAGAACGCTGCAGGGCCAGCGTCTGTGCATCCACATCCGAGTGATTGTGACCCTCAGGGGAGGAAGGGGGCATATTCACAGCAGAAGGGATAGGGGTAGACATGATAGTAATGCTACTAGCTAATGAAGCAAAGCGCAGGCTAAAACTAGAGGCACCTGATGTAAGATGTGACCTCAGCAATGCAGGCAGAGCAGGAGCCGCCGACCGCACAGAACAGGAGCAGACACAGGGCCGGAAGTGACGGAGGTATCGGAAGTAGCGATCAGAAGCCCGCGAAATGCGGTAAGCTTAATACAGCACGGCCGCTGAGATCTCGCGAGATCTGGCGGCCGGCCGGGTCACTGAGGGTATAGCAATATGGTACCGCACTGACTACCGGAGGTGTTATGGAGAGGTGCCGCTGGGATCCGAGGAGCCACCTGATCCTAAGGAGATTGCTCCGGTGAGTGAGGAGAAGGTGGGGGGCATGCGCCGCGCAAACAATGACAATCGCCGCAGTGAGCGGCGCAAGTAGGGAAGGGGCAATGAAGCACAAGCGGATGCAAAAGAGGGCGCAGTGGATAAGCGCAAGGTTCTAACGGCAGGCAAGCGGGCAAAATCAAACAAGTAAGCACTGCTAGCAAAGACAGGGTTAGTCACCCTGGGTACATAGTGCAAGCAACAGCAATAAATCACTGATAAATACAGTCACTGATAAGAAATCTCACAATGTACTAATCTGGTGGCAGCAGCAAAGAAAGAGGAAGTTACAGAGGAAGAGCGGCCTATTATAGGGGCCAGTGGGGAGGGACCTTAATTGCTATGAATCCTTGTATGTAAATTTTTTCTCTTTGCTGCTATTGGTGGTCAGTAAAGAAGGAGAAAGCAATACGAAGCCTCCGTGTCTTGCTGTAAAACTCAGGATCAGTACAGGATAAGTAATGTATGTACACAATGACTGCACCAGCAGAATAGTGAGTGCAGCTCTGGAGTATAATACAGGATGTAACTCAGGATCAATACAGGATAAGTAATGTGTGTACACAGTGACTGCACCAGCAGAATAGTGAGTGCAGCTCTAGAGTATAATACAGGATGTAACTCAGGATCAGTACAGGATAAGTAATGTAATGTATGTACACAGTGACTGCACCAGCAGAATAGTGAGTGCAACTCTGGAGTATAATACATGATGTAACTCAGGATCAGTACAGGATAACTAATGTAATGTATGTACACAGTGACTGCACCAGCAGAATAGTGAGTGCAGCTCTGGAGTATAATACAGGATGTAACTCAGGATCAGTACAGGATAAGTAATGTATGTACACAGTGACTCCACCAGCAGAATAGTGAGTGCAGATCTGGAGTATAATACAGGATGTAACTCAGGATCAGTACAGGATAAGTAATGTATGTACACAGTGACTGCACCAGCAAAATAGTGAGTGCAGCTCTGGAGTATAGTACACTATAGGACTTAGGAGTTTCTCAGTTTAATAATTCTGTTTTTTTATCACTCCATGAACACAAGCAATATGTTTTCATTTCTGATACATTGTAACTATTGTACTGATGTTTGGATACATAATTATTTTTAGGTTCAGTATTTTTACTATGACAAGAGTTTAGAATTCTGTGAGCCTCTGGTTCTGACTGATTTTGCAGTTGTTGCTGCCTTAGGTTCACGGGCTCTGAATCACAGGAGGACATTGCTCAGCGTTCCTGCTACTAATTACAGGGACCGACTGGAGAAGTCCTTGAGTCGTCCTCTTTTGTCTGTTATCCGCGTACACCACTCAGACTCATCAGATCTACCAGGGATGTGAATGACACATTCATATTTTTTTGGGGGGAATCAATAATATTGAATGATAGAGCCCCATCGATGAAGGATGGCCGGTCCATATGAGTATATATACACAATTCACTATTGTGTTTCCATATTGATTACAGGCTTGTTTAGCCGCCAGCCTCCAGAAATGAGCGAATGGTAATCGTGGAGTCCGGGTAGAGGTTGTCAAAATTATTTTACATATTTATCAGCTTCATAACCCCGTAGACTCAGATCTCCAAGTATTCATTGACATCTCAGGGTTACGGTAGAGCTTGGGGGTTTAGAAATGGCTGTATTTTACAGAAACACTTCATTAACCCCTTAAGGAGGAGCAGCATAGGCAATAAATAGGCAAAAAGTGATTGTCGGAGGATACGAGCAGCTTCTACCTTGCTGATTGCTGGGTCAGCTGCTACAGATGTAGCCGAGCTAAAACTGATACTCAAGTCAGTGTGTTAAAATGTAATTTAGCATATATTTCTGAAAAGTTTCTGCTGGGATTTGAACTCGCAACCCCTTGTACATTAAAGACAAAGACCTTATCCACTCAGCTGTAAAGCTAAATGCTAAACCATTAGGGATGAGCGAACCCGAACTGTATAGTTCGGGTTCGTACCGAATTTTGGGGTGTCCGTGACACGGACCCGAACCCGAACATTTTCGTAAAAGTCCGGGTTCGGGTTCGGTGTTCGGCGCTTTCTTGGCGCTTTTTGAAAGGCTGCAAAGCAGCCAATCAACAAGCGTCATACTACTTGCCCCAAGAGGCCATCACAGCCTTGCCTACTATTGGCATGGCTGTGATTGGCCAGTGCAGCATGTGACCCAGCCTCTATATAAGCTTGGGTCACGTTGCGCTGCACGTCACTCTGCTGATTCAAGCATAGGGAGAGGTTGCAGCTGCGACGTTAGGGCGAGATTAGGCAGATTAACTCCTCCAAAAGACTTCATTCTGTGATCGATCTCCAGCTGTGGATCATTGAAGTGCTGATATTGAATTGTTCACTTTTTTTAGGCTGCCCATAGCGTTTTTATATCACTTTTTTCTGGGGTGATCGGCGGCCATTTTGTGGCTTGTGGTGCGCCAGCACAAGCTACCACCAAGTGCATTGAACCATCAATAGTGTGGTTATTTTTTGGCCATATACTACATCAGGGGCAAGTTGAGCCTGTCACCCAGCGCCTAAAAAATAGCCCTGACATTTATATTCCTCCAAATCTGTACTGTTTTAGCTGGTCAAATTATTTGTAGTGACCGTAAAAGCACAGTTTTTGTTCTGGGTTGAAAAACTATTCCCAAATTTGCCATTTTCAAAATTGTGGTGAACGGGTACAATGAGGAAAACATCTAGTAAGGGACGCAGACGCGGACGTGGACATGGTCGTGGTGGTGTTAGTGGACCCTCTGGTGCTGGGAGAGGACGTGGCCGTTCTGCCACAGCCACACGTCCTAGTGAACCAACTACCTCAGGTCCCAGTAGCCAGCAGAATTTACAGGGATATTTGGTGGGGCCCAATGCCGTTCTAAGGATGGTAAGGCCTGAGCAGGTACAGGCATTAGTCAATTGGGTGGCCGACAGTGCATCCAGCACGTTCACATTATCTCCCACCCAGTCTTCTGCAGAAAGCGCACAGATGGCGCATGAAAACCAAGCCCATCAGTCTGTCACATCACCCCCATGCATATCAGGGAAACTGTCTGAGCCTCAAGTTATGCAGCAGTCTCTTATGCTGTTTGAAGACTCTGCTGCCAGGGTTTTCCAAGGGCATCCATCTAGCCCTTCCCCAGGGGTGGAAGAGATAGAATGCACTAACGCACAACCACTTATGTTTCCTGATGATGAGTACATGGGAATACCACCTCAGCACGTCTCTGATGATGACGAAACACAGGTGCCAACTGCTGCGTCTTTCTGCAGTGTGCAGACTGAACAGGAGGTCAGGGATCAAGACTGGGTGGAAGACGATGCAGGGGACGATGAGGTCCTAGACCCCACATGGAATGAAGGTCGTGCCACTGACTTTCACAGTTCGGAGGAAGAGGCAGTGGTGAGACCGAGCCAACAGCGTAGCAAAAGAGGGAGCAGTGGGCAAAAACAGAACACCCGCCGCCAAGAGACTCCGCCTGCTACTGACCGCCGCCATCTGGGACCGAGCACCCCAAGGGCAGCTTCAAGGAGTTCCCTGGCATGGCACTTCTTCAAACAATGTGCTGACGACAAGACCCGAGTGGTTTGCACGCTGTGCCATCAGAGCCTGAAGCGAGGCATTAACGTTCTGAACCTTAGCACAACCTGCATGACCAGGCACCTGCATGCAAAGCATGAACTGCAGTGGAGTAAACACCTTAAAAACAAGGAAGTTACTCAGGCTCCCCCTGCTACATCTTCTGCTGCTGCCTTGGCCTCTTCCTCCGCCTCTGGAGGAACGCTGATTCTCTGCTATGACATGAAGACTGATTCTCTGCTGACATGAAGCCAGATTCTCTGTTACAGGACCTCTCTCCTCTGTCTGGGTGCCAGGGCCTAAATGTGTGACAGTGGCCTCTTCCAGTGGTGGGTGACGTGAAGCCTGATTTTCTGCTATGACATGAAGACTGATTCTGTGCTGACATGAAGCCAGATTCTCTGTTATGGGACCTCTCTCCTCTGTCTCGGTGCCGGGGCCTAAATATGTGACAGTGGCCTGTTCCAGTGGTGGGTGACGTGAAGCCTGATTCTCTGCTATGACATGAAGACTGATTCTCTGCTGACATGAAGCCAGATTCTCTGTTACGGGACCTCTCTCTTCTCTGTCTGGGTGCCAGGGCCTAAATGTGTGACAGTGGCCTGTTCCAGTGGTGGGTTACGTGAAGCCTGATTCTCTGCTATGACATGAAGACTGATTCTGTGCTGACATGAAGCCAGATTCTCTGTTACGGGACCTCTCTCCTCTGTCTGGGTGCCTGGGCCTAAATTTGTGACAGTGGCCTGTTCCAGTGGTGGGTGACATGAAGCCTGATTCTCTCCTATGACATGAAGACTGATTCTCTGCTGACATGAAGCCAGATTCTCTGCTATGCATGAAGAGACTGATTCTCTGCTGACGTGAAGCCCGATTCTCTGCTATGGGACCTCTGTCCAATTGATATTGGTTAATTTTTATTTTTTTTATTTTAATTTTAATTCATTTCCCTATCCACATTTGTTTGCAGGGGATTTACCTACATGTTGCTGCCTTTTGCAGCCCTCTAGCTCTTTCCTGGGCTGTTTTACAGCCTTTTTAGTGCCGAAAAGTTAGGGTCCCCATTGACTTTAATGGGGTTCGGGAAGTTCGGCTGAACTTCTCGAACCCGAACATCCAGGTGTTCGCTCAACTCTATAAACCATGTCAGAAAAACCTCGTGGAAGTTTCTGATGTAGTGAGTATTCCTATTCAGCAGAAGACTTATTTTATATTTCTGTGCCAGTTAGCATGTAGCTCTATAGTGTAGTGGTTAACGTCCTTCCCTCTAATGTACAAGGTTGGGAGTTCAAATCCTGCCATAGACATTTCAGAAATATATATATATGTGTTTTTAGCCATAATATATTTACATATATTATTATATATTTAGAATATATAATATATTATAATATATGCAAATATATTATGGCTAATACCATCAGTAGTAGTTTCCCACATATTATGCATTCATATGTATCAGAAGTATGATTCTCTCTCTCTCTTATATATATATATATCAATATATATCAATATATATATATATATATATATATATATATATATATATATATAGGAAAAGAAATCAGGGCAGCACTCCTGGTAGTCGGGTATGGGTGCCAGCGGCGAAAAACACCTTACCAAGGTGTACAATATAGGATAAAGAAAGACACCGCAGCACATCCGTTTGGTGAAGAAAGTGGGACCCTTTATTCACCTGTGCGACGTTTCGGTCCGCTTACTGGGACCATTCTCAAGCATGCTTGAGAATGGTCCCAGTAAGCGGACCGAAACGTCGCACAGGGGAATAAAGGGTCCCACTTTCTTCACCAAACGGATGTGCTGCGGTGTCTTTCTTTATCCTATATATATATATATATATATATATATATATATATATATATATTAATATTTTTTTTAATTTTTTTTGTAATTACAAATTTATTTTGTGCCATACATTTTTTTACAATTACTAAAAAAATATAAAATATATAAATTTAATCTCTTTTCTGAAATGTTTCTGCCAGGATTTAAACTCCCAACTTTTTATATTAGAGGCAATGATGTTAACCTGCACAGGAATATAAAATAAGTCTTGCTGAATAGGAATACTCACTACATCAGAAACTTCTATGAGGTTTTTCTGACACAGTTTAGCATGCAGCTTTATAGCTCAGTGGATAAGGTCCTTGCCTCTAATATACAAAAGTTTTGGAGTTCAAATTCTGGTAGAAACTTTTCAGAAACAGATATTACATTTATATATTTTATATTTTGACACAAAATAAATGTGCAAATACTAAAATTTATATATATATATATATATATATATATATACAGGGAGTGCAGAATTATTAGGCAAGTTGTATTTTTGAGGATTAATTTTATTATTGAACAACAACCATGTTCTCAATGAAGCCAAAAAACTCTGACATTTCTGACATTCAAAAACAAAACAAAAACAAATCAGTGACCAATATAGCCACCTTTCTTTGCAAGGACACTCAAAAGCCTGCCATCCATGGATTTTGTCAGTGTTTTGATCTGTTCACCAGCAACATTGTGTGCAGCAGCAACCACAGCCTCCCAGACACTGTTCAGAGAGGTGTACTGTTTTCCCTCCTTGTAAATCTCACATTTGATGATGGACCACAGGTTCTCAATGGGGTTCAGATCAGGTGAACAAGGAGGCCATGTCATTAGATTTTCTTCTTTTTTACCCTTTCTTGCCAGCCACGCTGTGGAGTACTTGGACGCGTGTGATGGAGCATTGGCCTGCATGAAAATCATGTTTTTCTTGAAGGATGCAGACTTCTTCCTGTACCACTGCTTGAAGAAGGTGTCTTCCAGAAACTGGGAGTTGAGCTTGACTCCATCCTCAACCCAAAAAGGCCCCACAGGCTCATCTTTGATGATACCAGCCCAAACCAGTACTCCACCTCCACCTTGCTGGCGTCTGAGTCGGACTGGAGCTCTCTGCCCTTTACCAATCCAGCCACGGGCCCATCCATCTGGCCCATCAAGACTCACTCTCATTTCATCAGTCCATAAAACCTTAGAAAAATCAGTCTTGAGATATTTCTTGGCCCAGTCTTGACGTTTCAGCTTGTGTGTCTTGTTCAGTGGTGGTCTTTCAGCCTTTCTTACCTTGGCCATGTCTCTGACCTTGTGCTTTTGGGCACTCCAGTGATGTTGCAGCTCTGAAATATGGCCAAACTGGTGGCAAGTGGCATCTTGGCAGCTGCACGCTTGACTTTTCTCAGTTCATGGGCAGTTATTTTGCGCCTTGGTTTTTCCACACGCTTCTTGCAAACCTGTTGACTATTTTGAATGAAACGCTTGATTGTTCGATGATCACGCTTCAGAAGCTTTGCAATTTTAAGAGTGCTGCATCCCTCTGCAAGATATCTCACTATTTTTGACTTTTCTGAGCCTGTCAAGTCCTTCTTTTGACCCATTTTGCAAAAGGAAAGGAAGTTACCTAATAATTATGCACACCTAATATAGGGTGTTGATGTCATTAGACCACACCCCTTCTCATTACGGAGATGCACATCACCTAATATGCTTAATTGGTAGTAGGCTTTCGAGCCTATACAGCTTGGAGTAAGACAACATGCATAAAGAGGATGATGTGGTCAAAATACTAATTTGCCTAATAATTCTGCACGCAGTGTATATATATATATATATATAAACATTTCTGCCGGGATTTAAACTCCCAACCTTGTACATTAGAGGGAAGGACATTAACCACTATTCTATACAGCTACATGTTAACCTGCACAGAAATATAAAATACGTCTTCTGCTGAATAGGAATACTCACTAAATCAGAAACTTTTATGAGGTTTTTCTGACACAGTTTAGCATTCAGCTTTAGGTCCTTAACCACTTCCCATCTGGGCCCTTTGCCCCCTTCCTGACCAGGCCAAATTTTGCAAAACGGACATATCTCACTTTATGTGGTAATAACTTTGGAACGCCTTTATTTATCCAAGTCATTCAGAGATTGTTTTCTCGTGACACATTGTACTTCATGATAGTCATAAATTTGAGTCAAAATATTTCACCTTTATTTATGAAAAAATCCCAAATCTACCCAAAAATTTAAAAAAATCGCAATTTTCTAAATTTCAATTTCTCTGCTTTTAAAACAGAAAGTGATACCTCATAAAATATTTATTATTTAACATTCCCCATATGTCTACTTTATGTTGGCATCATTTTGGAAATGTCATTTTATTTTTTTAGGACGTTAGAAGGCTTAGAAGTTTAGAAGCAATTCTTCAAATTTTTAAGAAAATTGCCAAAACCCACTTTATAAGGACCAGTTCAGGTCTGAAGTCACTTTGTGGGGCCTACATAGTGGATACCCCCATAAATGACCCCATTGTAGAAACTACACCCCTCAAGGTATTCAAAACCGATTTTACAAACTTTGTTAACCCTTTAGGCGTTCCACAAGAATTAAAGGAAAATGGAGATCTAATTTTTAAATTTCACTTTTTTGGCAGATTTTCCATTTTAATCAATTTTTTTCTCTAACACATCGATGGTTAACAGCCAAACAAAACTCAATATTTATTACCCAGATTCTGCGGTTTACAGAAACACCCCACATGTGGTCGTAAACTGCTGTATGGGCACACGGCAGGGCGCAGAAGAAAAGGAACTCCACATGGTTTTTAGATGCCATGTCCCATTTGAAGCCCCCTGATGCACCCTTACAGTAGAAACTCCCAAGAAGTGACCCCATTTTGGAAACTAGGGGATAAGGTGCCAGTTTTATTAGTACTATTTTTGGGTACATATGATTTTTTGATCATTCAATATAACACTTTATGGGGCAAGGTGACCAAAAAATTGGTTGTTTTAGCACAGTTTCTATTTATTTATTTTTACAGCGTTCACCTTAGGGGTTCAGTCAAGTGACATTTTTATAGAGCAGATTGTTACGGACGTGGCGATACCTAATATGTATACTTTTTCTCATTTATTAAAGTTTTACACAATAATAGCATTTTTGAAACCAAAAAATTATGTTTTAATGTGTCCATGTTCTGAGAGCTATAGTTTTTTTATTTTTTGAGAGATTTTCTTATGTAGGGGCTCATTTTTTGCGGGATGAGGTGACGGTTTTATTGGTACCATTTTGTGGGACATACGCGTTTTTGATCACTTGGTGTTGCACCTTTTGTGATGCAAGGTGACAAAAATTGCTTGTTTTGACACAGTTTTTTTTTTTTTTTTTTTTACGGTGTTCACCCGAGGGGTTAGGTCATGTGATATTTTTATAGAGCTGGTTTTTACGGACGCGGCAATACCTAATATGTATACTTTTTTTTATTTGTTTCACTTTAACACAATAATAGCATTTTTGAAACCAAAAAAATTATGTTTTAGTGTCTCCATGTTCTAAGAGCTATAGTTTTTTTATTTTTTGAGAGATTTTCTTATGTAGGGGCTCATTTTTTGCGGGATGAGGTGACGGTTTTATTGGTACCATTTTGTGGGACATACGCGTTTTTGATCACTTGGTGTTGCACCTTTTGTGATGCAAGGTGACAAAAATTGCTTGTTTTGACACAGTTTTTTTTATTTATTTTTTACGGTGTTCATCCGAGGGGTTAGGTCATGTGATATTTTTATAGAGCTGGTTTTTACGGACGCGGCAATACTAAATATGTCTATTTTACTTTATTTTTTCTATTTTAATTTTTTTTTTTTTATTCCTAACTTGGGAACTTTTTTTTTTTTACATGTGAAACTTTATTTTATTTTATTTTTTCAACCCTTTATTTTTTTTATTTTTTTTTACACTTTTCGTCCCCCATAAGGTCATACAAGACCTCTGGGGGACATTTGCTTCACTTTTTCTTTTTTTTTTCACAGTTGATTTCTCCTGTAACTGGGGCTGAGATAGTAGCCCCAGTTACAGGACAAATGCACCCCTATAGAGGCTGTACAGCAGCAATCCTGCGCTGTACAGCCTCAGTGCAGGGCTGATCGAGGTCTCTGAGAGACCTCACACAGCCCCTGCACTCTCCGGTCACGGCGGTCACATGACCGCCGGGCCGGAACAGGAAGCGCACAGCGCTTCCTGCTCTGCAGACACAGCGCTCGGTGAGCGCTGTGTCTGCAGCGATCGTGAAGGCAGGGACACCTGGGAACTGTCCCTGCCTTGTCTTAGGGTTGCCCTGCTGTCACTGACAGCGGGCAACCCGATCAGCAGCTGCACGATTAGCGTGCAGCTGCTATTTCTGACAGGACGTTTTAAAACGTGCTGTCAGAAATAGACGTCCACCCATAGGACGTTTATAGTCTATGGGCGGACGTGAGGCGGTTAAAGGGTTTCTATCACTTCAAATCACATATTTAGGTGTCAGACACTAGCGATCCGCTAGTGTCTGTTCTACCGAACCATCCTAATATAATAGGTTTTGGGGCAGCCGTTTTGCTAAAATAACAACTTATATCTATATGCTAATGAGCCTCTAGGTGCTATGGGGGCGTCATTAGCACCTAGAGGCTCCATCTACCTTCCTAAACTGTCGCCGCCCAGCGCGTCCCTCCAGCCCGCCCATCTCCTGCTGAATGCGATCCTCTCGGTGCGCGTCTCTGTTCTGCGCATGCGCAGTGAATGTCTGACCGCTTCCCTGCTCAGACATCTCCACTGCGCCTGCGCCGATGACATCATAGTGCTCCGAGGAACAGGCGCAGTGGAGATGTCTGAGCAGGGAAGCGGTCAGACATTCACTGCGCATGCGCAGAACAGAGACGCGCACGGAGAGGATCGCATTCAGCAGGAGATGGGTGGGCTGGAGGGACGCGCTGGGCGGCGGCAGTTTAGAAATGTAGACGGAGCCTCTAGGTGCTAATGACGCCCCCATAGCACCTAGAGGCTCATTAGCATATAGATATAAGTTGTTATTTTAGCAAAACGGCTGCCCCAAAACATATCATATTAGGATGGTTGAGCAGAGCAGACACTAGCGGATCGCTAGTGTCTGACACCTAAATATGTGATATGAAGTGATAGAAACCCTTTAACTCTAATGTACAACGTCCCGGCAGTAACTTTTCAGAAATTAGATTTAATTACACTGGGTGTCCCCAAGCACTGACTCCATATATAAATATAGCTATATATGGAGTCAGAGCAGTGACTCCTAATCCGAACTAGAGTCCCGACACCCTCCCCTCTTCAGAGCAAGGGGTGCCTGGGGTTCTCCCATTGACTTCCATTGTGTTTGGGTGTTCTACTCGAGCACACGAGCACTTTGGCGCTCGATCACCACTATCTGATAACTCTAATAACTCATGTCACAGTGTAATCCTGTGCCATCTTGTGACAAAAGGGTACCTGAACTCTCAAAGTTCAGTACAAACCAAAACTCTGCAGTTTGGGTTCGCTCATCCCTATAATTAACCTTTGTGTGCCATTTTTTACTTAACACATTAACCATCAACCAGTCAACCAGCTTAGCTCGACTGCATCTGTATATCTGAATGCAGGACTGGGAACTTAAAGTGGCCCTGTCAAAAATACTAAGTGGCCCCATTTTGTAGTCGGGTCCAAATTGATCCTGATTGCCGATCCAAAGTGTGAGGCCGTGGATATACAGGTGAAACTGGAAAAATTAGAATATCGTGCAAAAGTCCATTTATTTTCAGTAATGCAAATTAAAAGCAATTGCATTAATGCAGCTTAAAATTAGAATTTTGTGAAAAGGTTCAATATTCTCGGCTCAAAGTGTCACCCTCTAGTCAGCTAATTAATCCATACCCCCTGAGCAAAGGGGACCTGAAATTGTGACTTTGGGGTTTCATAAACTATAAGCCATAATCATCCAAATTATAACAAATAAAGGCTTGAAATATCTCATGTAATGAGTCTCATATATTAGTTTCACCTTTTAAGTTGCATTACTGAAATAAATGAACTTTGCACAATATTCAAATTTTTCGAGTTTCACCTGTATCTTCCCTATTGAGGCAGCATTTATAAGAAGATGCTGAGTGCCCATCTTGAATCGGGAAGGTTCCCAATTTTTTATGATACGTCAAAGACTCAGATGATGGCCCCAGCTGTCAGGAAGTGATAAGATATCCTGGACATAGAGCATAATATAGAAGAACCACTTAAGGCCTAGAAAGCAAAAGGAATTGTATTTTTAATAGGATGACGAATAAATACTGAGTTCTAGAATCTGCTCATTTACTGTGATCTTATTATGTACTGACGCGTCGCCTATGTGAATCCCCACGCGCTCCTTACACGCAGTCGCCCGGGACATGTATGTTTTATAACATGGCCATAATATGAACAGGAAAAGCCGGATTGTTTAATGGTTTATTGATTTTTGAATCAAGACAAATGACACACGTTGCACTCAAGCACCCGACTTCCTATCAAAATCCCGTCTCATTCACACACTCTGCATTGCAAGACACACACTTCTCCTCTGCGCGGTTCCTATCAAATGCCGCTTTGTTAGGCCTCCTGCACACAAACTTGTGCGCCCCGTGGCCGTGCTGCGGGCCGTAATGCCCGAACACCGGCCGTGAAGGGGCCCCAGCAGATCTTCCGCAAAAAGATAGGACATGTTCTATCTTTTTGCGGATCGGAAGTACGGGACGAAACCCCACGGCAGCATAAACCCCACGGAAGCACTCCATAGTGCTTCCATAGGGTTCCGTTCCGTGCTTCCGTTCCGCACCATTCCGCATCTCCGGATTTGCGGACCCATTAATGTGAATGGGTCCGCATCCGTGATGTGGAATTTTAACGGTTCCAATATAACGTATTTGGCTATTAGATTTGCCACACAATTCACTACCATGAAGAAGTGTTCCCTCGTGTAAGATCACGGCAGCTGGAATTCCTTACATCCCTATTGAAGCCTCATTTACTGCTATGGAAACGACTTTAACCCCTTAACGACCCTTGATGTACTAGTGTGTCATGGCCGCTAGTGCCTTGACGTTCAATGATGTCAGTGCAGGTGCCCAGTTGTGACTGCTAAAAAAATAAGTCACAAAAAATTTTTTTTTTATAAAAACTGCCAAAACAGGCATTTTTTGGTCACCTTGCCCCAAAAAAGTGTAAAATTGAACGATCAAAATAACTTATGTTCCCAAAAATGGTACCAATAAAAACATTAACTCTTCCGGCAAAAAAAATAGCCCCTACACATTTTCAAAAATGCTTTATACTGTGCAAAACATGAGATAAATTAAAAAAAATATTGATATATTAGGTATTTCTGTGTCTATAATGACCAGCTCTATAAAAATATCACATGATCTACCCCCTCATGTTGATGCTGTGAAAAAAAATATATAAAACCTGTGCCAAAACAGTCATCTTGCCCCAAAAAAGTATAGTATTGAACTATCAAAAAATATTATGTACCCAAAAATGGTACCAATAAAAATATCAACTCTTTCCATAAAAAAAAAACAGCCCATACAGAAGATGATTGGCAAGAAAATAAAAAAATAATGGCTTTTAGAAAGTTGATTGAAAAAAAAAAGATGTTTTTTCAAAAATGCTTTATTATGTAAAACTAAAGCAAAACAAAAACAAAAAATATATATTTGGAATCTTCATGTACTTAACAATCTGCTCTTCAAAAATAAAACATTATCTGTCCTGTCAGGTGAACGCCGTAAAAAACAAAAAAACTGTGCCAGACATTTTTTGGTTACCTTCTCTCAAAAGTATAATATTGATCGATCAAAAATCATATATACCCCAAAATAGTACCAACTTTTCCCATGGTTTCCAAAATGGGGTCACTTTTTTGGGCGAGTTTCTACTCTAGGGGTTCATCATGGGGTCTTCAAATGCGACATGGCAACTAAAAAGTATCCCAGTGAAATCTCCCCTTCGAAATCCATATGTTGCTCCTTCCCTTCTGCACCCTGCAGTGTGCCTGTACAGCAGTTAACCACATATGGGTTGTTTCTGTAAATTTTCAGAATCAGGGTAATGAATATTTTGTTTTGTTTAGCTGTTAACCCTTGCTACCTTAAATGAAAAAAATGGATTGAAATAAAAATTCTACAAAAAAGAAGTAAAATTTAGAAATTTCTCCTCTATTTTCCTTTAAGGCCCCTTGCACACGACCATATGACTTTTTCAGTATTTTTCGGTCCGCAAAAAACGGATCCGCAAAAAATACAGATGAGTGTGCATTCTGTTTTTTGTGGAACGGAACTGCTGGCCCCTTATAGAACAGTACTATCCTTGTCCGTTATGCGGACAATAATACAACATGTTCTATCTTTAAACGGAATGGAAAAACGTAAATATGGAAACAGAAGGCATACGGAGTACCTTCCATTTTTTTGCACGGATCCATTGAAATGGATCCATTGAAATGAATGTTTTTTTTTGTTTACGTTCCGTTTAGAGTTGAGCAGACACCTGGATGTTCAGGTTCGACAGGTTCGGCCAAACTTCGGAAAAAAGTTCGAGTTCGGGACCTGAACTTGACCCGAACTTGACCCCGAACCTTATTGAAGTCAATGAGGACCCGAACTTTTGAGCACTAAAATGGCTGTAAAAATGTTATGGAAAGGGCTAGAGGGCTGCAAATGTCGTCAAGATGTGGTTAAGAGCATGGCAAGTGCTGTGCAAACAAATGTGGATAGGGAAATTACTTAAAATAACATAAAATACGTAAAAATAAAAAATAATAATCTTGATCTAGGAGGAACAGGTCCATATGGAGTAGGAGGTTGAGGAGGCGGTGGATGTGGCGGTGTACGTGGAAGCGGCGGTGAAGGAGGAGGAGGTAGCCTACACTGCTTTTTGGTTTTAAATTTTATCTTTAAAATTAGGGTACACCCCAAAACGTTGGGAAATATAACCTGTGATAACCCCCTCCAGTCGTGCTAAACACACGTTCAGACAATACACTGGCTGCAGGGCAGGCCAGCACCTCCAAGGGGTAAAGGACAAGCTCAGGCCGTGTGCCCAATTTGGAGACCCAGAAGTTGCAGGGGCTGACCCCCTGCATCATGTCGCACGTCCCCGTGATGTTCACGATCCAATTTGATATATGCTCTATCAACTTTTGATGTTCTTTTCTGCACCTACCATGTTGATCACGGGTGGCGGGGAATCAGGGTTCCAGGCCAGAGAGGGAGCGTGAGAACGAGAGACCACATCCAAGGGGGGATTCATTTTTTCAAATAAAAAATTAGAGTTGAAATATGGGAGAAATTATTAAAGCTCAAAAGTGTGACAACTTATCAAATTTTAAGCATTGAATGAAAGGATGTGGCGCGCATTAATTACTGAAGAATTGATTAAATTTTATTCCCTGTCACCTATGCAGAGCAGGTGTTTATTCACGTCTAAAATTGTATATGTCAACCCAAGAATGTAACAGAAAAATTATTGAAATTTATTAAGCAGTCAACTAGGTAGAGGAGGGGTATATTACACCCAAACATTTGTTAATTTCACCATAAAATGTAACTGACATTTTATTTTAAATTTTTTTACCGTTCCACTAGGTATAGCAGTGGTACTATACACACCAAAATTGGTGAATTTCACCCTAAAATGTAAATGGCATTTTTTTTATTTTTTAACTGGCCTACTAGGTTTAGCAGTGGTACTATACACCCAAAAATTGGTTCATTTTACCCGAAAAAGTAAATGACAATTTTTTTATTTTTTTTTCCGTTCCACTAGGTATAGCAGTGGTACTATACACCCAAAAATATGTTAATTTCACCATAAAATGTAACTGACAATTTTTTTTTTTTTTTTTTACCGGTCCACTAGGTATAGCAGTGGTACTATACACCCAAAAATTGGTGAATTTCACCCTAAAATGTAAATGACATTTTTTTTTTTTTTTAACTGGCCTACTAGGTATAGCAGTGGTACTATACACCCAAAAATTGGTTAATTTTACCATAAAATGTAACTGACATTTTTTTTATTTTTCTTTTACCGGTCCACTAGGTATAGCAGAGGTACTATACACACCAAAATTGGTGAATTTCACCCTAAAATGTAAATGACAATTTTTATTTTTTTTGTTTAACCTGTCTACTAGGTATAGCAGTATATACCTAGTAGATAATTTCACCCTAAAATGTAAATGACAAAGTAGTGAAATGATATAAAATAAAACACTTACAAAAAAAAAATTTGATTTATGAGGTGGAGTTCTATATGGAGTAGGAGTTTTAGAAGGTGGTGGACGCAGCGGAGTAGGTGGAAGCAGCGGTGGAGGAGGACGAGATGGCCAACACAGATTTTTGGTTTTAATTTAATTTTGTAAAAATAAGGTACACTCCAAAAGAGCGTGAAATATCCAAAATACAAACATGAGCAATTGCGCTGCAGTATAACAATGGCTGCTTAGTGCCGGTATACATGTCTATTCTGCACAAGGTACGGACAAGTCCCGAGGGATCCATGCCTGGTTCATTTTAATAAACGTGAGCTTGTCCACATTGGCTGTGGACAGGCGGCTGCGCTTGTCTGTGATGACGCCCTCTGCCGTGCTAAACACACGTTCAGATAATACACCGGCTGCAGGGCAGGCCAGCACCTCCAAGGCGTAAAGGGCAAGCTCAGGCCATGTGCCCAATTTGGAGACCCAGAAGTTGAAGGGGGCAGACCCGTCATTCAGTACGTGTAGGCATGTGCACACATACCGCTCCACCATGTTGTTGAAATGCTGCCTCCTGCTAAGACGTTCCATATCAGCTGGTGGTGCTGGTTGTTGTGGCGTGCTGACAAAGCTTCTCCACATTTCAGCCATGCTAACCCTGCCTTCTGAGGTGCTGGCGGTGCCCGAGCCGCGTTGGCGACCTCTTCCTCGTCCTCTGCCTTCGCCTTGTGCTTCCACTGTGCCCCCGCTGTCAGGTGGGAATTGCACCAGCAGCGCGTCTACCAGCGTGCGCTTGTACTCGCGCATCTTACGATCATACTCCAGTGACGGAATTAAGGATGGTACGTTGTCCTTGTAACCGGGATCCAGCAGCGTGGCCACCCAGTAATCAGCACAAGTTATATTGTGGGCAACTCGGCGGTCGTTGTGGAGACACTGCAGCATGTAATCGCTCATGTGTGCCAGGCTGCCCAGAGGCAACGAAAAGCTGTCCTCTGTGGGAGGTGTATCGTCTGTGTCCTCTGTATCCCCCCATCCACGCACCAGTGATGGCCATGAGCTGGTCTGGGTGCCACACTGCTGTGAACATGGTTCCTCCTCCTCTATCTTCTCCTCCTCATCCTCCACCTCCTCATCCTCCAGAACTGTGCCCTGGCTGGACAATTGTATACCTTGGGTTTGTGGGTGCAGGAACCCACCCTCGGAGCCACTTGGGAATGACTGGCCGGAAACCCTACGAAATGACCCCTCTTCCTCCTCCTCCTCCTGTGCCCCATCCTCTTCTGTCATCGCCAGGAGCGTTTTTTCAAGGAGGCATAGAAGTGGGATAGTAACGCTGAGAACGGCATTATCGGCACTGGCCATGTTGGTGGAGTACTCGAAACAGCGCAACAAGGAACACAGGTCTCGCGTGGAGGCCCAGTCATTGGTGGTGAAGTGGTGCTGTTCCGCCGAGCGACTCACCTGTGTGTGCTGCAGCTGAAACTCCACTATCGCCTGCTGCTGCTCGCACAGTCTGGCCAGCATGTGCAAGGTGGAGTTCCACCTGGTGGGCACGTCGCATATGAGGCGGTGAGCGGGAAGGCCGAAGTTACGCTGCAGCGCTGACAGGCGAGCAGCAGCAGGGTGAGAACGCCGAAAGCGCGCACAAACGACCCGCACTTTATGCAGCAGCTCTGACATGACAGGGTAATTTTTAAGGAATCTCTGCACCACCAAATTCAGCACATGCGCCAGGCAAGGGATGTGCGTCAAACCGGCTAGTCCCAGAGCTGCTACGAGATTTTGCCTATTATCGCACACCAACAGGCCGGGCTTGAGGCTGACTGGCACAAACCACTCATCGGTCTGTTGTTCAAGGCCCGTCCACAGCTCCTGCACGGTGTGGGGTTTGTCCCCCAAACAGATACGTTTTAAAACTGCCTGCTGTCGTTTCCCCCTGGCTGTGCTGAAGTAGGTGGGGAAGGTGTTATGCTGACCGAATGAGGAGCTGGTAGAGGATGAGGAAGCAGAGTAGGAGGAGGAAGCAACAGGAGGCAAACTGAAGCGCCCTGCAATCCTCGGCGGTGGAAGGACATGCGCTAAACTGCTATCCGCCTCAGGCCCAGCCGCCACTGCATTTACCCAGTGTGCTGTTATGGAGATATAACGGCACTGACCGTGCTTACTGCTCCACGTATCCGTAGTCAGGTGCACCTTGCCACAGATGGCGTTGCGCAGTGCACACCTGATTTTGTCCCCTACTTGGTTGTGAAGGGAAGGGATGGCTCGCCTTGAAAAGTAGTGGCAGCTAGGCACGACGTACTGTGGGACAGCCACCGCCATAAGGCCTTTAAAACTCTCCGTCTCCACCAGACGGAATGACAGCATTTCAAAGGCAAGTAATTTAGAAATGCTGGCATTCAGGGCTAGGGATCGCGGGTGGGTAGGGGGGTACTTCCTCTTCCTCTCCAGCGTTTGGGATATGGAGAGCTGAACACTTCCGTGGGACATTGTGGAGATGCTTGGTGACCCAGGTGTTGGTGTTGCTGGCAGATCCTCTGTTTGCGGGGTGGCAGGTGGCACTGTCACTCCAGAGGTGGATGAAGAGGCCGCGACTGCAGCAAAAGAGGAAGCAGGAGGAGCCAGAGTCCTTTCTTGGTTTTTGAGGTGTCTCCTCCACTGCAGCTCGTGCTTTGCACTTAAATGCCTGGTCATGCAGGTTGTGCTCAGGTTGAGAACGTTAATGCCTCGCTTCAGGCTCTTATTGCACAGCGTGCAAATCACTCGTGTCTTGTCGTCAGCACATTGTCTGAAGAACTGCCACGCCAGGGAACTCCTTGGAGCTGGCTTTGGTGTGCTTGGTTCCAATGCTGCGGTGGGCAGTAGGAGGCGTACTGTCTAGGCGTACTGCTCCCTCTTCTGCTGTGCTGGTGGCTCTGGGCGACCATCGCCTCTTCCTCCAAACTACATCGGTCACTCGCATGACCTTGATTTTATGTGGGGTCGAGGACCTCATCGTCCTCAACATCATCTTCCACCCAGTCTTCACCCCTGACTTCCTTGTCGGTCTGCACACTTTCGAAAGCCCCAGCAGTTGGCACCTGTGTTTCCTCATCATCCGAGACGTGCTGCGATGGTCCTCCCATGTACTCATCTTGAAAAATAAGTGCACTCAATCTCTTCCACTTCTGGGGCAGGGCTAGGTGGATGGCCCTGGGAAACCCTGCTAACAGAGTCATCAAAAAGCAGAAGAGACTGCTGCATGACTTGGGGCTCAGACTGCTTGGCTGATTTGCAAGGTGGTGAGGTGAAAGACTGATGGACATCGGCTGCAGGTGCCAACTGTGGTCTTTTAGCAGGAGACTGGGTGGGAGACAATGTGAAGGTACTTGATCCACTGTCAGCAACCCAATCTACTATCGCTTGAACTTGTTCAGGCCTCACCATTCGTAGAGCAGCATTAGGCCCGACCAAATACCGCTGCAGGTTTTGTCGCCTACTCGCACCTGAGGAAGGGGTTTCACTTGTGCGTGTAGCTGGCACAGATCGACCACGTCCTCTCCCTGCAACAGGAGCTCCACCAGCAGCACCACGACCGGGGCCACGTCCCTTATTTGACGCTCTCCTCATATTTTTTAAATTTAGGATCTTGCCCTAAATGGGTGTTTAATTAATAGTAGAATAGAACGACAGTATGTAAAGGGGGTATCTCACACGGTCTGAACCAGACTAGGCCTCAATAAAAGATTTTTTTGCCCAAAATGGTTGTATTTCAAATGCCTGATTCAAACCCCTGTATGTAGAGGGGGTATCTCACACGGCCTGAACCAGTGTAGGCCTGAATTCAACATTGGTGCACCAAATGGCGGTATTTAAAATCTCTTATTCTAACCCAAATGTATTAAGGGTGTATCTCACAATGACATCTGCATCAAAGGCTGCCAACTATTTTTTTTGTGCCCAAATGAGTGTTTGTTTAAAAACTGGATTTGACAGCAGTATTTAAGCCTGTAATTTCACACGTGCTGATGCTGCAAGGCCTGAAAATAGTGTTTTTTGTCAAAAGAGTTTGTTTTTCACACCCCAGAAAATGATGGGTGTATTTCTACCTTAAATTGCACACTGACTAATCCAGATGTTGTAGATTGCCAAAAAAGTCTTTTTTTGCTAACAGAATATGAAAGCTGTATATATTAAACTTGAATTTAACACTTGCAGATCTGTAAAATACATTTTTTTTAAAAAAAAATAGTGTGTTTTTAAAACCCCAGAAAATGATGGGTGAATTTCTACCTTAAAGGGCTTCTGTCACCCCACTAAACAGTTTTTTTTTGGTTACTTATAATCCCTATACTGCAATTTATGCATACATACTGTAATTAATCATTTTGGTTTAGCAGATTATGTTAAAACGTACTTTTAAAATATGCAAATTACCTTGCTACCAGCAAGTAGGGCGGCTACTTGCTGGTAGCAGCCGCATCCTTCTATCCTAAAGACGCCCCCTCCGCATGTTGATTGACAGGGCCAGCGGACGGGATCTTTCTCTGCTGGCCCTGTTTGCATTCAAAATCTGGCGCCTGAGCCGTACCTGTCTTCAGTCGGCGCACTGAGAGAAGGACGCTCGCTCGGCAGCTCCATCCTCAATGCGCCTGCGCCGGGTGTAGATGTGACGTCATCGGCGCAGGCGCATTGAGGATGGAGCTGCCGACTGAAGACAGGAGACGATAGTGCCCTGCACCCACACAACTATTTGTCTGTAGATCGCTGAGTTAGATTCTCTCCTATTCTCTCCCTGAAATCACAAGTCCAGCAGCATCCTCTCCCTACACTTGTAACAGCAGAGTGACGTGCGGCGCTATGTGACTGCAGCTTATATAGAGGCTGGGTCACATGCTGCTCTGGCCAATCACAGCCATGCCAATAGTAGGCATGGCTGTGATGGCTTCTAAGGTCAGACAGTTAACCGCTTGTTGATTGGCTGCTCTGCAGCCTTTCAAAAAGCGCCAAGAAAGCACCGAACACCGAACCCGAACTTTTACGGAAATGTTCAGGTTCGGGTCCGAGGTCCAAAAAACCTAAAGTTCGGTACGAAAATGGAAAAAAAGTTTGTGTGCAAGAGGCCAAATTCTCATAGAACACCTAAAGGGTTAAAAAAGTTTGTAAAATCATATTTGAATAACTTGAGGGGTGCAGTTTTCTAAAATGTCATCATTTATGGGTGGTTTCTATTATGTAAGTCTCACAAAGTGACTTCATAATTGAATTGATTTTTTAAAAAGAAGCAAGCAAGTTTTAGAAATTTTCTTAAACATTGTAAAAATTGCATCTAAAACTGTACAACATGCTGCGGTTTTTGTCCATTCGCCTCTCGGCTTGTTTGCCGTGCTGCGGCAGAACATCCGGCCTGCCCCCATTATAGTGAATGGGGCTGGAGCGGACTTCCGGTGGCACGGCGGGCTATCATTAGCATGGATCCTGCAGGCTGTACCGCGCCTGTACAGCCTGCAGGATCCATGCTGCCGCAAGTGTGAAAGTAGCCTTAGGGCCCTTGCACACGACCGTATGCCCTCCGAGACATATGGTCTGTGAGTGGGCCATGTGTCCCTGAGCAGCATTGACTGTGCGTGCGGGAGCACACAGCATTATAGATTGCAATGATGCTGTGAGCGTCGGGCCGCCCGTGGGACTATTGTCCTGGACTCATAAGATCATATGAGCGGGACAATAGACCCGTGGGTGGCCCGACGCGCACAGCATCATTGCAATCTTTGATGCTGTGTGCTCCCGTGCGCATGCTCAATGCCGCTCCGGGACATATGGCCCGCCCATATGTCTCGGAGGGCATACGTTTGTGTGCAAGGGCCCTTAAAAGCAGAGAAATAAAAAAAAAATTAATTTCTAATTTTTCCAAATATTTTGTAAATAAAGGTGAGATATATCGACTCAAATTTACCACTGTCATGAAGTACAATGTAAAATTAAGTAAGATGTCGCACTAAGAACACTCAAACGACACCAGGTGCTCCTGTAAATTGAGGCCACTCACTCAATTTAGAAAAGCATATACGTATATAGGTGAACAGGGCACTCAAGGATAGCTGCGACCGTGTATTTTAAGCAAAGATGAGCTTTATTGATAATATAAATATATTTGATGCATAAAACAATCAAGAATGCAGTAGAATAAATAGGTTATTAACAAATAAATATAATGAATATTCGACAGAGCAAAGGCTATTATTCGATTGATCAACAAATATTCAATAGTCCAATATTGTAAATCTTGGATCCAATGGTTGTGAACATCCAAGACTTGTTTGGAATAAGTCTATTCGTTTTTTACTTTCATATTGAGACAACAGTCATATGCTTTGCAGTTATTCAAATAGTCGCGGCGGCGTCCCGCCAAAGCGACGTGAATGGCAGCAACTCACTGCTGAAAAGCTTGCAAGCGAATTAAGTCCATTACCTTTGTATCGACCAAGTGTTCGTCCGAAATAATCACAAGAGCCTTCAAGTGTACTTACTCCCAGGATCTGCCTTTAGATATTTGTAGCAGTATTCAATCAGGAGATTAAAGCCGGCTCTCTGTTCGGTTATGGTCGATTTAATGGTAAGGTAGGTTTTTCAGTACAAAGATGGGGTGTAGCACCAGACGCGTTTCGGGGTCCAACCCCTTCCTCAGTGGTATGCTTCACCCCATCCATAACCCCTCTTTTATACTGGATGTTACTTGTTTAACTTGGTCTCAATCCAATCTTCATTTCCTGTCTGTCGGTACTCAGGTGTTCCACATTGTATCACAATCACAAAGAGAGATGTCAGATGTGGAAACTAAAAAATACTTTTGCTGACTTTTGCAATACATCATATTTCTGCAATTTCACCCAGTTATATACTTTAAATTTCTACATCCATTGATGCAAAAAACGCATCTGGACACCATGCGTTTTTAATGCGGTTTCCATGCGTTTTTCGCATTTTCACTTAAATAAAGGTACATATTGCCCATCAACAATATATATTAATTTTAAAATTAAAAACATTGAAAACAATATCAAATACCATTTCTGTCTGTGATATTCTGGTATTCCACATTATATCACAATCACAAAAAGAAATGTCATATATGGAAACTAAAAAATAAAATGTCATATGTGGAAACTGAAAAATGCTTTTGCTGGCTTTTGCAATTCATCACATTTCTGCAATTTCACCCAGTTATATACTTTAAATTTCTGCATCTATTGATGCAAAAAACGCATATGGACACCATGCGTTTTTGATGCGGTTTCCATGCCTTTTTTTTTTTTTGCATTTTCACTTAAATAAAGGCACATATTGCCCATCCACAATATATATTAGTTTTAAAACATTAAGAACAATATCAAATACCACTAAAAGTCTCTATTACAACTTTAAAAGGGAAATATAGACAGGATTATAATCTACCAAATGACTCCTAAATAAATATGTTAAAATGCACAAATTCAATAAAACTGTCAATATAGACATAAAAGATATAAAAATGGTTCATGTTAATACGAGGGATGTGTTATGGGGGGCGCCCACGTCTAGAGGAAAAACCGACTGTAATATAAACAGTCAGTTAAACGTCGAAACGTCGGCGCCCACCAATTACTTATAAGAATCCAAAGAGTTCAAACTCTGCATTGAGTCCTCTTGGTATCAGAGTATCGAATTCAAAGATTCGCTTGGTTTCAAGTCTCGACATCCTTTCAATATGGTTGCCACCTCTCCATTCTTTCTCCACTTTATCAATGGCTAAAAACCTCAAACCTGAGGGATCCTGATTATGTGTAATTTTAAAGTGGTATGATAGCGAATGGTTCTCAAATCCCTTCCGTATATTATTTATATGCTCCGAAATACGTTTTTTTAAAGATCTTTTAGTTCTGCCTATGTATAATAATTTACACGGGCATTCCATAGCGTAAATAACATTCTCTGAATTGCACGTTAGACACTCCTTTATTAGATGACGATGATTGTTATTAATGGACACCAATTCATTGGTTCTTTTTTGGAAAGATGTTAGTTTGCAGTTCCTACAGGTACCACACCTAAAGAAGCCCTGTAGACCTATCCAACTTGAAATGGTGGATTCCCTATTTAATTGTTTTTTCACCGTAGGGGCCACTTTTATACTTAAATTAGGTGCCTTTGTAAAGGTGATTTTTGGATTTACCGGCATTAAGGTTCCTATAATCTTGTCCTTTTGTAACAAATGCCAATGTTTGGTCACAATTTGGCGTATTTTTTTTATAATCGTCACTAAAGGGCAAGATTAAACGTAATATTTCTTGGGGAGGGTCCACAGATTGTGTCTTCTCCCCAAAAAAGGATTTCCTATCCATATTGTTAACTTGCTCCAATGCTTTATCCAAAATTCCTGTGGGGTAGTTCTTCTCCAAAAATGTATCTCTCATCTCGTCAACCTCCAACTTATATTGGGTTTTCAATGTGCAATTCCTCTTAATTCTTCGGAATTGTCCTTGTGGGATATTTGATAACCAGCTAGGCAGGTGACAACTGTTAAATAAGATGTAACTGTTTTTAGCGGTAGGTTTAATGAAAGTACTGCATACCATATCTTGATTCACAATGCTAATATTCAAGTCCAGGTATTCTACTTTTTCCTGGCTTGTTACCCCTGTGAATTTGAGGTTTCTATCATTAGAATTAATATCTTTTAAAAATAATTGTAGACTCTCATTACCACTTTGCCAAACAAACAGGATGTCATCAATATAGCGTTGCCAGAGCACCAGGTCCGTCCCCAGCTTGGGCTGTATGATCTGCCGTTCCCACTCTGCCATAAACAAATTGGCATAGCTGGGGGCGAACCTGGTGCCCATGGCGGTCCCCTGTGTTTGTAAGTAAAAATTCCCCTCAAAATTAAAATAATTGTGATTTAAAATGAAGTCTATCCCTTCAATTATAAACTCAATTTGTTCCACTCCTAGTCTACCTTCCAATGTAAGTTGGGACCTAACAGCCTGTTTGCCCTTATCATGCTCTATTATTGTATATAGAGATTGTATATCCAAGGATCCCATAATCCAGGTGTCCTTAAATTTCAATTTCTCCACTATTTGAATAATTTGTGTGGTGTCTTTTGTATATGACTCTGTTTTTTGAACCCTGGGCTGCAACATTTGATCTATATACTGAGATAAATTTGACGTAAGGGATCCTATTCCTGACACTATAGGTCGGCCTGGAGGATTTTCTTGGTCCTTGTGTACTTTTGGTACACAATAAAACATAGGTATACGCGGAGTTTTATTCAATAAAAATTTGTGTTCCTCATCTGTTAAAAGTCCTTTCCTATAACCTCTATTACAAAATGCTAAAAGTTCTAAATAAAATTGGTTAGTAGGGTCACTTGGTAGTCTACAGTATGTATTTGTATCCTGTAACTGTCTGAGACATTCTGTGTTATATTTCTGAATGTCCTGGATCACAATGGATCCTCCCTTATCCGCTGGACGTATTACTATATTTTCCTCTTTCTGTAAAGTTTTTAGAGCTTTTATTTCATCATTTGTCAAATTATTCCGTCTATATTTGGTGCTATTCTTTATTTTCCGTATATCGCTTTCTACGCATTTTTTAAAACTTGCCATTTCGTGACTGATCTCGTTTCTTGGGTATTTCTTGGACCTATTTTTACAAGTTGTATGTACATATTGGTCACCATTATCGATATCTCTTGTAACTGGATTTTTAAGGAAATACTTTTTAAGGCACAAACGCCTTATAAACTTCTCCACCCCTATAAACGTATCAAATTTGTTAAGGGTGATTGTGGGGGCAAATTTCAGACCCTTATTCAATAGTTGTTTTTGAGATTCTGTGAGGGTTGTAGAGCTCAAATTAATAATAGAATCATTTTCTATTGGGTCTTGATTTATCTGCGGTGCCCCCTTTTTCTTCCTTCCTCCTCTCCGTATTTTGGTCTGTCTCCCTCGTACGATTTTATCCTTTTTGGGTAATAAGGTTGTTGATAGTGATTCTGCTGTGCAGTGTAGTGTTCCTGATGAGGGACGTGATGGCGTTGTGATTTGTCTACTTGTTGGTGATATGGTATATGAAATGTTTGAGGCCTGTTCCTCAAATTGTATTGATGATCCCCCTGGTGATTGGTATTGTGTATTTGTGATTCTTCTTGTTGTGGTATGTGTCTTGTCCGTGTCCTGTGGTGTGGTGGGGTCCTGTCTAAAAAAACCTGCCTCTCTTCAAGTGCTTCAAACCGATTGTGTGTTGGTATTGTGTATTTATTCAAATTATGTGGCCTTTCTCTACTCACCACATCCTGTGATTCCTCTAATATTGTCCCTATATTTACAGTGTCTATATTTGTGTTTTCATTAGTGATTAAATTTTGCCCATTTTTAGGTATAAAATGTAACTTTTTAATTTTCTTTTCCATTATATCTTGCTCTACTTTATCAAGATTATTACATAATTTAGATTGCCAATAATTATATTCATCATTTTTAGGCAATTTGCCCATAATTATTTTCATCTCATTAATTTTATCTGTAACATCACTCAATATTTCTTTCCTCCTTTTCATGATCAGCTCTACTAGGGAAAGGGAGTATTGGTGAAGCAATTTGTCCCATTCAGTATTAAATGTGGGACTTTGGAGATCCTGAGCAGGGGATTTAGTCAAGGTCAAGCCTTTTGGGGCTTTACCACATTCCACAAACCTGCACAGTGTTTTGATCTCCATAACACATCCCTCGTATTAACATGAACCATTTTTATATCTTTTATGTCTATATTGACGGTTTTATTGAATTTGTGCATTTTAACATATTTATTTAGGAGTCATTTGGTAGATTATAATCCTGTCTATATTTCCCTTTTAAAGTTGTAATAGAGACTTTTAGTGGTATTTGATATTGTTCTTAATGTTTTAAAACTAATATATATTGTGGATGGGCAATATGTGCCTTTATTTAAGTGAAAATGCAAAAAAAAAAAAAAAACGCATGGAAACCGCATCAAAAACGCATGGTGTCCATATGCGTTTTTTGCATCAATAGATGCAGAAATTTAAAGTATATAACTGGGTGAAATTGCAGAAATGTGATGAATTGCAAAAGCCAGCAAAAGCATTTTTCAGTTTCCACATATGACATTTTATTTTTTAGTTTCCATATATGACATTTCTTTTTGTGATTGTGATATAATGTGGAATACCAGAATATCACAGACAGAAATGGTATTTGATATTGTTTTCAATGTTTTTAATTTTAAAATTAATATATATTGTTGATGGGCAATATGTACCTTTATTTAAGTGAAAATGCGAAAAACGCATGGAAACCGCATTAAAAACGCATGGTGTCCAGATGCGTTTTTTGCATCAATGGATGTAGAAATTTAAAGTATATAACTGGGTGAAATTGCAGAAATATGATGTATTGCAAAAGTCAGCAAAAGTATTTTTTAGTTTCCACATCTGACATCTCTCTTTGTGATTGTGATACAATGTGGAACACCTGAGTACCGACAGACAGGAAATGAAGATTGGATTGAGACCAAGTTAAACAAGTAACATCCAGTATAAAAGAGGGGTTATGGATGGGGTGAAGCATACCACTGAGGAAGGGGTTGGACCCCGAAACGCGTCTGGTGCTACACCCCATCTTTGTACTGAAAAACCTACCTTACCATTAAATCGACCATAACCGAACAGAGAGCCGGCTTTAATCTCCTGATTGAATACTGCTACAAATATCTAAAGGCAGATCCTGGGAGTAAGTACACTTGAAGGCTCTTGTGATTATTTCGGACGAACACTTGGTCGATACAAAGGTAATGGACTTAATTCGCTTGCAAGCTTTTCAGCAGTGAGTTGCTGCCATTCACGTCGCTTTGGCGGGACGCCGCCGCGACTATTTGAATAACTGCAAAGCATATGACTGTTGTCTCAATATGAAAGTAAAAAACGAATAGACTTATTGCAAACAAGTCTTGGATGTTCACAACCATTGGATCCAAGATTTACAATATTGGACTATTGAATATTTGTTGATCAATCGAATAATAGCCTTTGCTCTGTCGAATATTCATTATATTTATTTGTTAATAACCTATTTATTCTACTGCATTCTTGATTGTTTTATGCATCAAATATATTTATATTATCAATAAAGCTCATCTTTGCTTAAAATACACGGTCGCAGCTATCCTTGAGTGCCCTGTTCACCTATATATGAAGTACAATGTGTCACAAGATAACATTCACAGAATGGCTTGGATAAGAGCATTCCAAAGTTATTATCACATATGGTGACATGTCAGATTTCCAAAAATTGACCTGGTCTTAAGGTAAAAAATGGCTGTGTCCTGAAGGGGTTAAAGCAAATATTTGCTGATTACTCAGAACCAGTTGGCGCCATATTCCCAGATATAATAATAATAAAGTATCCAGATGTTTACTGTATCCAAAAGCATCCATGGGGCCGGTGTATGACAGCATTGTGTTCTTTTGGGACTCGTCTGACAGCTTTATGCCTGGAGACCTTTTCTGACAGCTCTCAGCAGTGTTTGGGATCTATCTGCAGAAAATAGAGATATAAAACCCTTCATTTTCATACATGTGCGGCACAAGGGATCAGCGCTTTGTAGTAAAGAAACAGTAAACAGTCACAGTTATCGGAAACATTGTAACAATTAGTTCACTATAAATACAGGAAGAGACTCCTGATTGGGTGTGAATATTGTCCAGATGAGATCCAATATGGCTGCACAGTGACTGCACAGGAGGAAGAGACTGCATATAGTGACTGCACAGGAGGAATGAACAGCACACAGTGACTGCACAGGAGGTAGAGACTGCACAGGAGGTAGAGACTGCACATGAGGAAGAGACTGCACAGGAGGAATGAACAGCACACAGTGACTGCAAAGGAGGTAGAGACTGCACAGGAGGTAGAGACTGCACATGACGACTGCGCAGGAGGAAGAGACTGCATATAGTGACTGCACAGGAGGAATGAACAGCACACAGTGACTGCACAGGAGGAAAAGACTGCACACGGTGATTGCACAGAAGGTAGAGACTGCACACGACTGCACAGAAGGTAGAGACTGCACACAACGACTGCACAGGAGGTAGAGACTGCACACAGTGACTGCACAGGAGGTAGAGACTGCACACAACGACTGCACAGGAGGAAGAGACTGCACACAGTGACTGCACAAGAGGTAGAGACTGCACATGACGAGTGAAGAGACTGCATATAGTGACTGCACAGGAGGAATGAACAGCTCACAGTGACTGCACACAGTGACTGCACAGGAGGTAGAGACTGCACACAGTGACTGCACAGGAGGTAGAGACTGCACACAACGACTGCACAGGAGGAAGAGACTGGACACAGTGACTGCACAGGAGGTAGAGACTGGACACAGTGTCTGCACAGGAGGTAGAGACTGCACACAGTGACTGCACAGGAGGTAGAGACTGCACACAGTGACTGCACAGGAGGTAGAGACTGGACACAGTGACTGCACAGGAGGAAAAGACTGCACACTGTGATTGCACAGAAGGTAGAGACTGCACACAACGACTGCACAGGAGGTAGAGACTGCACACAGTGACTGCACAGGAGGTAGAGACTGCACCCAACGACTGCACAGGAGGAAGAGACTGCACACAGTGACTGCACAAGAGGTAGAGACTGCACATGACGAGTGCACAGGAGGAAGAGACTGCATATAGTGACTGCACTGGAGGAATGAACAGCTCACAGTGACTGCACATGACGACTGCACAGGAGGTAAAGACTGCACACAGTGACTGCACAGGAGGTAGAGACTGCACACAGTGACTGCACAGGAGGTAGAGACTGCACACAGTGACTGCACAGGAGGTAGAGACTGCACACAGTGACTGCACAGGAGGTAGAGACTGCACACAACGACTGCACAGGAGGTAGAGACTGGACACAGTGACTGCACAGGAGGTAGAG
Organism: Bufo bufo; assembly: GCF_905171765.1. NCBI lineage: Eukaryota > Metazoa > Chordata > Amphibia > Anura > Bufonidae > Bufo > Bufo bufo. The sequence continues at coordinate 223,183,976 of NC_053396.1, forward strand.
ACTGCACACAGTGACTGCACAGGAGGTAGAGACTGCACACAGTGACTGCACAGGAGGTAGAGACTGCACACAGTGACTGCACAGGAGGAAAAGACTGCACACAGTGACTGCACAGAAGGAAAAGACTGCACATAGTGACCACACTGAAGATAGAGACTGCACACAGTGACAGCACAGGAGGAAGGGACTGCACACAAGGACTGCACAGGAGGAAGGGACAGCACACAAGGACTGCAGAGGAGAAAGACACTGCAACTAGTTACTGCACAGGAGGTAGAGACTGCACACAATGACAATAAAGGGGGGAACAGACTGCACACAGTGACTGCACAAGAGGAAAGGACAGCACACAGTGACTGTAAAGGGGAATAGACTTGACACAGTGACTGTAAAGGGGAAAGGACTGCAAATAGTGACTGCACAGGAGGAAGGGACAGCACACAGTGACGACACAGGAGGAAGAGACTGAACACAGTGAATGCATAGGAGAAAGAGACTGCACACAGTGACTGCCAGGGAGGAAGAGACTGCACAGAAGGAAAGGACTGCACACAGTAACTGTTCTGTCTTCATACACGTTCACACAGTGTGTAGACATTCAGCATAAGCCATTCCTGTCTTCCAAATAAGAGGACTGTTCTTTGTAGTCTAACTTGTTTATTGGCAAAGCAGGAGTGATTGATCGGTAAAACTATAAGAAAACAAATAGCATGAATAAGTGTATAGCATAGCATGTACTGTAACATTTGCATAACACTGAAGCACATGGTAAAATGGCTGCCTAACATAGGACTTCACGTCTAACATCTAACAGTCATAACAATAACCTGAGTTACAATTATAACTAACTATACAGCTTTCATAACATAATGTCCCTGAAGCAAAGATAGAACTCCCACCAGATATGCTTTTACCAGGATGGTAGAGTTTAAGAAGGAGATATGCATAAACAGCTCTGTACTGTGTCCTGGAGACTTCTCTTTCCTAGGATGCCTTGCACCCCCCCAATGCTTTGCTCCACCCACAATGCAGCAGTCTTTGAAACAAGAAAAACAAAGTGCAATACAATTTAACACCGCTAGATGGTGACCACATTAGTCACTACAGAAATACTAAGAAAGACGTGATATGTAATGATTCTCAATTCGGCTGGGCAGAACAGTGACTGCACAGGAGGAAGAGACTGTACACATTGGCTGCTGAGGACAAGAGACCACACACAGTGACTGCGCCGCTGTGCTCCCCAATACTATACTGCAGAAACAGATAAACCCCCTTGATAATAGTAGCACCATACAGATAGTGCACTTCAATAATTATTGGCACACAGTGCTCTAAAATAATTGCGCCCAGCAAATAGTGCCCCTGACACTAATAGTGTAAACATAACGTCCCCCAAAAATAATTGTGGTAAGCTGATACTGTGCCAAGGAACCCCCCACAGAGCTGGAGAGGGTCCAGAGGAGGGCAACTAAAGTAATAACTGGAATGGGGCAACTACAGTACCCTGAAAGATTATCAAAATTAGGGTTATTCACGTTAGAAAAAAGACGACTGAGGGGAGATCTAATTACTATGTATAAATATATCAGGGGTCAGTACAGAGATCACTCCCATCATCTATTTATCCCCAGGACTGTGACTGTGACGAGGGGACATCCTCTGCGTCTGGAGGAAAGAAGGTTTGTACACAAACATAGAAAATGATTCTTTACGGTAAGAGCAGTGAGAATATGGAACTCTTTGCCTGAGGAGGTGGTGATGATGAGTACAATAAAGGATTTCAAGAGGGGCCTGGATGTATTTCTGGAGCGTAATAATATTACAGGCTATAGCTACTAGAGAGGGGTCGTTGATCCAGGGAGTTATTCTGATTGCCTGATTGGAGTCGGGAAGGAATTTTTTATTCCCCTAAAGTGGGGAAAATTGGCTTCTACCTCACAGGGTTTTTTGCCTTCCTCTGGATCAACTTGCAGGATGACAGGCCGAACTGGATGGACAAATGTCTTTTTTCGGCCTTGTGTACTACTGTATGTTACTATGTTACATTAATAGTACTCCCAAAAGTCCCACCAATAGGAATAATTTATTTAAACAACAAACAAAGGATCCCTCAGGAGGTTGCGACGCTATATTTATTATACTGAAGGATTAAATGGTCACTCGGACCTTAGAATAACTTTTGCAACCTCTCTGACTAGTAATCATAAAATTTTTATCTTTATTAATCACTCTTTTAAAATACATTTACTACTTGGTAACTCGCTGCTTAAAATTCCTCAGGGAGATCAGGGTTCCGGATCTGTCTCATGTTTATTATATAGTGTATGTCCACATTGGACTTCACAGGGCAGGATATGAACCACCCCTCGAGTCTCCAAACTATGCAAGAGTCTCTATGTCTAACACTATCTAAATGCAATTTCCCACTATGGGGTCCCTGCCTCAAATTCCCTAAACTAAAATCTTGGTTCCTGCATCCCTACATGTTTTGCCGTGTACTCGGCGTCTTCAGGGGATGACATGCAGTTTAGAAGTCTAAACCAATAGGAATAATTCTCTGCTAGAGCATGGTAATAATAGTGCTCCTACAGTGCCCCCAACATGTCCCCACTGTGCCCCAGAAAAAATAATGCTCCCATAGTGCCCATACTAGTAATCATGTTCCCCATATACCCCCAGAAGTAATAAAGTAATAAAGCCCATCATAATGCCCCCCAGTATTAATAATTAAACTTACTTATAATGTGCCAGTGCTAACAATACCCCCTTTTAATGCCCCAAATGAGCTAATGTGCCCATAGTGCCCCCATAATGTGCCAGTATAAAATACCCCTATATAGTGCCCCCAGTAAATGCTCCATAGTGCTCCTCTTCCCCCTTCTTCCTAGTGCCCCCCATAATGTACCAGTATAAAATGCCCCATATGTAGTGCCCCAGTAGATGTCCTCAGTGTCCCCCATAATTTGAAAGTATAAAATACCCCTTCTTAGTGCCCCATAGATGAGCCCATAGTACTCCTCTCTCCCCTTCCCCATAGTGCCCATCATAATGTGCTAATAATACCCCTTTTTGTGGCCTCAGTTGATGCCCCCATAGTGTCCCCAATAATGTGCCAGTAAGAAGTGCCCCCCCAGATGCCCCCATAGTGCCACCCAATAATGTGCCAGTAAAAAGTGCCCCCCAATAATGTACAAGTAAGATGTGCCCCCATAGATGCCCCTCAATAATGTGCCAGTAACAAGTGCCCCCATAGATGCCCCCAATCATGTGCCAGTAACAAGTGCCCCATAGATGCCCCCAATCATGTGCCAGTAACAAGTGCCCTCATAGATGTCCCCCAATCATGTGCCAGTAACAAGTACTCCCATAGATGCCCCCCAATCATGTGCCAATAACAAGTGCACCTATAGATGCCCCCAATCATGTGCCAGTAACAAGTGCCCCCATAGATGCCCCCCAATAATGTGCCAATAACAAGTGCCCCCATAGATGCCCCATTCATGTGGCAGTAACAGGTGCCCCCATAAAGACCCCAAATCATGTGCCAGTAACAAGTGCCCCATAGATGGCCCCCAATCATGTGCCAGTAACAAGTTCCCCCAGAGATGCCCCCCAATTATGTGAAAGTAACAAGTACCCACATAGATGCCCACCAATTATGTGAAAGTAACAAGTACCCCCATAGATGCCCACCAATTATGTGAAAGTAACAAGTACCCCCATAGATGCCCCCAATCATGTGCCAGTAACAAGTGCCCTCATAGATGCCCCCCAATCATGTGCCAGAAACAAGTGCCCCCATAGATGCCCCCAATCATGTGCCAGTAACAAGTACCCCCATAGATGCCCCCCAATCATGTACCAGTAAGAGGTGCCCCCATAGATGCCCCCCAATTTTGTGATAGTAAAAAGTGCCCCCATAGAAGCCCCCAATCATGTGCCAGTAACAGGTGCCCCCAAATCATGTGCCAGTAACAAGTGCCCCATAGATGCCCCCAATCATGTGCCAGTAACAAGTGCCCCCATAGATGCCCCCCAATCATGTGCCAGTAACAAGTGCCCCCATAGATGCCCCACAATCATGTACCAGTAACAGGTGCCCCCATAGATGCCCCCACAATCATGTGCCAGTAACAGTTGCCCCCATAGATGCCACCCAATCATGTTCCAGTAGTAGTACCATATAAAAAAAAATAAACACTTCTACTTACCTCCATCAGGCTGGCAGCGATACAATGCAGGCCTTTTCCAGCCTGTGTCCCATGCTGTATGGCTCAGGCGGCGCAATGACATTATCGCGCCGCCTGCACCGGCCTCCGATAGACTGCATGCCAAGTGCCTGCAGCCTATCAGAGGAACGGGGAAGGGAGACCTCTCTCTCCTGCCCCGCCGCAGCACATCCGTCTGTATCGCTGTCCTGAGGACGGCGATACAGATGACTATGGAGGTGAGCGCTTCCATAATGGTCCAGCGGGGCTCAAGAGGCAGCTGCCCCTTTTGCCCCATGTTAAAGATGGCCCTGCACAGAAGGAAGGGACAGCACACAGAGTCTGTACAGAAGAAGAGACTGCGCACAGTGACTACATTGGAGGAAGGGACAGCACATAGAGACTGCACAGAAGAAAAGACTGCACACAATGACTGCACAGTAGGAACAGACTGCACACAGTGACTGCATATGAGGAAGAGACTGCACACAGTGACTGCACAGGAGGTAGAGACTGCACACAGTGACTGCACAGAAGACTGCAGACAGTGGCTGCCCAGGAGGGCAGCCACTTATTTTAACTTCCAGGGTTTCACTTACTTTGCACTGATTGTGTTTCTCTCTTGTTTTCATCACGCAGATCGGACTCGTGCCAGCCCCGCCGTCACTGCCACTTCAATAATATTGAAAACAGCTACACAGTTGTCTTGAGTCAGCTTGTTAAACTGTCATTCTTCATCAAAAAAATGTTCCTTCGCCTTCGTACACTTAGCTGATGGTGTTATAATTAACTTACATTAGACAACGAGCCTGGAAAGAAGAAACATCTACTGTACGGTATTGTAGACAGTGATGGGTGCGGGGGCCCAGAGGAAAACCTGTAGACAAACACTAACGCATTTCTTCATGAAGTGAGAATATTATTTGGGCTAAGTGCTGAGCATGCTGCTCAATGTTTAGCACGGTGGATCAGTAGTTAAAGGAATAATCCCATCTAATGAAGTGATGGAAAATCATTAGGAGATGTATTTTCAATGACACAGTGCTTTGTCCTCTTCTAAGGTCCCCCATTGACTAAGCACTTAATTAGGGCAATGCCTCATTTCCTTGCACAGACATCAAGAGTACTACTGAGTAGGGAAATACAGAGAAGAGGAAGCAGGACTGTGGCCCCATCATTCTTCATCAATCATAAAGTAATGCCATATCCTAGAGATATGCCAACACTTTACAAAATGAGAATACCCCTTTAAAAAAGTGGCGCAGTCATTAGCATGGTGGATAAGTAGTTACTGATGTGGCTCAGTGGTTACATTGTGGTGGCTCAGTCATTGGATCAATGGATAGCAATGTAGCTAATTGGTTAGAATGGTGGCTCAGTGAGTATCACAGAGGTCCAGTAGTAATTTGGCTTATTGGTTAGCACGGTGGATCAGTAGTTAAAGGAATGATCCCATCTAATGAAGTGATGGAAAATCATTAGGATATGTATGTTCAATGATCCTGTGCTTTGTCCTCTTCTAAGGTCCCCCATTGACTAAGCACTTAATTAGGGCAATGCCTCATTTCCTTGCACAGACATCCAGAGTACTACTGAGTAGGAAAATACAGAGAAGAGGAAGCAGGACTGTGGCCCCATCATTCTTCATCAATCATAAACTAATGCCATATCCTAGAGATATGCCAACACTTTACAATATGAGAATACCCCTTCAAAAAAGTGCCATTAGCATGGTGGATAAGTAGTTACTGATGTGGCTCAGTGGTTAAATTGTGGTGGCTCAGTCATTGGATCATTGGATAGCAATGTAGCTAAGTGGTTAGAATGGTGGCTCAGTGAGTACCAAAGAGGTCCAGTAGTAATTTGGCTCAGTGGTTAGCATGACTAGCACACCAGTATCATGATTAGCATGGCGGCTCATTCCAGGAGCATGCTGTGAATGTCAGCTGTAGTGGTCTCCTGGTTGGATTCTACAACTGTCAATCAGAGGAGAGGGGAGGACTGTAAGATAGATCAATGCAGAGCGTAGAGATCCTTAACAGTGACGCCCCGCCTCCTGGGCACTTGAGGAGCAGAAGCTGTCCGAATAAAACTTCCTATTTAGACTACTCCAAATGAAAAAAGCTCCTCAAAAGGTCTACATCCAAAGTTGTTTTGCTTAAAAAAACAGTTTTAATGCTGTATGGATATCAGTCTCGGTACAGCATTAAAATGTACTGCCTAAGATGAGGCGAAGTTAGTTATTCACGAAGTCACACGGGACTTCGTTGAATAACTTTGGTACTTGATTTTTAAAGACCACTTTAAAACTTGGAACCAAACTCGGCTTTGTATCCAGGCCAGAAGTGGTTAGTACAGTGGCTCAGTAGTTAGAACAGTGCCTTAGTGATAAGGGTAGTGGCTTAGTAGTTAGTACAGATACTCAGTGGTTAGTACAGTGGCTAAGTAGTTAGAACAGTGTCTTAGTGATAAGGATAGTGGCTTAGAAGTTAATATAGAGACTCAGTGGTTAGTACTAGTGTTGATCAAGGGTGCTCGAGAAGAAGACTTTGGGATGCTTGGGTGCTCCACAGAGCACAATGGAAGTCAATGAGGGAAGAGGGGAGGGTGTCTGGTTCATAGGAAAAGGTCAGAAATTGATGGAAACACCACTGAAATAGTTTGGGAACAGCATGGGGAGGATGTCTGGATACATCTTGGACTCCCAGGTAGCTGCTGGGAACGATGTTGTCCGAGTAGTACGCCACTTTTACAGACTGACAATAATACGCACAAAACCGAAGATAAAATCGATTTTAGAGGAAAAATTGTTAGGAAACATTCTTTCCTGTATATTAACTTATATATAAATTGCAAGTGCTGCCAAAAATTACAAGGAAGAGGCACTCCGATACACTCTTTATTACATATAAAGGAGGACATCATACACAGCCTTGAAAAATTATGATTGATGGCCTGCTGGTGACCCTCTAAAACATTAGGGGCGAGGGCCTGCTGCTGATCTGACCATCTAAAACATTAGGGGCAAGGGCCTGCTGCTGATATCACCCTCTAAAATATTATGGGTGAGGGCTTGCTGCTGAGCTGACCCTCTAAAACATTAGGAGTGAGGGCAGCCTACTAAGCATATTGATATGATGGAGGAGGAGGAGGTCAAGAAAAGGAAGATTGAACCATATACCCTTTTTGTGGTGGAAGGGGTGCATGGGAATACAGTGTATTCAATACACCATGAAAGCCACATTTAGAGTGCCTTTATGTTCAGCCGCTTTCCTCTGGTGGAGTAGAGAAGTCAGAGGCAATCCAGGCCTTGTTCATTTTGATAAGAGTCAACCTGTCAGCATTTTCAGTTGAAAGGCGAATGCGCTTATAAGTTATGCCCCCAGCAGCACAAAATACACGCTCTGACAAAACGCTGGAGGCAGGGCATGCAAGCATCTCCAGGGCGTAGAGCACTAGTTCATGCCACATGTCCAGCTTGGACACCCAATAGTTGCAAGGCACAGAGGGATCACTGAAGACTCTGACACGGTCTGCTTGGTACTTCTTCAACATCTTCCAAAACTTTTCCCTCCTTGTGACACTAGGCCGCGCATCAGGGTGAGGGTGCTGGCAGGGTGTGATGAAACTGGCCAAGGCCTTGGAGAGTGTTGCCCTGCCTCTGTTGGAACTGCTGTGTGTTCCCCTTGTCCCCCCTCCTTGTTTGCCCAAGGAACTACGTACTCTGCTGCCGGTGTTGTCAGCTGGAAATTTTTGGAGCAATTTTTCCACAAGGACCTTCTGGTATTGCACCATTTTGCTAGTCCTCTCCAACACAGGAATGAGAGATGAGAAGTTCTCTTTGTAGCGGGGGGCGAGAAGGGTGAACAACCAGTAATCGTAAAATGTGTATAACGCGAGGGTCAGCATAAGGCAGCATAAAGTCAGCCATGTGTGCAGAGTCCCAACAGACAAGACTTCACTGTCCTCATCAGGAGGATGACTCTCCATCTCTTCATCCTCTTCCTCCTCCTCGGCCCATCCACGCTGAACATATAAAATAAACCTACTAACCTCTGTAGCGGAGGCAACTGTCTCCTGCTCCTCTTACTCCTCCTCATCATCATCCAATTCGCGCTGAGAAGACGAACTGAGGTGGTCTGGCCATTACCCTGTGTACTGTCTTCCCCCATTTGCACCTCTTCCACATGCAAAGCGTCTGCCTTCATTGTGAGCAGCGAGCGTTTCAGTAGACACAGAAGTGGGATGGTTACGCTGATAATTCGCCGCTCACCATATCTGTTTATTCCTCAAAGTTGCGTAAAACCTCACAGAGATCAGACATCCATGCCCACTCGTCGCTTATGGAGAGCGGAAGCTGACTGGAAAGGCGACGACCATGTTGCAGATGGTATTCCACTACTGCCCTCTGCTGCTCACAAAGCCTGGCCAACATGAGGAACGTGGAGTTCCAGCGCGTGCTCACTTCGCACAACAGTCAGACCGAAGGCAGCTATAGATGACTTTCGGAAATGGGCATACACGCGGCGCGCCTTCACCAGTAACTCAGGCAAATTGGGGTAGGTTTTGAGAAACCGCTGAACCACTAAGTTGAACACGTGGGCTAGGCATGGTATGTGTTGCCGAGCTCCAAAGCCGCCACCAAGTTACATCCATTATCAGACACAACCATGCCTTGTTGTAGATTGAATGGCGAGAGCCACAACTCAGTCTGGTCCCTTATACCCTGCCACAGCTCTGCGGCGGTGTGCTGTTTGTCACCTAAGCAAAATAGTTTCAGCTCGGCCTGTTGCCGCTTCCCCACTGCAGTGCTACACTGCTTCCAGCTACTGACTGATGGCTGACTGGTGCTGAAAGATGAGAATTCAGAGGTGGAAGTGGAGGAGGAGGTGGAGGAGGAGAAGGGGGGGGGGGGGGTTGCAGACACTAATATAGGTGGTGACGGAAATCCTGATGGATGTTGAGCCCGCAATCCTTGGCGTCGGTAGCACCTGTGCCATTCCATTGTGTACTACTCGCTCCCGGGCTCCACAACGTTCACTCAGTGTGCCGTCAGGGAAATGTAGCTTCCCTGGCCAAAAGCACTTGTCCATGTGTCAGTCGTTAAATGGACCTTCCCAATAACTGCGTTGGTCAGGGCATGGGAGATGTTACTGGACACATGCTGGTGTAAGGCGGGGATGGCACAACGGGAAAAATAGTGGCGGCTGGGGACTGAATAAAGAGGGACGGCTGCGGTCACCCTGCTGTGGAAGGCCTCAGTGTCCACAAGCCAAAATAATAACATTTCCAGTGCCAGCAATTTGGAAAGGTGCACTTTTAGTGCTATGGTCTGTGGGTGGGTGGCTGGGTATTTGCGCTTTCGTTCAAGGGCCTGGGTTATGGACATCTGTACGCTGTGCTGGGACACAGAAGTGGATGTGCTAGCTGATGGTGCATGTGAAGGTCAAGGTGCAAGGAGGGAGGTATCTGGGCCTGCGTCTGGACAGGGGATTGGCCAGCACGTAACACAGGGGAAAAGGAGGCAGTGGTGTGACTTGCATTGCAGACACTGATTGTGGACCCAGGCGTTCGGCCCACCTATTAAGGTGCTTTGATGCCATGAGGCGGACCATGCTGGTGGTGGTGAGGTTGCTAGTGTTCACGCCCCTGCTCATTTTGGTACGGCACAGTTTTTAAATGACAATTCTTTTATCGTCCGCACTTTCCTTAAAAAAGCGCCAGACTGTGCAACACCTACCCCTTGGCAAGGGAGATTGACGTAAGGGGGTGCTCTGGGGAATAGTTGCGGGCCTGTTTGGTGTGGCCCACCTTCTCCCTTTTGCCACCCCAATGCCTCTTCTAGCCTGTTGCGTTGATGCTGATCCCTCCCCCTCTGTACTGCTGTCCTCGCTCGGCTTGCCTCCTTCCCAGGTTGGGTCAGTGGTTTCATCGTCCACCACCTCCTCTTCCACTTCCTCACTCTGGTCATCCTCCTGACTTGTTGACCTAACTGCAACTTCAGTTATTGACAACTATGTCTCATCCTCACCATCAACCTCTTGAGACACTAATTACGGTTGACTTATTGGCAACTGTGTCTCATCATCATCATCCACCTCGTGAAACACTAATTGCCGTTTCCCAATGTCATCTTCTTCTGACTGTGCATGCTCAAGTGTTTGGGAATCAGGTCACAAGATCTCCTCATGTCCCTCTTCAAATCGGCTTGGCAAGAGGCCCAAATCAAGGAATGGCGATGAAATAAGCTCCTCGAAATATCCGAGTGTGGGATCACTTGTTTGCCAAAATTCTCCATGGTGGGAGGAAGGAGGATCAGGGTGAGGATTCTGTTGACCAGACTTTTGGCTACTGAGACTGGACTTTGTGGAAGACAGGGTGGTGCTTAACTGACTGGAAGAATTATCTGCTGCAATCCAACCGACCACCTGATTGCACTGGTCTGACTTAAGGAGTGGTATCCTGCGCTGCCCTGCAAACTGGGACATGAAGCTAGGTATCATAGATGAGTGTGTTTCTTGTGCTCTGGCAGCAGGCACAGTTTCACCGCGCCAAGGGCCACGGCCTCTGCGTGCACCATCAGCAGCACAGCCACTTCCCCGTCCTCTTCCCCGCTCAAGCAGCGAAACCGGGTCGGGCAGCGTGGAGATTTTAAATTCTGATATGCTGATTAAAAGTGTAACTTTGTGAGTGCAATAAACCTTTTTACGGGACATATATGTGAATGTGCTTCACTATTCTGCGATCCCTTGGTTTTTATAGGTTAGGATTAGGGAAGAAATTTTATAAATACTTACATTTCGTCCCATGCTTGGATCTGATGGTGTAAAACCACATGGTGTGAAAGAGGACCTTAGGAATATCTGCAGCGCAATCCTATTTTCGTACAATTTGGTTTTAAAGTGAACTTGACCCACATCATTACAGCGCGAAAAGTCCAGGTAATGTATCAGAGACCTTTTTTCTTTAAGAAAAAATTACACTGAATGTTACAGATATTTAGGATGCGCAAACGTTATACAGGAGATGTAGCTTAGGTAATGTCGCTGTCACCAGCGGCCAAACAATTGCGCTGAATGTCAAAGATATTTAGGATACGCAAATGTAACACAACAGATGTAGCAGAGGTTGTGTCACTGTTAGCAGCGGCCAAACAAATTTATGCAATTTAGCGCAGGTTGCGCTAATAATATTTATTGCAGGCAGATAAAACAATAGTCCTTAAAGGGACTTTTGGGTCTCTAACACCTTTCACCAGTAAACCCTGCCTAAAAAAAAAAAAAAAACAATTCCTGTCCCTACACTATCTTTCCCTTCTGCTGCAGCTCTCGCTGACTAAGACTGAGCAAAACCACGTGTCATCGGGTGCTATATAGCACCCGATAACACGTTCCGGCCGGCCAATCACTGTAATGCCAGTAACCAACATGGCTACGGCATTACAGTGAGTGCCAGTACTCCCCCGCACGTTTATTGGCTGCGTCGCAATGCTCAAGTCAAAATGTTGTTATCACTGATAGAAATCCCTGACCAAAACACTGACGTGTGAATGAGGCTTAAGGCTGCAAGAACTTTGCAGGTGATAGAGATATTGCATTGACTCACTCTGGAGTTTCTTGATGGAAGTCCATCTTTCTGAAGGTGAAGAGGATGATTAGATGTATATTAATGATCCTAAAAGTGCAAATATCTTAGATTGCGAGCCCCCACTGGGGACAGCTTGATGTTAACACCCGTACAGCGCTGCGGAATAGGTCAGCGCTATATAAGTGCATAAAATAAATAAATAAAGTAGTAATGCAAATGATGGAGGCACTCTCCTAACCACTGAACCGCTGCACTGACCACTAAGCCACTATTCTTATCACTAAGGCAATGTACTAATCAGTAGACCACTATAATAGCCACTAAGCTATTATAGTCATCACTAAAGCACTATACTAATCAGTTCTCCATTTTCCTAATCACTTAGGAAATATTATAATCACCGAGCCACTGTACTAACCACTGAGTTACTGTACCAACCACTAAAGGCACTATGCTTATCACTAAAGCACTGTGCAAAGCACTAATCCACTATAGTGTTCACTAAAGCACTGAATTAACAATAGAATCACTGTATTAACCACTATGCCACTATTCTTATCACTAAGGATGGGTTCACATCTGGCAGATGAACAGACTCTTGGAGCTCACATTAATACAACATAGCCGGATACTGTAAGACGTGTACTGGAGTGCGCTCCCCAGGATACAGCAAAGTCACAGTCGAGGAAAGCGACACAGACACCGACTTTTGGAAACAAAAACTTTTGTACTGAAACACAGCAATATAACCTACAGCTCTAAAATATAGTTAGCATTAAATAAAGTTACATATACTCAGCCTGAAGCTAAGACCGCTGTGTTGCACAGCACTGCACCCTCTAATGGTAGCCGGAACAACTTCCTTACTGCGAGCAGGGTTAACACTGCCTCACCATATCTGTTATTACCCTAAAGTACAGGAACAATTGTTTGGGGTGCAATATACAGGCTAGCCCGCGGAGCAACACATAAGCATTACAATCTTATTAGCCTATACAGTGTTTCCCCTCCCCTTCCCAAAACTGGTCATGTGGCATGTGCCTGATATATTACTCCCGATAAACACGCTGGGTTGTGGTTCGCTCTCCGGAGCGAACCACAACTTTAACTGTTAAGTCCTTGCCCTATCTATCTAGCTAATTGCAGGTCTAAACTCAGTCTCTGATACTTCAAGCGCCACTCTTACAATGTAATACGTGCATGATTTTACTGACCCGGGTGTGAGGGATACCACCCCTCGTGCCCCAACTGACGTCGGACGTCAACTACATCGAGCTCACGAGATACGGTATGGTCACTGGTTACCATGACGGGACGTTACACCCTCCTGGAGGAGCAGGTATGGTCATTCTTGGTACAGTTTTCACAGATTCCTCCTTTCCACAAGGGCACAGAGAGGCAACAAGCTGAGAGAGCCTTTTCATTGCCCCAGTGAAACAGCGCGCTCTCAGCCCGGGTATCTGCCACCAGTTTCTTGTTTGATATAAGCCCGGTCCGCTAACTGAATTATATAGGGTAAGAAACCAACCCGCGGTAGCTTATAACTAGGCAGAAACACAGACGTGGGGATTTGTGATCGAGATACAAGACAGCACAAGATTAAATTATATATTTAATTGCCTTAGGGGCTCACTAGAACTAACACTATACACACAAAGAATATATGCAGTGGTCTGGGGTTACAAATACAAATGGCGTGGTACAAACAGGGTTAAGAAGAACAAAAGTCAGTTTACCAGATGGATGAGTCCTTTTGAGTTGTGATGAGTCCTTTGCTGTAGTCACATGTAGGGCAGTGATGTCAGCAGGTTGCAGGTCCCTCTAAACACATGGCACAATGTGATCCTCCTTTAGCGAAAAGACATGCCCGCTTGCTGGCACAAGCCTTTTAACCTGCAGCCAACCCCTCCCCTCCCGGCCTCTGGGAGGGGTCCACCACCCCTCTGCTGGGCTGGCAGCACATGAGCCACATTAGGGCTCATGGCTCCAGACCATAATGTTGCAGGGAGGTGGTTCTGGGACCAATGGATCTGCCTGGTTTCCGGCTCCCAGTAGAGTACAAGCATGGTACCGTTATTTGGTTTCTGTATGGAGATATGTATATCTCGCCTCCCTGGCATCCCACCACCAAGCTATGACCACGGGCCTGTTCATCATGGCCACAGGGACACAAATCTGGTTTATGTCTGTGATGGACGGGCGATTCATAATTCTTTATAAATCGCTGGTTCCGTGATGTCTTCTTATGTGCATTGAACTAGGGAATGGCCTAGACCCCCTGCAGGGAAGTTTTTCCTGTTCCATTAGCTGGGTTGCTGGCTGGCTGAATGGAGGTGAGAAATTGTAAACAAAGGTGGACTGCTAGAGGCTCTCTGCCATATGGCTGGGCTTTGAAGCGGGGCCCCCCTGTGGAGCTCACTACCTCTGCTACCTTTCAGCAGATGGTTGGTGTGGGAACATGGCTGACAGTAAATATTAATCCATATTCCTCACACCGGCTGCGCTCTGTCTCCACTGATGATTCCAAATGGAACAAACAGTCTTTCAATCAAACGTGCGGTACCACAGAACAGGTAATCCGATCCTCATCTCTCAGCAGTACTCCTGGCTGGCGTCCTCTCTCCTGGTCAGCTTTTGGATCCTGGACTCGATCAGCTCCCTTTGGCTGCGGTACTGGTCACAAAAGAACACTTCCAAGCACTTAGATGTAGAGAGATTCACCATAGGCTACATGCACACGAACGTTGTTTGTTTCCGTGTCCGTTCCGTTATTTTTGCGGATAGAATGCGGACCAATTAATTTCAATGGGTCCGCAAAAAACGCGGACAGCACACCGTGTGCTGTGCCCATCAGTATGTGCGTTCCGTTGTCCCGCCAAAAAAAAAAGTGCATGTCCTATTTTTTTCTAGTTTGCGGACAAGGATAGGCATTATTACAATGGATCCGCAAAAAAAACGAATCCACAAAAAAAACGGATGCCATACGGAACACTATCTGTTTTTTTCGGATCCGCAATTTGCGGACCGCATGTAGCCTAAGTCTGTCTTTTTCTCAAAATGGCGACTGCTTCCTGTCTTCTATGCAGCTTGTTAACCACACCTCTCATGCATATTGTAATCCGAACAGAGAGTGAGCTGTGAGCTGTGCATGGGAAACAGTGACCTCTTGTGGCTAAACAATAAAACTACAGTCTAGAACTAATGGAACAGCATTCATACAATGAAAGCTGCTTCTTAATCTCACAATACCACCGTGCACCACCAGATCCCCGTTCACTTTAATGGGATCTGGCGGTAATCCAGCCGCTTTCCAGCATATATGAAGACTTTCAGCAAATGTTCCATGTAGCACTTTTTGTCCATCTGAAATTATGCCAGATACAGTGACCGGATTACATTGCCGGGTTTAACAATGCAGATTGTAAACTGCAAATGACATTAATGCTTCTGAAAATGTGTAGAAATCTGAGTCTCACTTCCTTCTGGGATTTGCGTCCCCACTTATTTCTTAGTTGAACCTGATGGACTTATATGTCTTTATTTTCAATTGTATTAACTATATAACTATATGTATCCCGGCACCATTCTAACCACCAAGCCACCGTACTAACCACTAAAACTATCCTTATCACTAAAGCATCATTCTAACTTATACTAACTACTAAGCCACTATCCTTATCACTAAGGCACTGTTCTAGCTACTAAGCCAGCGTACTAACCACTGAGTCTCTGTACTAACTACTAAGCCACTACCCTTACCACTAAAGCATCATTATTACTTCAGAGCCACCGTACTAACTAGTGTTGGGCAAGCATGCTCGTCCGAACACCATTTTGACTCGAGCTACGCAGCCAGTAAACGAGCGGGGGAGTACTGGCACTCAATGTAATGCCGTAGCCATGTTGGTTACTGGCATTAGTGATTGGCTGGCCGAAACGCGTCAGCAGGTGCTATATAGCACCCGATGACATGTGGTTCGGCTCAGTCTTAGTCAGGGAGGGCTGCAGTAGAAGGGACAGACAGTGTAGGGACAGTATGTGGTTTATTTTTTTAGGCAGGGTTTATTGTTGAAAGGTGTTAGAGACCCAAAAGTCCTTTTAAAGGGAACCTGTCATCAACTTTATGCTACCCATACTAACGGCAGAATAAAGTAGAGACAGGTGAGTTGATTTCAGCGGGCTATCCTTTTTAAGTTAAAAGTAAGTGGTTGCCGAGAACCAACATCACAATCGTTGCAGATTGGCCTGGAAAAGAGTCACGGCCTCCTGAGAAGAGTCCTGGTTATTCATGATCTCCTGCTCTCCCTGTCCACCTGCTGATGACTGACCGGCTTCTGCCTAGTTGTCTCCCTTTCTTTCAAGGAGAGAACTGCCAATCATCAGCAGATGGGCGGGAGAGCAGGAGATTAGGAACAACCAGGACTCTTCTCAGGTAGATGTGACTCTTCTCAAGGCCTGGGCTGCAATGATTATGATGCTGGTTCTCAGCAACCACCTACTTTTAGCTCATGAGTGACACACCGCTGAGATCTGCATTTCTATCACTAATTTATGCTGCCCTCAGTGAGGTCAGCATAAAGTTGATGACAGGTTCCCTTTAAGGACTATTGTTTTATCTGGCTGCAATATATATTATTAGTGCAACCTGCGCTAAATTGCGTGCAATTGTTTGGCCACTGCTGACAGTGACACAACCTCTGCTACATCTGTTGTGTTACATTTAACATAGTAGTAACATAATACATAAGGCCAAAAAGAGGAAGGCAAAAAAAAAAAACCCTATGAGGTAGAAGCCAATTTTCCTCACTTTAGGGGAATAAACAATTCCTTCCCGACTCCAATCATGCAATCAGAATAACTCCCTGGATCAACGACCCCTCTCTAGTAACTATAGCCTGTAATATTATTACACTCCAGAAATACATCCAGGCCCCTCTTGAATTCCTTTATTGTACTCACCATCACCACCTCCTCAGGCAGAGAGCTCCATAGTCTCACTGCTCTTACCGTAAAGAGTCCTCTTCTATGTTTGTGTACAAACCTTCTTTCCTCCAGACGCAGAGGATGTCCCCTCGTCACAGTCACAGTCCTGGGGATAAATAGATGATGGGATAGATCTCTGTACTGACCCCTGATATATTTATACATAGTTATTAGATCTCCCCTCAGTCGTCTTTTTTCTAAAGTGAATAACCCTAATTTTGATAATCTTTCAGGGTACTGTAGTCCCCCCATTCCAGTTATTACTTTAGTTGCCCTCCTCTGGACCCTCTCCAGCTCTGCTATGTCTGCCTTGTTTACAGGAGCCCAGAACTGTACACAGTACTCCATGTGTGGCCTGACTAGCGATTTGTAAAGTGGTAGGACTATGTTCTCATCACGGGAATCTATGCCCCTTCTGATGCAACCCATTATCTTATTGGCCTTGGCAGCAGCTGCCTGACACTGTTTTTTGCAGCTTAGTTTGCTGTTTATTAAAATTCAGTCAGTGTTACCCAGTGTTTTACCATTTAGTATGTACGGGTGACTTGCATTATTCCTTCCCATGTGCATAACTTTACATTTGTCTGTAATAAACCTCATCTGCCACTTATCTGCCCAAGCCTCCAATCTATCCAGATCCATCTGTAGCAGTATACTGCCCTCTGTATTATATATACAGTATACTGTCCTCTGTAGTATATATACAGTATACTGTCCTCTGTAATATATATACCGTATACTGTCCTCTGTAGTATATATATACACCGCATACTGTCCTCTGTAGTATATATACAGTATACTGTCCTCTGTAGTGTATATACAGTATACTGTCCTCTGTAGTATATATACAGTATACTGTTCTCTGTAGTGTATATACAGTATACTGTCCTCTGTAATATATATACCGTATACTGTCCTCTGTAGTAGTATACTGTCCTCTGTAGTATATATACAGTATACTGTCCTCTGTAGTATATATACAGTATACTGTCCTCTGCAGTATATATACAGTATACTGTCCTCTGTAGTGTATATACAGTATACTGTCCTCTGTAGTATATATACAGTATACTGTCCTCTGTAGTGTATATACAGTATACTGTCCTCTGTAGTATATATACAGTATACTGTTCTCTGTAGTGTATATACAGTATACTGTCCTCTGTAATATATATACCGTATACTGTCCTCTGTAGTAGTATACTGTCCTCTGTAGTATATATACAGTATACTGTCCTCTGTAGTATATATACAGTATACTGTCCTCTGCAGTATATATACAGTATACTATCCTCTGTAGTATATATACAGTATACTGTCCTCTGTAGTATATATACAGTATACTGTCTTCTGTAGTATATATACAGTATACTGTCCTCTGTAGTATATATACAGTATACTGTCCTCTGTAGTATATATACAGTATACTGTCCTCTGTAGTATATATACAGTATACTGTCCTCTGTAGTATATATACAGTATACTGTCCTCTGCAGTATATATACAGTATACTGTCCTCTGTAGTATATATACAGTATACTGTCCTCTGTAGTATATATATACAGTATACTGTCCTCTGCAGTATATATACAGTATACTGTCCTCTGTAGTATATATACAGTATACTGTCCTCTGTAGTATATATACAGTATACTGTCCTCTGCAGTATATATACAGTATACTGTCCTCTGTAGTATATATACAGTATACTGTCCTCTGTAGTATATATATACAGTATACTGTCCTCTGTAGTATATATACAGTATACTGTCCTCTGTAGTGTATATACAGTATACTGTCCTCTGTAGTATATATACAGTATACTGTCCTCTGCAGTATATATACAGTATACTGTCCTCTGTAGTATATATATACATTATAATGTCCTCTTCAGTGTTAATTACTTTACACAGTTTAGTGTCATCTGCGGAAATTGATACTTTACTATGCAAGCCTTCTACAGATCATTAATAAATATATTGAAGAGAATAGGGCCCAATACTGACCCCTGAGGTACTCCACTAGTGACAGTGACCCAATCTGAGTGTGCGCATCCTAAATATCTGTGACATTTAGCGCAATTGTTTGGCCGCTGCTGACAATGACATTACCCGCGCTGCATCTGATGTTTAACGTTTGTGCATCCTAAATATCAGTGACATTCAGTGTAATTTTTCGACGCTGGTGACAGCGACATTACCTGCGCTACATCTCCTGTTTAACGTTTGCCCATCCTAAATATCTGTGACATTCAGTTTAATTTATTTGCGCATACACTTACAAAACCTGCGCTACTGTACGTGTGACATACTTGCAAGCATATCAACCATTTAATATTCTCAAGGCGAGCAGTAAGGGACGGGGAAGTGGCCGTGCTGCTGATGGTGCACGCAGAGGCCATGGCCCTGGGCGCAGTAAAACTGTGCCTGCTGCCAGAGCACAAGAAACACACTCATCCACGATACCTAGCTTCATGTCCCAGTTTGCTACAGATACCACTCTCGAAGTCAGACCCGTGCGACCAGGTGGTCAGTTGGATTGCAGCAGATAATGCTTCCAGTCGGTTAAGCACCACCTTGTCTTCCACCAAGTCCAGTCTAAGTAGCCAAGAGTCTGGTCAACAGAATCCTCACCCTGATCCCCCTTCCTCCAACCATGGAGAGTCTTGGCAAACAAGTGATCGCACACTTGGATATTCTGAGGAGCTCTTTTCATCGCCATTCCTTGATTTGGCCCTCTTGCCAAGCCCGCTTGAAGAGGGACATAAGATCTTGTGCCCTGATTCCTAAACTCATGAGCATTCACAGTCAGAAAAAGATGACGGTGGGGAATGGCAATTAGTGTTTCATGAGGTGGATGATGATGAAGAGACACAGTTGCCATTAGTCAACCGCAATTCATTTCTAAAGAGGTTCATGATGAGTTGTCAAAAAGTGAGGTTGTTGTTAGGTCAACAAGTCAGGAGGATGACCAGAGTGAAGAAGTGGAAGAGGAGGTGGTGGATGATAAAATCACTGACCCAACTGGGATGGTGGCAAGCAGAGCGAGGCCAGCAGTACAGAGGGGGAGGGATCGCAGCACCGTAGCAGGCTGGAAGAGGCAGTGGGGTGGCAAAAGGGAGAAGGAGGGCCACACCAAACAGGCCCGCAACTGTTCCTCTTGTAAAAATCTCTTTTGCCAAGGGGTAGGTGTTCCACAGTCTGGCGCTTTTTTGAGGAAAGTGCGGACAATAAAAGAATTGTCATTTGCAACCTGTGCCGTACCAAAATGAGCAGGGGCGTGAACACTAGCAACCTCACCACCACCAGCATGATCCGCCACAAGGCATCAAAGCACCCTAATAGGTGGGCCAAACGCCTGGGTCCACAATCAGTGTCTGCGGGTAACACCACTGCCTCCTCTTCCCCTGTGTTACGTGCTGGCCAATCCGCTGTCCAAGATGCCGGCCCGGATACCTCCCGCCCTGCACCTGGACCTTTGCAAGCACCATCATCTAGCACATCCACTTCTGTGTCACAGCGCAGCGTACAGATGTCCATTCACAGGCCTTTGAACTGAAGGGCAAATATCCAGCCACCCACCCATAGGCCATAGCACTAAATGTGCACCTTTCCAAATTGCTAGCCCTGGAAATGTTGCCATTTAGGCTTTTGGACACAGAGGCTTTCCGCAGCCTGATAGCGGTGGCTGTCCCTCGTTACTCAGTCCCTAGCCACCATCATTTTTTTCCCGTTATGCCGTCCCCGCCTTACACCAGTATGTGTCCCGTAACATCACCTGTGCCTCGACCAACGCAGTTATTGGGAAGGTCCACTTAACGACTGACACATGGACAAGTGCTACATTTCCCTGACGGTATACTGAGAGAACGTTGTGGAGGCCGGGAGCGAGTCGTACCCTGGAATGGCACAGGTGCTACCAACGCCAAGGATTGTTGGTCCTACTTCCATCAGGATTTCGAACACCACCTACATTAGTTGCTGCAACCCCTACTTCTCCTCCACTTCCACCTCTGAATTATCATCTTGCAGCACCAGTTATCTATCAGTCGGTAGCTGGAAGCAATGTAGCACTGCAGTGGGGAAGCGTTAACAGGCCGTGTTTAAACTGATCTGCTTAGGAGACAAAGAGCACACCGCCGCAGAGCTGTGGCAGGGTATAAGGGACCAGACTGAGCTGTGGCTCTCACCACTCAACCTACAACCAGGCATGGTTGTGTCTAATAATGGCTGTAACTTGGTGGCGGCTTTGGAGCTCGGCAAGCTCACACACATCCCATGTCTAGCCCACGTGTTCAACTTAGTGGTTCAGCGGTTTTTCAAAACCTACCCCAATTTGCCTAAGGTACTGGTGAAGGTGCGCCACGTGTGTGCCCATTTCCGAAAGTCATCTACAGCTGCAGCCGGTCTGGCAACGCTGCAGCAGCTCTTGCAATTGCCATCTCCCCGACTGTTGTACAACGTGAGCATGCGCTGGAACTCCACGTTCCATGAGTTGGCCAGGCTTTGTGAGCAGCAGGGGGCAGTAGTTGAATACCAGCTGCAACATGGTCGTCGCCTTTCCAGTCAGCTTCTGCTCTTCACAAGCAACGAGTGGGCATGGATGTCTGACCTCTGTGAGGTTTTACGCAACTTTGAGGAATCAACACAGATGGTGAGCGGCGATAACTAGTGTTGACTGGCTGACTTTATGTTATTGGATTAATTCAAGTTATAATAATCGAATTGCGATTTCAACTTGCACTGCTATATTCCATATTAGGCTAGAATTAACGAATATGGAATATAGCAGTGCTAAGTTGAAATCGCAATTCGATTATTATAACTTGAATTAATCGCATTGCTATTTCAACTTGGACCTGGTTTACTATGGTTGGCTTGGTAGAATTAGCGAATATGACGAATGTATTCGTCATATTCCTCAAAACGAAGATAACGAAGTATTCTGCATCTTCGTTTTAGCTCCATATTCGTCAACTTCGCTAATTCTAGCAATCAAATAGGAAAGTTGACTATAGAGACAGCTAAGTTTAATTCGCTATGCGATTATATTACTTTGCTTTTTTTTATTTTTATAAATAGAATCATTATAATAAGTATTTAACTATTCAATAAAAAAAAAAAAAAGCAAAGTAATATAATCGCATAGCGAATTAAACTTAGCTGTCTCTAGTCAACTTTCCTATTTGATTGCTAGAATTAGCGAAGTTGACGAATATGGAGCTAAAACGAAGATGGAGAATACTTTGTTATCTTCGTTTTGAGGAATATGATGAATACATTTGTCATATTCGCTAATTCTAGATATCAAACAATAGGAAAGTATCCTTAAGTTAAAATCGCAATACGCGATTATTTAAATCGCATAATAATCGCGATAACTGGAATAATGATGAATATTCGATTTCAACGAATATGAAACGAATATTCTATCGAATATTCACGAATTTCGTCGAAATCGAATATGGCACCTGCCGCTCATCACTAGTGATAACGCTATTATCAGCGTCACCATCCCACTTCTGTGTCTACCCAAACGCTCGCTGCTCACAATTAAGGTGGACGCTTTGCATATGGAAGAGGTGGAAATGGGGGAAGACAGTACACAGGGTGATAGCCAGACCACCCTCAGTTCGTCTTCTCAGCGCGAATTGGATGATGATGATGATGAGGAGGAGATGGTTGCCTCCGCTACAGAGGGTACTCATGAAAGTTTTATTCCATCTGTTCAGCGTGGATGGGTAGAAGAGGAGGAAGAGGATGAGGAGATTGAGAGTCATCCTCCTGATGAGGACAGTGAAGTCTTGTCTGTTGGGACTCTTGCACACATGGCTGACTTTATGTTAGGCTGCCTTTCACATGACCCTCGCGTTTTGGCCAACACGGATTACTGGTTGTTCACCCTTTTCGACCCCCGCTACAAAGAGAACTTCTCATCTCTCATTCCTCTGGTGGAGAGGACGAGCAAAATGGTGCAATACCAGAAGATCCTTGTTAAAAAATTGCCCCAAAAATTTCCAGCTGACAAATCTGCACCCTCACCCTGATCCGCGGCCTAGTGTCACAAAGAGGGAAAAGTTTTGGAAGATGGTGAAGGAGTACGTAGCAGACCGTGTCAGCGTCTTTAGTGAGCCCTCTGTGCCTTACAATTATTGGGTGTCCAAGCTGGACATGTGGCACGAACTGGCGCTCTACGCCTTGGAGGTGCTGGCCTGCCCTGCCGCCAGCGTTTTGTCTGAGCGTGTATTTAGTGCTGCTGGGTGCATAATAACAGATAAGAGTATCCACCTGTCAACTGAAAATGCTGACAGGTTGACTCTTATAAAAATAAACAAGGCCTGGATTGCCTCTGACTTCTCTACTCCACCAGAGGAAAGCGGCTGAAAATAAAGGCACTTTACATGTGGCTTTTATGGTGTATTGAATACACTGTATTCCTATGCACCCCTTCCACCACAAAAAGGGTATATGGTTCAAACTTTCTTTTCTCGTCCTCCTCCTCCATCATATCAACCTGCTTAGTAGGCTGCCCTCGCCCCTAATGTTTTAGAGGGTCACCAGCAGGCCATCAATCATAATTTTTCAAGGCTGTGTATGATGCCCTCCTTTATGTGTAATAAAGGGTGTATTGGAGCGCCGGTTCCCTGTAATTTTTGGCAGCCCTTTCACTTAGTGCATAGGCTTTATGAGTGTAGGAGTCCCACTGCCTGAACACTTGTACCACAATGTGAATGAGGCCTCCTTTATGTGATATACCGGTTGTATCGGAGTGCCTCTTCCTAGTAATTTTTGGCAGCACTTGCACTTTATATACAAGTAAATATACAGGAAAGAATGTTTTCTAACAATTTTTCCTCTAAAATCGATTTTATCTTCGGTTTTGTGCGTATTATTGTCAGTCTGTAAAAGTGGTTTACTACTCGGACAACATGGTTCCCTGCAGCGACCTGGGAGTCCAAGATGCATCCAGACCTCCTCCTTATTATGTTCCCGAACCATTTCGGTGGTGTTTCCACCAATTTCTGACCTTTTCCTATGAACCAGACGCCCTCCCCTCTTCAGAGCAGGGGGTGCCTGGTTTAATGCTCGGGTTCTCCCATTGACTTCCATTGTGCTCGGTAGAGAACCTGAGCATCCCGAGGTGTTCTACTTGAGAACCAGAGCACCAGAGCACTTTGGTGCTCGATCAACACTAAGGGTCCATTCACACATCCGCATTTCCGCTCCGCATTTTGCGGAACGGAATTTCGGAACCATTCATTTCTATGGGGCCGCACGATATGCGGCCCAGATTTGGAATTGCAGACCCGCACTACCGGGTCCGCAATTTCAATCCCGAAAAAAATAGAACATGTCCTATTCTTGTCCGCAAGGACAAGAATAGGTATATTCTACTAGTGCTGGCAATGTGTGGTCCGCAAAATGCGGAACGCACATTGCCGGTTTCCGTGTTTTGCGGATCCGCAAAACACACGCGGATGTGTGAATGGACCCTAATTGTGAGCCAAAACCAGGATTTGAGCCTCCACAGACATAAGGTATAAGGGAAAGATCTGCACCTGTTCTGTGTTTTGAGCCAGACCTGGTTTTGACTCAAAATCACTGTTCAAAATCACTGACCAAACACTGACGTGTGAATGAGGCATTAAAAGGGTTTTCCAGGTTGGCGCACTTGCTTAGTGCACCATACTGCTGCATGTGGTCCAACTAGTTCCCATGTGCCACATGTGCCTCAGGCCTCTTGCCCATGAACGTAAGGGCTCCGTGTCCCATGCTGTTGACTGCAAATTGCGGTCCTCAATGCAAGGGCACCGACCATGGGCCAGCCGCATGCAGATCGCAGACCCATTCACTTGAATTGCGTCCGCGATCTATCCTTTCCGCAAAAAGATTGAACAAGTTCTATCTTTTTGCGGAAGGGAAGCACAGAACACCACAGAAGCACTCCCTAGTGCTTCCGTGCCGTGCTTCCATTCAGTTCCGCACCCTATCTCCAGATTTGCAGACTCATTCAAGTGCATGGGTCTGCATCTGTGTGGCGGAATGCACACGGCTGGTGAGCCGTGTATTGCGGAACGCCGTATGCGGTCTGCAGCACGGGCACGGAGCCTTTACATTCGTGTGAAACAGGCCTCAAAAGAATATCACGTTTCCTACAAAGCCAGATCGTGTGTCTCGCTGTACGTGGGTAAGAAATCCGTAATGTTCTAATGTCTAGCGCAGTGAGTAAAAATACATGAAATGCAGCTGGTAAAATATTACTGATGAGAATGTGACGAGCCTCAGTGCGATAATCAATTATCTGTTGCCGTCCTAAAAAATATTGTCATCAGCTTACAACTATTAAGTGTCACTTGTAATAATTGTTCATGGATCTGATGCAGAGGCGGACGGGAATAATGTAACCGCAATGAGGCATGGAGCAGCCGCTTAAAGTGCACTTATAGCAGACGACAGAGCAAGGGCAGGAGTTGTGAAGGTGCAGAGGCATTGACTTATGATAATGAATAATGTAATAAGGCTCGGACTCCGTTCCATTAATGTAATGATGTTGCATCATGTGCAGGGTTCATCATAGACTTTTGGACAATCAGCTACAAAATGCAGATGAAATGCTAAATTGTAGCAGAAGTGCGACACTTGTAAAGGGTGAGGCTCAAAGAGCATAAAAACAGCAACATTACTGCAGTTTAGGTTCCCAAGAACTCACATTTAAAGATCCATTTAAAAATGTAACTAAAATAATAATAACTGAGACAAAGTGCCATGAAGTGACTGAATAATACTGCCATGCATTGGCTAAATATAACTTCCATGCAGTGATTGAATAATGTCACCATAGGGTGACTAAATTGGACAATGCAGTATAGCGGCTGAATAATGGTGCCATAATTGACTAAATGCAGAATAAAACATACTATGACTGAATAATGTGACTAAATACAGTCACCATACAAAATGTAAATGTAACTGTGATACAATGACTGAATAATATTACTATAGAGTTACTAAATACTAGTGTTGGTCGAGCACCAAAGTGCTCAGGTGCTCAAGTAGAACACCTCGGGATGCTCAGGTGCTAGAGTAGAAGACTTTAGGATGCTCGGGTGCCAGAGTAGAAGACTTTGGGATGCTCGGCTGCTCTACAGATGGAAGTCAGTAGGAGAACCCGAGCTTTAAACCAGGCACCTCCTGCTCTGAAGAGGGGAGGGCGTCTGGTTCATAGGAAAAGGTCAGAAATTGATGGAAACAAAACTGAAATGGTTCGGGAGCAGCATGGGGAGGATGTCTGGATGCATCTTGGACTCCCAGGTCGCTGCTGGGAACGATGTTGTCCGAGTAGTACGCCACTTTTACAGACTGACAATAATACGCACCAAACCGAAGATAAAATTGATTTTAGAGGAGAAATTGTTAGGAAACATTCTTTCCTGTATATTTACTTGTATATAAAGTGCAAGTGCTGCCAAAAATTACAAGGAAGAGGCACTCCGATACAACCTGTATATCACATAAAGGAGGGCCTCATTCACATTGTGGTACAAGTGTTCAGGTAGTGGGACTCCTACACTCATAAAGCCTATGCACTAAGTGAAAGTGCTGCCAAAATTACAAGGAACCGGCGCTCCAATACACCCTTTGTTACACATAAAGGAGGGCATCATACACAGCCTTGAAAAATTAGGATTGATGGCCTGCTGGTGACCCTCTAAAACATTAGGGGCGAGAGCCTGCTGCTGAGCTGACCCTCTAAAACATTATGGGCGAGGGTCCGCTTCTGAGCTGACCCTATAAAACATTAGAAGTGAGGGTCTGCTGCTGAGCTGACCCTCTAAAACATTATGGGCGAGGGCCTTTGCAATGGCCAGGATACGGGGTACGCTGCCGCCACTTTAATGCAGTGGCGGGGTCAGGTTGATAATATTCTGTATTTGTTTGTGACGCCAATTGCAGCGTGCGCCGGGTACTACCCCAGGGCCCTTCCAAGGTGTTATAACGCACGTCCCAGATTAGGAATGCCAAAGTGGTGTAATGGCCTATATTGTCTCTATAGGGTGGTGATAATTGTGTCACAGTGTCTCCTACCTGGGTACGGCTGGACTCCTGGCTCCTGGCTCACTTGCAATAAATTTGTGTAGTGATACGAAGAGTAATAGAGGAATTTTGCAGAATAAATAAAGTCCAGACCTTTAGATGAAGTTCAAATGTTTCTTTACTTGACATAACTTCTATCCAAGCAGTATACAGCTTTGGTCTCTGGCACATAATGGGGGGCTCTTATTACTGGCACATGATGGGGGGTGCTTTTGTTACTGGCACATGATTGGGGGGCATCTGTGGGGGCACATTTTACTGGCACATGATGGGGGGCTCTTATTACTGGCACATGATGGGGGGCTCTTATTACTGGCACATGATGGGGGGCTCTTGTTACTGGCACATTAGGGGGGCTCTTGTTACTGGCACATGATGGGGGGGCTCTTATTACTGGCACATGATGGGGGCTCTTTGGAGCTCTTATTACTGGCTTGTGATGGGCGGCTCTTATTAATGGCACATGATGGGGTGCTCTTATCACTGGCACATGATGGGGGGCTCTTATTACTGGCACATGATGGGGGGCTGTTATTACTGGCACATGAAGGGGGGCTCTTGTTACTGGCACATTAGGGAGGCTCTTGTTACTGGCACATGATGGGGTAGCTCTTATTACTGGCACATGATGGGGGGCTCTTATTACTGGCACATGATGGGGGCACTTATTACTGGCACATGATGGGGGCACTTATTACTGGCACATGATGGGGGGTGCTCTTGTTACTGGCACATGATTGGGTGGTATCTATGGGGGCACATTTTACTGGCACATGATTGGGGGCACTTATTACTGGCACATTATTGGGGCACTTATTACTGGCACATGATTGGGGGCACTTATTACTGGCACATTAGTGGTGGGCACTATAGGGGCATCTACTGAGGCCACAAAGAAGGGGTATTTTATATGGGGGGGCTCTGTACAGTAGCATTTTATACTGGGACACATTATGGTGGGTACTATGGGGAAGTGGCGAGGGGAGTACTATGGGGTCATCTACGGGACACACTAAGAAGGGGTGTTTTATACTTGTGCAGTGACCAGGACCGTGGTACGGTTACACGGACACCAAATTATGCAGTGGGTCAGGATATGGGTATATTAGTCTATAGTTTTGTTTGTGACGCCAATTGCAGCGTGTGCAGGGTACTAACGCAGGGTCCTTTAAGGTGTTGTAACTCACGTACCAGGTTAGGAATGCCAGAGTGGTGTAATGTCTCTGTATGGCAGTAGTAATAATGTGAACGGTGTCTCCTACCTGGGTACGGCTGGACTCCTGGATCCTGGCTCACTTGCAATAAATTGAGTGTAGTGCTAGTAGGAGTAATAGAGGGATTTGCAGCAGTAATTGAGATCCAGACCTTTGGTAAAGTTCAAACTTGTCTTTACTGGTTGTAGCTTTCATCCAAGCAAGATACAGCCTTAGTCTTTGGTCCCAGCAGGTATTGGCAATGTGTAACAGGAATATATCTTCTGCTCTATCATGTACCTGGGGATTTGCAGGAAAGGACGTCTGCTTGTTAGCTCTAAACTGTGGAAGGAATTTGGCTTCTGCGCTTTCTATCTTCTGCTGTCTCGGGACTGACTAGCTGAGGAGGAATTTGGCTTCTCTTGGGTCTCTGGACTTTACTCACAGCTATCTTCACAGGGTATGCTTCTTCCTGGAACTGGAGTTGTCTGTAACTTTCTGCTTGCTTCTTCCAGCTGAGGCTGCAAGGCTCAGGCTGGGGATGATGATCAATGTCTCAGTCAAGACAAGATCCTGGCTGTGGATCCTTATATCTGGGTGCTCCTACACACACAGCCTTCCCCTAGCAAGAGATTGTAGCGGGGTAAAAGAGTTTAGTAACACAACCCCAGGGTGTTACACTTGCAAATTATGGGGGACACTGAGGGCATCTACTGGGACACTATATATGGGGCATTTTATACTGGTACATTATGGGGGGCACTAGGAGAAAGGGGGAGAGGAGCACTATGGGGCCATTTACTGGGGGCACTATGTAGGGGTATTTTATACTGGCACATTATGGGGGCACTATGGGGACATTAGCTCAACTGGGGGCATTACAAGGGGGTATTTTTTGCACTGTCACATTATAAGGAGAATTATTTCTACTGGGGGGGCATTATGGTGGGCTTTATTACTCCCCCATGGTATGAGCCCCCAAGTAGCAGCACCAGCCTGTCCCTTCTCTGCTATCCCTCTGCTCCTTCTCCAAATCCTTATTATGAAATCTTTCGCATAAGAATAAAACACAACATAAGCTCCACCGAGCCCCCCAGCAAAGTGTTGAAGTGGTGTGCAAGATCCCCAAGGGCCAAGCCAAGTAATTGTAAGTTTTCATGTGAAATATGTTTATGTTATACACATATAGCCTACACTGTGCCCCACAATATACAGTATACCTCTACACTGTGTAGTTTGTTCTATAAGCACCATTATTTTGTGGCGGCGGACAGAAGATAATCTGGAAGTGCCCCTCCCGAGACCAGGCTCTGGATCCACCACTGGTCTGGACCGCATAACAGCAGCCTGAGGAGCGCACTCACCACGGGTCCCGGGCATCCGCCTCTGCCGTGCCCGGGCAGCGGGTGACACTCTCTGGACTTGTTTGCACAGCTCTCCTGCCAAGTTTTTATTCTCCACCCACAAAAGAGGGAGGAGGAGGAGGTTCAGACAAACTGACACGGTTTGAGCCTCTTCAGCCGCCATCCTTGAGGTTGTTGGTTCTCTGGCGGCTCCCGTAGTCTTATCTGTAGAGCTGTCCCGAACTATTCGCCGGCGAACAGTTCCCGGCGAACATAGCTTGTTCGCGTTCGCCGCGGCGGGGCGAACATATGCGATGTTCGGTCCGCCCCCTATACATCATCATTGAGCAAACTTTGACCCTGTACCTCCCAGTCAGCAGACACATTCCAGCCAATCAGCAGCAGACCCTCCCTCCCAGACCCTCCCACCTCCTATCAAAAAGCAAGGACAGCATCCATCTTAGATTCATTCTGAAGCTGCAGTGTCACAAATTTGACTAAGTTGTAATCGCAATGCGATTAATACAGGTTATATTAATCGCATTGCGAATTCAACTTTTAGAGCTGGGTTCCTAATGGTTGTATTGCTAGAATATAACGAAGATTGAGAATATAGTGCTATATTCGTTATATTCGTCAATTCTAGCAATACAACCATTAGGAACTTAGCTCTAAGTTGAATTTGCAATGCGATTAATGCAGGTTATATTAATCGCATTGCGAATTCAACTTACCACACTTTGCGTCAACTACGTAATTTTCCATGGGAGTTTTGCCATGGATCCCCCTCCGGCATGCCACAGTCCAGGTGTTAGTCCCCTTGAAACAACTTTTCCATCACTATTGTGGCCAGAAAGAGTCCCTGTGGGTTTTAAAATTCGCCTGTCTATTGAAGTCTATGGCGCTTCGCCCGGTTCGGCGAACATTTGCGGAAATTCGTGTTCGCTGTTCACGAACGGAAAATTTTATGTTCGCGACATCTCTACTTTTCTGCTGGCGCCTTATCTGCTGGCTGCTGCACTTCAGAGATGTGTTTGTGAGCTCCGGGGTAAGTTGTGTACGCAGCTCTGTGTTCTTCTATGTTTCTCATTGCACTCACTGAACTGCTTTATGTCTCATAGCAAGTCCGTAGTTCAGCCTCTTGAAACTACAGCACTGAGCATGCTGTCAGGAGAGGGTTGGAGTAGTAGTAGTGACTTCTTGCAAGTTGTGTTGCGCTGGTCTGTTACTGTCTATTGATATGTAAGTGGCAGGCTGATGATGGGGGTCATAGTACTAATGCACTTCCCAATGATCTTGTCCCTTTTCTGTAGACACAAGAAGTCCCTCTCTTATGAGTCATGCAGAGGGTGCAGTCTAACTGTGACTGCACACACCTGAATCTGTCCTATAGACCAAGCCTGTGGTCCTCATTACAGGCAGTTATTGGGAACTTTGGGAAGTAACTGCCTGCTCCTCCGAGATGGCGAGTGCTGCATTTACATGTAGTGATCCTTTCCTCTGTATGGGGATGATTTTCTAGTGCCATGTCTGTGATCATTCATCCCCATACAGATCCATTGTTTCTGGACAGCACATCCCTGGACAATTCTTATGTAAAGTATTCGTAGGATTCGAGATTCAAAAGATTCTATATATTCGAGAACCTTTTTGGATTCGGATTAAAAAAAAATTGGATTGGTCCCACCTCTAAATTCATTATTAAAAATTCTCAAATTCTGCAAATTCTTAATTATTGCAAATTCCCAGTATCTATAATTTCACAAAATCGTAACTTTTTTATTATTTCAAATTTTCAATTAAATTAACATTTAAAGTCATTTAAAGAAAAAGTTGCCTAATGGCTCTGCTTCTTTGTACAATCCTAACTGTGAAGGAAC
Source organism: Bufo bufo (assembly GCF_905171765.1). Taxonomy (NCBI): domain Eukaryota; kingdom Metazoa; phylum Chordata; class Amphibia; order Anura; family Bufonidae; genus Bufo; species Bufo bufo. Next base: position 223,215,267 of record NC_053396.1, read on the forward strand.
AGGTCTTTTTTGGGCTGCCCTAATGTCTTAGCCTTATTATTTCCTGTTTCAGCTGCAGAGCTAGATGCATTTCTCTCACAAGCAGGAGCTGTCTCCCTTTAGCAGAATCTGCCAGCACTGTACTGCTGTGTCGTCCTCTTTCCTTTACTTCCCACTATGTTTATTTTCAGCTCTGGAGCTCACAGAACAGATAAGGAGGGAGAGATCACAATTACAGACAGTGTAGAAGCAGTTTTTTTCAGAAGCAGTGTAGAAGCAGTTTTTATTTTATCAGGCTCAGGACCTCAGCTATCTCTGACACGGCCCCACTTCCTCTCCCATCTCATCTTCTATGTCTCTGTTACTAGAGAAGGATCTTGCACCTACCACCATGAAATGCTGACATGGTAAAGGCTCACTGATTTGCTGACGTACGTGCAGTATGTGGTTATTCTATATGGAGCTGTAATGAAGCTGCTAGAGAAGCCTCCTACTGTCTGATTTCACGCAGATGCATACAATATACAGAGTTTAGTTTTTTTTTCTATTTGATTTCATGCAGACAGAAAACAAATGGTGGCATGCTGCATCGGACTCCATGTGTGTGGAAGCACTAAGTGTGACGCAGCCTGAACAGCAGGAGCCATGCAACCCCTGTGCATTGCAGTAACAGTAATAGTAAATCAGGACTAAGCAAATTGTGCCAGAATTCTGCCCTAAATTGTGTAAAAAAATGGGTGTACAAAACGTGTGCCAATTTTTTGTGCCAATTTTTTTATGCGTTCATTTTTTTAAACTCTTTTTACATCTCACTAGACAGTTTGTAAAGTGTCCAAAAATGGGGTGTTGGTGAAATGCAGCAGTAACAATGTTATTGGCATACACCATGATTTTGACACAAAATATTGTTTTTTATTATGCCATTGAAAAAGAGGAGTAAGGCCTCTTTCACACTTGCGTTGTCCGGATCCGGCGTGTAATCCACTTGCCGGAATTACACGCCGGATCCGGAAAAACGCAAGTGTACTGAAAGCATTTGAAGACGGAACCGTCTTCCAAATGCGTTCAGTGTTACTATGGCACCCAGGACGCTATTAAAGTCCTGGTTGCCATAGTAGGAGCGGGGAGCGGGGGAGCAGTATACTTACAGTCCGTGCGGCTCCCGGGGCGCTCCAGAATGACGTCAGAGCGCCCCATGCGCATGGATGACGTGATCCATGTGATCACATGATCCATGCGCTTGGGGCGCCCTGACGTCACTCTGGAGCGCCCGAGGAGCCGCACGGACTGTAAGTATACCGCTCCCCCGCTCCCCACTACACTTTACCATGGCTGCCAGGACTTTAGCGTCCCGGCAGCCATGGTAACCACTCTGAAAAAGCTAAATGTCGGCTCCGGCAATGCGCCGAAACGACGTTTAGCTTAAGGCCGGATCCGGATCAATGCCTTTCAATGGGCATTAATTCCGGATCCGGCCTTGCGGCAAGTGTTCCGGATTTTTGGCCGGAGCAAAAAGCGCAGCATGCTGCGGTATTTTCTCCGGCCAAAAAACGTTCCGTTCCGGAACTGAAGACATCCTGATGCATCCTGATGCATCCTGAACGGATTTCTCTCCATTCAGAATGCATTAGGATAATCCTGATCAGGATTCTTCCGGCATAGAGCCCCGACGACGGAACTCTATGCCGGAAGACAAGAACGCAGGTGTGAAAGAGCCCTAAGAAGAGAAAGAGGTCTAACATGTCTACCAGGAGGCATCACATTTATCATTAGGACCAATTTGACCCATTGGCATACTTACCACTGGGGCCCTGGGGGGGGGGGGGGGGAGGGGTGGCAGGCGCAGCACTATGAAGTGCCTTTTGCGCTGTGGCATTAGAAGAATTCTGATATCTCTGACTTTTTAGTCTAAGGCTACTTTCACACTTGCAGCAGAGTGATCTAGCAAAACACATGCCAACTGATGGCATTTTAAGACTGATCGGGATCCTGATCTGTCTTACAAATGCATTGCAAGAACGGATCTGTCTGTCCGTTTGTCATACGGACAAACAGATCTGTTTCGATTTTGCATGCGCAGACTGAAAGGATTGATCCGGCATTCCGGTATTATGAATGCCGGATCCGGCACTAATACATTCCTATGGAAAAAAATGCCTGCATTCAGGCAAGTCTTCAGCTTTTTTGGCCAGAGATAAAACCGCAGCATGCTGCGGTATTATCTCCGTCCTGAACAGTCAAAAAGACTGAACTGAAGACATCCTGATGCCTCCTGAACGGATTTCTCTCCATTCAAAATGGATGGGGATAAAACCGATCAGTTCTTTCCCAGTATTGAGCCCCTAGGACGGAACTCTATGCCGGAAAAGAAAAACGCTAGTGTGAAAGTACCCTAACCAGACTGTCTATTACTCTGTAATTCCTCTAGCACCGTTCTATGGAAACAGTAGATTTAAAGAGCACACCAAATGCTTGAAATAACTTCTTTATAAACTTCCACTTTTCTTCATATAACACTGCCACTTCCGCAGCAGATAGTCCATGTACAAAACACGTGTTGAAAAGATATCACAAAATGGCGGTATGCATAAGATGGTGGTTCAACTGTTCAATCTTGTCATTCAACATAAAATAGTGGATATATTTAACTCTTCAGTATCTGTACTCTCACTTTAGGTTATTTAAGCACTTTATGATCTCTCTGAGAGGTATATCTGAGATTAACCAATAGTTCACTTGCTGAATTTGTCGCAATTTGCAGTATGCAGGTAGCAGTAACTATTTGCAGATTGGTTGAGTATGATCTGGTATGGTTGTATGCAATTTGGATTGCAATATGGAATTGGAATTTGGATTGTGAACTTTGTAGTTTGCAATTGGTGGAACTGTAAGTAAACATACATATAGCCAGCTCAGTATACAGCTCTAATCACTATATTAACAGAAGGAATATTATATAACTGTTCTAAATACCTATTTTGGCCTCTCTGTTTCCATAACACACAGCTCTTAGTGGAGTGAATGTCTGTTTAGCTTCTCTCCTCTGGTGTAATTATTCTAGCAACTCCTGCTATGGGGAATTTCCCACACAGGCTGTGTGTGAGGCTGGCTATGATTGATCAAGACTCCTGCCCAGCAACAACAGTTTAAAGGGGTATTCCCATCATAGACAATGGGGGCATATCACTTTTGCATGCCCCCATTGCCTGATAGGTGCTGGTCCCACCGTTGGGACCCTCACCTATATCGAGAACGGAGTGGAGAGTGCTGTGGCTGGAGGACTCCAGATTTCCCAGGGTCCGTCAACCACCAAGCGCTAATCCCTGCCTCTCCCATAGAAGTGAATGGGAGCATACCGCGCATGTGTGGCCAATGCTCCCATTCATTTCTATGAGGCCGATGGAAATAGCCGAGCCAGGGCTCTGATATTTTCTGCGGCCCCAGAGAAATGAATGGAGGGCGGCTGAGCATGCGCAGTGCGCCCTTCTTCACTTTAGGGGCTCCGTTCTTGATATAAGTGCGGGTCCCAGCGGTGGGACCCGCGCCTATCAGACAATGGGGGCATATCCTAGCGTTATGCCCCCATTGTCTGAGATGGGAAAATACCTTTAAGTCTATGCTTTCTGTTGTTTCAGCTGCGTCATTGAGCTTACCTTACATTATATAATTAATTGTAAAGGCATATTATCTTTTTCTGCTTCTGTGAACACAATATATAACAGTTATATGACATCCAAACATGAAGTCACTGTAAATAATTCAGCTTTTGTCTTTAACACACAAACATAGGAACTGTAATTAAGGTTATTGGCAGGTCTAGTTGTATACACATATAAGCTATGTTAGCAACCTAGGACAGGTCGTAGCTGGCCAGCTACAAGAGGGCCCTGCACTAAACTCCTTTTCTTGTTCTTGACATAGAATCATGCCATTTTCTTGTAGCGACCACTGCGTTCAATGGTAATTACATAGATTCCTATGCACTAAGCTCTCCCTAGTGGTGTCTGTAGCTAGACAATTTTATCATGTAATGGGAATCAGAGGATGTAAAGCTGTGTAGGGGAGATTTGTAAAAAAAAAAAATATATAATAATAATAATAAAAAAATATAAAAAAATATAAATAAAAAAAAAGAAATATATATATAGTAGAGGACGCCAAGGTTGGGTCCTCAGTGACAAGTGACAGATATGTATCACCCTTATTTGGGTTGTGGTGCCTTTGAGAAAGCACTACCTGGGATCCGGTACCCACAAGGTTAACTCACTCTCCTGATAAGAAGAAAAGGAAGTGAGTGGTGTGGAGTGGCGGACACATTGCTGTGGCTGGCTGTGAACAGAGCTGGAAACTGAGGACATGTGGAAAGTTTGGCAGGAAAGCCGACTGAAATCTACCACGGACTAAAAAGAACCCAGGGTAAAAATACCTTTATTTTTGAACGGACTTTCTACTGATTATGTTGTACTGAACTAAGCAGACTTTAAGTTTGGTTTGTTTTCCCCTTGGCTGCTGGAAGCTGTACCTATTTTCGTTTTGGAAAATAAACATCTGTTTTCTTTAACCCTGGGCTGACTCATGCACCTACAACAAGGTTCTGCTATGGAGCACAATATGATCTGTGTGCGCCCCTGTACTGGCTGATTAAGGGTACTTTCACACTAGCGTTATTCTTTTCTGGTATTGAGTTCACAGGGGCTCAATACCGGAAAAAAAAACGCTTCAGTTTTATCCTAATGCATTCTGAATGGAGAGCAATCTGTTCAGGATGCATCAGGATGTTTTCAGTTCAGTCCCTCTTAGGCCCCTTTCACACGGGCGAGTATTCCGCGCGGGTGCAATGCGTGAGTTGAACGCATTGCACCTTCACTGAATCCGGACCCATTCATTTCTATGGGGCTGTGCACATGAGCGGTGATTTTCACGCATCACTTTTGCGTTGCGTGAAAATAGCAGCATGCTCTATTTTGTGCGTTTTTCACCCAACGCAGGCCCCATAGAAATGAATGGGGCTGCGTGAAAATCACAAGCATCCGCCAGCAAGTGCGGATGCAGTGCGATTTTCACGCACGGTTGCTAGGGGACGATCGGGATGGGGACCCGATCTTTATTATTTTCCCTTATAACATGGTTATAAGGGAAAATAATAGCATTCTGAATACAGAATGCATAGTACAATAGGGCTGGAGGGGTTAAAAAAACAAAATTAATAATTGAACTCACCTTAACCATTTGTTCGCGCAGCCGGCTTCTCTTCTGTCTTCATCTGTGAGGAATAGGACCTTTGATGATGTCACTGCGCTCATCACATGGTCCATCACACGATCTTTTACCATGGTGATGGATCATGTGACGGACCATGTGATGAGCGCAGTGACGTCATCAAAGGTCCTTTTCCTCACAGAACAAGACAGAAGAGATGCCGGCTGCGCGAACAAGTGGATTAAGGTGAGTTAAATTATATATTTTTATTTTTTTTAACCCCTCCAGCCCTATTTTACTTTGCATTCTGTATTCATAATGCTAATATTTTCCCTTATAACCATGTTATAAGGGAAAATAATACAATCTACCCAACCTTGAACCCAAACCTGAACTTCTGTAAAGAAGTTCGGGTCTGGGTACCACATTCAGTTTTTTATCACGCGCGTGCAAAACGTATTGCACCCGCGCGATAAAAACTGAACAACGGAACGCAATCGCAGTCAAAACTGAATGCAATTGGGTACCTACTCGCGCGGGTTTGCCGCAACGCATCCGGACCTTATCCGGACACGCTCGTGTGAAAGAAGCCTTATGGTATTTGGCCGGAGAAAATACCGCAGCATGCTGCGGTATTTTCTCCAGCCAAAATTCCGGAACACTTGCCGGAATGCTGGATCTGGCATTAATTTCCATTGAAATGTATTAATTTCGGATCCAGTACCAAGTGTTCCAGACACCCGGATCCTGTTTACCGGTCTGTGCATGCGCAGACCTTTAAAAATGCGAGAAAAAAAAATTCGGATCCATTTTTCCGGATGACACCAGAGTGACGGATCCGGAATTTCAATGCATTTGTCAGACGGATCCGCATCCGGATCCGTCTTCAAATGATATCCGTTTACACACGGATTTCCGGATCGGGCAGGCTGTACCGGCAACGGAACTGCCTGCCGGATCCTCACAACCCAAGTGTGAAAGTACCCTTAATGTAATAATGTCTAAATTTAACACCGTTGTTGTAGGTGTAAATTATCCGACCACTGGAAAAAATTGTATTTGAAATTTAATAAATAAACTCATTTACAAAAAAATAATGACAATACACTCAGGTAGAAATGTTGAATTGCTTCAGGCAGATATGTAAATGATCACAGGTGTGGTCTTATTAGACACTGGGACTTGCCACAAGAGGGCATAAACATACTTCCCCCACTGCCCTATAAAATGGCTCTCAGAGGCTACTTTTTGGTAGTGTACCTCATGGTGACAGATTGTTGACCACTAGACATGCCTAAACAAGACATTTTGTGCAATTGACAGAATTTGAGAGGGGGCGCCTCATTGTACTGTGAGAAACAGGCCGATCTGACCTAGAGAAGTCCATTTGATCTGCTGACAAGCACAAGCAGCTCTCACAGTTTCATTGTCCACCATCCAGGCCAGGGCCATCACCAGGTTCATGTGGGCCCTTGGACGATAAAGTCTCAGTGGGCCCCCTTGTGGCATTTTACATGGCGATTACAGCAATAAAACTGCATGTATTATAGATTAAATACCTTACACAGAGCATGCTACAGTTGGGATATATATGAATCAGTCCTTATGTACCTAATTTTATTTTCTACCCAGTGTTTTACTCCCTCAGGTCTACTCACAGATATGTGCCCCTTCACAGTAGATATGCCAAGATATGCTCCCTTCATAGTAGATATGCCAAGATATGCCCCCTTCATAGTAGATATGCCAAGATATGCCCCCTTCATAGTAGATATGCCAAGATATGCCCCCTTCACAGTAGATATGCCAAGATATGTTCCCTTCATAGTAGATATGCCAAGATATGCTCCCTTCATAGTAGATATGCCAAGATATGCCCCCTTCATAGTAGATATGACAAGATATGCCCCCTTCACAGTAGATATGCCAAAATAAGTGCCCCCTCACAGTAGATATGCCAAGATGTGTGCCCCCTTCACAGTATATATCCCAAAATATGTGCCCCCTCACAGTAGATATGCCAAGATATGTGCCCAGTGCTCCCTTCACAGTGGTTATGCCCAGATGTGCCCCCTTCACAGGAAGTGAAAAAAAAAACTAACAATAAATACTCCTGGCCTCAGTCACCTGGCTCCTCCCATGATCTGCGCTCCCCATAATTATCAGTAGGATACTGTGACATATGGCGCTGCTGTGTAGGAGGAGCAGAGGCTGATTTGCGGCCTGCCCTGCTCCTCCTCCTACACAGATCAGCAGGACGATGTGTGAGGACATCGTGTTTCTGCTGCTGCTGTGGAGCGCTGGCGGCTCAATGGTGGAGCAGGGGGCGAATAGTTCCCTGCTTCAGTGGCGTTCCTACGGTTTTTGGCACCCGGGCAGGTCCTTTCTCTGGCACCCCCCAAAAAAAAAAAATATTGTACCCCCTCATAGTAGTATTGCCCTCATTGTACAACCTTTACAGTAGTTTTGTACAGATGTGTGCCCCTCACCGTAGTTATGGCCACATTATGCCCTCTCTGTGCCCCTTTTACAGTTGTAATGCCCTATCTGTGCCCCCTTCACAGTAATAATCCCCATTGTGCCCCCTTCATAGTAGAAATCCCCACTGTGCCCCCTTCACAGTAATAATGCCCACTGTGCCCCCTTCACAGTAATAATGCCCACTGTGCCCCCTTCACAGTAATAATGCCCTCCGGCTCTGTGCCCCCTCCATAGTACAAATGCCTATTGTGCCCCTTCACATTAGTAATGTCCTCTGTGCCCCCTCCAGAGTAGTAATGTCCTCTGTGCCCCCTCCATAGTAATAAAGTCCTCTGTATTAAAAACAAAAAACATAGTAACTACTCACCTTGTCCCGTTCCTGAAGCTCACATACCGCTCCGCCTACACGGGCTGGCAGCGCGATTAGTGCCTGCAGGCTGAATGTTGGAGCGGGGAGAAGTCTTCCTGCTTCACCATTCTGTGCGCTGCCGGCCTGAAGGAGGGGAGGAGCGCTGGGAGCTGAGCGGTGAGTGACAGGTCTCAGCTCGCTGCGCTTCAGCAATGAGCGCTTCCATCTGTATTGCTTATGGCCTCTGGCAGCTGTGCTGTGGGCCCCGCAGGAGCTATGGGCCCCGGCACTTGCCCGGGTATTCCGGGTGCTGGCGCCGGCCTTGGTCCAGACATAGGTGGCTCCTTCATTACACAGCCCTGTCATCTTGTATCCAGGCTAGAGGCCTTATCTCATCTTGTATCAATGCTAGAGGCCGTATCTCATCTTGTATCCAGGAAAGAGGATGAATCTCATCTTATATTCAAACTAGAGGCCGTATCTCATCCTGTTTCCAGGCTAGAGGCTATATCTCATCCTACTTCCAGGCTAGAGGTTCTATCTCATCTTGTAACCAGGCTACAGGCCATACCTCATCTTGTTTCCATGCTAGAGGCCATTGTGGAGAAACAAGGGTCTTTGGGTGCTCTTATCCGCTGGCCTGGCTATCTTTATAAAAAAATGCACAGGGCCATGGCTTATACAACCGGATGCCGGTGCTCCTTTCCCTGAGTGCAACACTATGGAACACATGTCTCATCTTGTATCTAGGCTATAGGCTGTATCTCATCTTGGATCCAGGATCCAGGCTGTATCTCATCCTTTATCCAGGCTGGAGGCCATATCTCATCTTGTATTAAGTCTAGAGGCTGTATCTCATCCTGTATCCAGGATAGAGGCTATATCTCATCCTACTTCCAGGCTAGAGGCAGCAGTGATGAGTGGCAGGGGCAATATTCAAATTTGCAATATTTTGCAAATATTTGGACGAATATTCATGAATTCGAGAATTTGTGATCCCCAGTCATTATTTTCTTGATTGCGAAAATCGGCAATCTGAAAATTTGCGATAAGAAATTTTGCGATCAACACTACTCCTAAAGTCAAAGATATTGCAGCCTTCTCATTGGCCCAAAAGCAAGAAGCAGTGAGGGATCATGGGTACTGATGAAGAAAAAATCTAGAATATTTGCGATTATGAAGATATAGCATAGCACTGTATTCTAGATATTTGCGAATTCTCGAAGTGCCAATATTTGCAATTCGAATATTTGCGATCAACACTAAGAGGCAGTATCTCATCTTGTAACCAGGCTACAGGCCGTACCTCATCTTGTATCTAGGCTAGAGGCCATTGTGGAGAAACGAGGGTCAATGGGTGCTCTTGTCTGTTGGCCTGGCTATCTTTATAAAGACCACACAGGGCCAGGGCTCATACCACTGAATGCCGGTGCTCCTTTCCCTGGGTGATACACTATGGAACACATGTCTCATCTAGTATCCAGACTAGTGGCTGTATCTCATCTTATATCTAGGATAGAAGTGGTTGAACAGGATCTTATGGCCTCCTTTCAATTGTACAGTTTTCCCCAATAAACGTTTCCTTTCCTCTACTGTTATAGTCACTTACTTTTATTGTCATCACATTCACACATAGAAAACTTTATTCCAACAACACCTTCTTGGTGATTTTTTTTTTTGTTAATGTGTGAATAATTTATAAATAACACATTTTAGAAATAAACTATAACTTTCATTTATGTTAAGAAGTAAAGTTTATTTTAAGATGCAAAGAAGTTTTTCTTTTTGAGCACAATGTGTAGAACTTTGTAGAAACTCCATTGTCTGATCACAATGAGTGCATAGCTGAATGCACGCTCTGTTTTTCCACTTATAGATCCTTGACATGCTTGAAAAACTCCAGTGAGGCGCTTTGTGGCCCAGGAGCCGGGGCCTTACATTCTGCCATAATGGCTGACTTCTGGGAACAATTGGCCTGTGATGATACCGGGCGGCTGACACTGTTTATTTTCGGCAGGTCGGCCATTTGAATAGCTGCAGTTTTGCTGGGTAGTTTAGAAGTGCCGTCTTGTTTCTGTGAAAACAAAGTGTTCTCATTTCATTGTAAGTTGTTGGAACCGGCATCTGTTCAGCAACCTCTTTGTTCGTGTACTTTCAATCCAATGAATAGCAGAAAAGTGTAAATGCACCTTCAATTTTGGGCTCTAATTTCTCATTTTAAGCGTGGTAACACCTCATTTCATCTTCCGTCACTTCTTTTTTTCTTTATCGAAGTCATGTTGTATACAGAGACTCTTGGTATTGCCGCCACATAGAGCCGCATCTCGGGTTCCCGTAGAGTCATAGATCGTGTCGACTGTCGCCAGTTGTTATCTTTCAAATGAAGGACAAACTCAAAATTATCGCAATGGTAAGGAATAAACTCAGCAGAGAAGAAGGAACCATACAGAATTAGAAAAACATGGGGACTTTATTCCAAAAAACAGCCTCACGTCTTTCCATGGGCTGTGACAGATATTGGTCACGTCCACCCCAGCGGGTGCTTCTGTAAAAATGGAGGATCATGTGACAAACCATGTCATCATGGATCCTTCATCGATGGTAAGAATGTGCAGATGGAATGTGCAGATGCTTCAATAAAGGGGGCATGATGACGTGTTTGGTGCTGTGGGACACGACTTAAGCCCCAGCACTGTACAGGTGCTGATGAGGTGGGGGCATGAGCTGTGCCCACCCGATCAGCGGCAGGGGTCATTGGCAGCCTAGCCCCTGCTATATATGCCGGCATCTGTGAAAACCCTGATGCCCTCGCTTTAACCCTCTGTATTCCGTGGTCAAGCACTGACTACAGCATGTATAGAGGTAGTGGAGAGAGGGGGCTCCCCATACACATTAGGCCCCCGTGCAGAAGAACACTGTAAAATAAATAAATAAAAACTGTTCTCCCCTTACACATTGGGCCCCTGTGCAGGTGAATGGTGTAAAAAAAACAAAAAAAACAACAGGTGCCAGAACAGCCGTTTTTTGGTCACCTTGCCTCACAAAAAGTGTAATACCAAGAGATTAAAAAGTCTTATGTACCCCAAAATAGTACTAATGAAACCATCATCTCATCCCGAAAAAAATGAGATCCTACATAAGAGAATTGCTAAAAAAAATATAAATAAATAAATAAATAAAATGGCTCTCAGAAGATGGCAACACAAAAAACAGTTTTTTTTTTCAAAAATGCTTTTACTGTGTAAAATATAACAAAAATAAAATAATAGATATATCAGGTATTGTCACACCCATAACAACTGGCTCTATATCTATATCGCATGATATTCCCGCTCAGGTGAATGCTGTAAAAAAATAAAAATAAAAACTGTGCACTATGGGCCCCGGTGCAGGTGAACGCTTTTTAAAAAAAAACTAAATAAGAACTGTGCCAGTAAAGCCATTTTTTGGTCACCTTGCCTCGCAAAAAGTGTAATACCAAGCAATCAGAAAGTTTTATGTACCCCAAAATGGTGCCAATTAAACCGTCATCTCATCCAGGAAAAAATGAGACCTTACCTAAGACAATCACTCATAAAATAAATTAAATATGGCTCTTAGAAAATGGCAACACAAACGCAAGATATTTTTCTTTTAAAAAATACTTTTATTGTGTATAACCTAAAAAAAATAAAAATTGACATATTTAATATTGTTGCATCCGTAACAAAAATATCTACCCTGTCAGGTGAACGCTGTAAAAATAAATAAATAAAAACAGTGAGCGAACATTCATTTTTTGTTACTTCACCTTACAAAATGCAGAGTGATCAAAAAGTCAAATGTACCCCAAAATGATACCAATAAAAATTTTACCTCATCCCGCAAAAAATTAACTCCTACATAAGACAATTGCCCAAAAATAAAAAATCGAATTACACCCATAAACCGATCCATCAAAATCTGCGTCTAAAACGCCAGTCTTAATTTTAGCTGTGCAGCCTAAAATTTGCTGAACTTCTTAATTATCTCAAATCAATCAACCTTGAAGTTACAATCATAACTAGAGATGAGCGAATCGAATCAGACGAAGTGGAATTCGATCCAAATTTTAGGAAAACTTTGATTCGCAACGAATTCGAATTTCCTCGCGCTTTGTGGTAATGAATCGCAATTTTTCCTAAAATGGCGGCTACACGTGTGAGGACATGGGGCTCTATGAAGGCGGGCTGACTCATAATGCCATGCATGCAGCCAATCAGCAGCCAGCCCTGTGATGTCACAGCCCTATAAATACGGCGGCCATCTTAGAGCCAGACATTTTCCAGTGTTTTGAGTACAGGGACAGACATGGGAAGGTGCTAGGGACAGCAATTGGAAAAACCTCATTGTGAAAAAAAAAAACAGAAAAAACTATTTTATAAGTGCTGGGAAAGGATAGGGAGGAATCATTTCACAGCATCTTAGTGCAGGGAGAGACGTCAGAAGGCGCTAGGGACATTGATAGGAAAGCGATTTATAAGTGCAGGGAAAGATTATTTGGGGATCCAAATAGCCATTATACAGCTCTGTCATTCCAGCAATTTGTTCTTGGGCTAAAATTGCTATGTTGAAAAGCCTTGTAGTGGCTTATATCTTTTCAAACAAGAAAAATATATTCTCAGTTCACTTCTGAAGTTATATGTGTTGAAAGCCTACAGAAAGAAAAAAATATATACGCACTTCACTGGTGCACTTATTCATGGCAAAAGTGTTTAGTGGCCTATTTCAGTACAGAAAAAAATACACTGCTCAAAAAAATAAAGGGAACACAAAAATAACACATCCTAGATCTGAATTAATTAAATATTCTTCTGAAATACTTTGTTCTTTACATAGTTGAATGTGCTGACAACAAAATCACACAAAAAAAAAAAAAAAAATGGAAATCAAATTTTTTAACCCATGGAGGTCTGGATTTGGAGTCACACTCAAAATTAAAGTGGAAAAACACACTACAGGCTGATCCAACTTTGATGTAATGTCCTTAAAACAAGTCAAAATGAGGCTCAGTAGTGTGTGTGGCCTCCACGTGCCTGTATGACCTCCCTACAACGCCTGTGCATGCTCCTGATGAGGTGGCGGACGGTCTCCTGAGGGATCTCCTCCCAGACCTGGTCTAAAGCATCTGCCAACTCCTGGACAGTCTGTGGTGCAACGTGACGTTGGTGGAGACAGACATGATGTCCCAGATGTGCTCAATTGGATTCAGGTCTGGGGAACGGGTGGGCCAGTCCATAGCATCAATGCCTTTGTCTTGCAGGAACTGCTGACACACTCCAGCCACATGAGGTCTAGCATTGTCTTGCATTAGGAAGAACCCAGGGCCAACCGCACCAGCATATGGTCTCACAAGGGGTCTGAGGATCTCATCTCGGTACCTAATGGCAGTCAGGCCACCTCTGGCGAGCACATGGAGGGCTGTGCGGCCCTCCAAAGAAATGCCACCCCATACCATTACTGACCCAATGCCAAACCAGTCATGCTGGAGGATGTTGCAGGCACCAGAACGTTCTCCACGGCGTCTCCAGACTCTGTCACGTCTGTCACATGTGCTCAGTGTGAACCTGCTTTCATCTGTGAAGAGCACAGGGCGCCAGTGGCGAATTTGCCAATCTTGGTGTTCTCTGGCACATGCCAAACGTCCTGCACGGTGTTGGGCTGTAAGCACAACCCCCACCTGTGGACGTCGGGCCCTCATATCACCCTCATTGAGTCTGTTTCTGACCATTTGAGCAGACACATGCACATTTGTTGCCTGCTGGAGGTCATTTTGCAGGGCTCTGGCAGTGCTCCTCCTGTTCCTCCTTGCACAAAGGCGGAGGTAGCGGTCCTGCTGCTGGGTTGTTGCCCTCCTACGGCCTCCTCCACGTCTCCTGATGTACTGGCCTGTCTCGTGGTAGCGCCTCCATGCTCTGGACACTACGCTGACAGATACAGCAAACCTTCTTGCCACAGCTCGCATTGATGTGCCATCCTGGATAAGCTGCACTACCTGAGCCACTTGTGTGGGTTGTAGACTCCGTCTCATGCTACCACTAGAGTGAAAGCACCGCCAGCATTCAAAAGTGACCAAAACATCAGCCAGGAAGCATAGGAACTGAGAAGTGGTCTATGGTAACCACCTGCAGAACCACTCCTTTATTGGGGGTGTCTTGCTAATTGCCTATAATTTCAACCTGTTGTCTATCCCATTTGCACAACAGCATGTGAAATTGATTGTCACTAGAGTTGAGCGAACACCTGGATGTTCGGGTTCGAGAAGTTCGGCCGAACTTCCCGGAAATGTTCGGGTTCGGGATCCGAACCCGATCCGAACTTCGTCTCGAACCTGAACCCCATTGAAGTCAATGGGGACCCAAACTTTTCGGCACTAAAAAGGCTGTAAAACAGCCCAGGAAAGAGCTAGAGGGCTGCAAAAGGCAGCAACATGTAGGTAAATCCCCTGCAAACAAATGTGGATATGGAAATGAATAAAAAAAAAAAAAAAAAAAATTAACCAATATCAATTGGACAGAGGTCCCATAGCAGAGAATCTGGCTTCACGTCAGCAGAGAATCAGTCTCTTCATGCCATAGCAGAGAATCTGACTTCATGTCAGCAGAGAATCAGTCTTCATGTCATAGCAGAGAATCAGGCTTCACGTCACCCACCACTGGAACAGGCCACTGTCACATATTTAGGCCCCGGCACCCAGACAGAGGAGAGAGGTCCCGTAACAGAGAATCTGGCTTCATGTCAGCACAGAATCAGTCTTCAAGTCATAGCAGAGAATCAGGCTTCACGTCACCCACCACTGAAACAGGCCACTGTCACATATTTAGGCCCCGGCACCCAGACAGATGAGAGAGGTCCGTAACAGAGAATCTTTCTTCATGTCAGCACAGAATCAGTCTTCATGTCATAGCAGAGAATCAGGCTTCATGTCACCCACCACTGGAAGAGGCCACTGTCACACATTTAGGCCCAGGCACCCAGACAGAGGAGAGAGGTCCCGTAACAGAGAATCTGGCTTCATGTCAGAACAGAATCAGTCTTCATGTCATAGCAGAGAATCAGGCTTCACGTCACCCACCACTGGAACAGGCAACTGTCACATATTTAGGCCCAGGCACCCAGGCAGAGGAGAGAGGTCCCGTAACAGAGAATCTGGCTTCATGTCAGCACAGAATCAGTCTTCATGCCATAGCAGAGAATCAGGCTTCACGTCACCCACCACTGAACCAGGCCACTGTCACATATTTAGGCCCCGGCACCCAGACAGAGGAGAGAGGTCCCGTAACAGAGAATCTGGCTTCATGTCAGCACAGAATCAGTCTTCATGTCATAGCAGAGAATCAGGCTTCACGTCACCCACCACTGGAACAGGCCACTGTCACATATTTAGGCCCCGGCACCCAGACAGAGGAGAGGTTCATTCAACTTTGGGTTGCCCCGCAATATAATGGTAAAATGAAAATAAAAATAGGATCGAATGAGGAAGTGCCCTGGAGTACAATAATATATTGTTAAGGGGAGGTAGTTAATGTCTAATCTGCACAAGGGATGGACAGGTCCTGTGGGATCCATGCCTGGTTCATTTTTATGAACGTCAGCTTGTCCACATTGGCAGTAGACAGGCGGCTGCGTTTGTCTGTAATGACGCCCCCTGCCGTGCTGAATACACGTTCAGACAAAACGCTGGCCGCCGGGCAGGCCAGCACCTCCAAGGCATAAAAGGCTAGCTCTGGCCACGTGGACAATTTGGAGACCCAGAAGTTTAATGGGGCCGAACCATCAGTCAGTACGTGGAGGGGTGTGCACAGGTACTGTTCCACCATGTTAGTGAAATGTTGCCTCCTGCTAACACGTTCCGTATCAGGTGGTGGTGCAGTTAGCTGTGGCGTGGTGACAAAACTTTTCCACATATCTGCCATGCTAACCCTGCCCTCAGAGGAGCTGGCCATGACACAGCTGCGTTGGCGACCTCTTGCTTCTCCTCTGCCTTCGCCTTGGGCTTCCACTGGTTCCCCTGTGACATTTGGGAATGCTCTCAGTAGCGCGTCTACCAACGTTCGCTTGTACTCGCGCATCTTCCTATCACGCTCCAGTGTAGGAAGTAAGGTGGGCACATTGTCTTTGAACCGGGGATCCAGCAGGGTGGCAACCCAGTAGTATGCACACGTTAAAATGTGGGCAACTCTGCTGTCGTTGCGCAGGCACTGCAGCATGTAGTCGCTCATGTGTGCCAGGCTGCCCAGAGGTAAGGACAAGCTGTCCTCTGTGGGAGGCGTATCGTCATCGTCCTGTGTTTCCCCCCAGCCACGCACCAGTGATGGGCCCGAGCTGCTTTGGGTGCCACCCCGCTGTGAACATGCTTCATCCTCATCCTCCTCCACCTCCTCCTCATCCTCGTCCTCCTCGTCCTCCAGTAGTGGGCCCTGTCTGGCCACATTTGTACCTGGCCTCTGCTGTTGCAAAAAACCTCCCTCTGAGTCACTTCGAAGAGACTGGCCTGAAAGTGCTAAAAATGACCCCTCTTCCTCCTCTTCCTCCTCGGCCACCTCCTCTTCCATCATCGCCCTAAGTGTTTTCTCAAGGAGACATAGAAGTGGTATTGTAACGCTGATAACGGCGTCATTGCCACTGGCCATGTTGGTGGAGTACTCGAAACAGCGCAACAGGGCACACAGGTCTCGCATGGAGGCCCAGTCATTGGTGGTGAAGTGGTGCTGTTCCGCAGTGCGACTGACCCGTGCGTGCTGCAGCTGAAACTCCACTATGGCCTGCTGCTGCTCGCATAGTCTGTCCAGCATGTGCAAGGTGGAGTTCCACCTGGTGGGCACGTCGCATATGAGGCGGTGACCGGGAAGGCCGAAGTTACGCTGTAGCGCAGACAGGCGAGCAGCGGCAGGGTGTGAACGCCGGAAGCGCGAACAGACGGCCCGCACTTTATGCAGCAGCTCTGACATGTCGGGGTAGTTGCGAATGAACTTCTGCACCACCAAATTCAGCACATGTGCCAGGCAAGGGATGTGCGTCAAACCGGCTAGTCCCAGAGCTGCAACGAGATTTCGCCCATTATCGCACACCACCAGGCCGGGCTTGAGGCTCACCGGCAGCAACCACTCGTCGGTCTGTTGTTCTATACCCCGCCACAACTCCTGTGCGGTGTGGGGCCTGTCCCCCAAGCATATGAGTTTCAGAACGGCCTGCTGACGTTTACCCCGGGCTGTGCTGAAGTTGGTGGTGAAGGTGTGTGGCTGACTGGATGAGCAGGTGGAAGAAGAGGAGGAGGAAGTTGAGTAGGAGGAGGAGGAGACAGGAGGCAAAGAATGTTGCCCTGCGATCCTTGGTGGTGGAAGGACGTGCGCCAAACAGCTCTCCGCCTGGGGCCCAGCCGCCACTACATTTACCCAGTGTGCAGTTAGGGAGATATAGCGTCCCTGGCCGTGCGTACTGGTATACGTATCTGTGGTTAGGTGGACCTTGCCACAGATGGAGTTGCGCAGTGCACACTTGATTTTATCGGACACTTGGTTGTGCAGGGAAGGCACGGCTCTCTTGGAGAAGTAGTGGCGGCTGGGAACAACATACTGTGGGACAGCAAGCGACATGAGCTGTTTGAAGCTGTCTGTGTCCACCAGCCTAAATGACAGCATTTCATAGGCCAGTAGTTTAGAAATGCTGGCATTCAGGGCCAGGGATCGAGGGTGGCTAGGTGGAAATTTACGCTTTCTCTCAAATGTTTGTGAGATGGAGAGCTGAATGCTGCCGTGTGACATGGTTGAGATGCTTGGTGACGCAGGTGGTGGTGTTGGTGGTACATCCCATGTTTGCTGGGCGGCAGGTGTCAACGTTCCTCCAGAGGCGGAGGAAGAGGCCGAGGCTGCAGCAGCAGAAGAGGCCGAGGCGGCAGCAGCAGAAGAGGTAGCAGGGGGAGCCTGAGTGACTTCCTTGTTTTTAAGGTGTTTACTCCACTGCAGTTCATGCTTTGCATGCAGGTGCCTGGTCATGCAGGTTGTGCTAAGGTTCAGAACGTTAATGTCTCACTTCAGGCTCTGATGGCACAGCGTGCAAACCACTCGGGTCTTGTCGTCAGCACATTGTTTGAAGAAGTGCCATGCCATGGAACTCCTTGAAGCTGCCTTTGGGGTGCTCGGTCCCAGCTGGCGGCGGTCAGTAGCAGGCGGAGTCTCTTGGCGGCGGGTGTTCTGATTTTGCCCACTGCTCCCTCTTTTGCTACGCTGTTGGCTCGGTCTCACCACTGCCTCTTCCTCCGAACTGTGAAAGTCAGTGGCACGACCTTCATTCCATGTGGGGTCTAGGACCTCATCGTCCCCTGCATCGTCTTCCACCCAGTCTTGATCCCTGACCTCCTGTTCAGTCTGCACACTGCAGAAAGACGCAGCAGTTGGCACCTATGTTTCGTCATCATCAGAGACGTGCTGAGGTGGTATTCCCATGTCATCATCATCAGGAAACATAAGTGGTTGTGCGTTAGTGCATTCTATCTCTTCCACCCCTGGGGAAGGGCTAGGTGGATGCCCTTGGGAAACCCTGGCAGCAGAGTCTTCAAACAGCATAAGAGACTGCTGCATAACTTGAGGCTCAGACAGTTTCCCTGATGCATGGGGGTGATGTGACAGACTGATGGGCTTGGTTTTCATGCGCCATCTGTGCGCTTTCTGCAGAAGACTGGGTGGGAGATAATGTGAACGTGCTGGATGCACTGTCGGCCACCCAATTGACTAATGCCTGTACCTGCTCAGGCCTTACCATCCTTAGTACGGCATTGGGCCCCACCAAATATCCCTGTAAATTCTGGCGGCTACTGGGACCTGAGGTAGTTGGTTCACTAGGACGTGTGGCTGTGGCAGAACGGCCACATCCTCTCCCAGCACCAGAGGGTCCACTAACACCACCACGACCATGTCCACGTCCGCGTCTGCGTCCCTTACTAGATGTTTTCCTCATTGTTCCCGTTCACCACAATTTTGAAAATGGCAAATTTGGGAATAGTTTTTCAACCCAGAACAAGAACTGTGCTTTTACGGTCACTACAAATAATTTGACCAGCTAAAACAGTACTGATTCACAGAATTAGACTTGTATCTGCACTGTAGCGTGTGTGTTAAGTTTTTCAGAAAGACACTATCAGCACCTTGAATCTAAGATATCCTTTTTGGGATAGATTTAAAGTAGGCCTGATATAGCAGAAACTACTAATTTTGAAAATGGCAAATTTGGGAATACTTTTTCAACCCAGAACAAAAACTGTGCTTTTACGGTCACTACAAATAACTTGATCAGCTAAAACAGTACTGATTTGGAGGAATATAAATGTCAGGGCTATTTTTTAGGCGCTGGGTGACAGGCTCAACTTGCCCCTGATGTAGTATATGGCCAAAAAATAACCACACTGTTGATGGTTAAATGCACTTCGGTGACACAGGCTCTGCCTGCACCTGATGTAGTATATGGCCAAAAAATAACCAAACTGTTGATGGTTAAATGCACTTGGGTGACACAGGCTCAGCCTGCAGCTGATGTAGGATATAGCAAAAAATAACCACACTATTGATGGTTAAATGCACTTGGTGGTAGCTTGTGCTGGCGCACCAGAAGCCACAAAATGGCCGCCGATCACCCCAGAAAAAAGTGATATAATAACGCTCTGGGCAGCCTAAAAAAAGTGAGCAATTCAATATCAGCACTTCAATGTTCCACAGCTGGAGATCGATCACTGAATTAAGTCTTTTGGAGGAGTTAATCACTGCCTAATCTTGCCCTAACGTCGCAGCAGCAACCTCTCCCTATGCTTGAATCAGCAGAGTGACGTGCAGCGCTACGTGACCCAAGCTTATATAGAGGCTGGGTCACATGCTGCACTGGCCAATCACAGCCATGCCAATAGTAGGCATGGCTGTGATGGCCTCTTGGGGCAAGTAGTATGACGCTTGTTGATTGGCTGCTTTGCAGCCTTTCAAAAAGCGCCAAGAAAGCGCCGAACACCGAACCCGAACCCAGACTTTTACGAAAATGTTTGGGCTCGGGTCCGTGTCACAGACACCCCAAAATTCGGTACGAACCCGAACTATACAGTTCGGGTTCGCTCATCCCTAATTGTCACAAAGTGTTGCTTCCTACAGTAAGTGGACAGTTTGATTTCACACTTATTGTGTTGTTTAAGTGTTCCCTTTATTTTTTTGAGCAGTGTATATACGCACTTCACAGGTGCATTTATTTCTGCTGAAAGTGTTTACTGGCCTATTTCAGTACAGAGAGAAAAATACATTCTCAGTTCACTTCTGCAGTTATATGTGTTGAAAGCGTTTAGTGGCGTATTTCAGTACAGAAAGAAAAATATATACACACTTAACTGGTGCAGTTACAGTATTTGTGGCAAAAGCGTTTAGTGGCCAATTTCAGTACAAAAATAAAAATATATACGCATTTCACTTCTGCAGTTATTATCATTTCAGTACAAAACCAAAATATATTCAGCATTCACTTTTGCAGTTAAATGTGGCAAAACCTTTAGTGACATATTTCAGTCGAAAAACAATTTTTTTTCAGCGGTCAGCACTGCAGTTATATGCGGTAAAATCTTTATTGAAGTATTTTGGTCGAAAAACAAAATGTATTCAGCGGTCAGCACTGCGGTTATATGCGGTAAAATCTTTAGTGACGTATCTTTATGAACTTTGCAAATCTTCCGGGCTCAAAGCTACTGTACCTTGACGCTTTGTCTTCTAATTGTATGTAGCTACTAGAAGCCTGTTCATGCCAGGCAGGTTCCCCCAGAAGTATCTGGGTCTATGAGCAGCCGATACCGCACTTGCATCAATCTTGACAGGATTAGTTTCCAGGTGGAGAGAAATAGTTTTTTGGAATGCTTTCTCCATCATAACCACATCGTCCAATAAACTGAAGACTGGCGGATTCTCTCCTCTCTTAAGCAACACTTAATTTTTATTATAAAATGTATTAATTGTTGAATATTAGATTGAACCAAACTTGATTAAAATTATAAGAAAGTAAACTTAAATTCACCAATATATTATCCCAATCTTCGATTTACCAAGTCTTTTGTGCCAGAGAACATGTATTATTAAATTGTGTTTTAAGCAACACTTTATAAAGTTGAGAAATTTTAACCTTCTGTTCTGTCACATATTCCCTATAAATGAATAGACGAAGCAGCCACTCTGTGGCCTCCTCATGCTGCTGCCACCTCCACACTATGTCACCTTGCTACTCTGTGGTCTCCTGATGCTGCCGCCACCTCCACACTATGTCACCTTGCCACTCTGTGGTCTCCTGGTGTGGCCTCCTACTGATTCTGCTGCCGCCACCTGTCATTGTGCTACTCGGTGGCCTCCTACTGATGCTGCTGCTTAGGCCACCTCCAGACTCTGCCATTGCGCCACTCGGTGGCCTCCTCATACTGCTGCCATCTCCACACTCTGTCATTGTGCAACTCAGTGGCCTTCTTCTGATGCTGCTACTGCTGCTGCCACCTCCACACTCGGTCATTGTGCCACTCTGTGGCATCCTCATACTGCTGCCATCTCCACACTCGGTCATTGTGCCACTCAGTGGCCTCCTCACACTGCTGCTACTGCTGCTTCCGCCACCTCCACACTGTCATTGTGCCACTCTGTGGTCTCCTCATGGTGCCACCACCTCCAGACTCTGTCATTGTGCCACTATGTGGCCTCTTGATGCTGCCACACCTCGAGACCCTGTCATAGGGCCACTCTGTGGTCTTCTCATGCTGTTCCCACCCTCCCCACTTCATGGCTGGGCCACTATTTTGCCTTTCGGCCTGGCTAACATCTTTTATTTGACCCTTCTTCTGATCTGTCAGAAGGAGGGAAAAATGAGATGCATAATGGATCCTGTCTGTGTAGCAGCTGTAAGGCCTGTATGTTCCCATCAGAATTGGCTTATGATTTGGTAGCCAAAAGCAGGAGTGGGTACAAAACACAGAAGACATGCAAATATTCCATTCACGTGTTATCTCTGTTTTGGATCCACTCCAGTTTTTCTGGCATTAGCAATACTGATGGATTATTAGGCAAATGCTGACCGAGTGAAGGCGGATGCTTCACAGACAGGATCAGTTTTTTTGTGGGTTATTGTTCTGACAGATCAGAGGAAGGGAAAATTAATCAGTGACGTCAACACAAACTTACTGCTGACCCCCTCTCCACTCTTGTAGACATCTATGTGGAATCAGCTGACGACGGTGTGAAAGGAGTGCTCTTCTTCTTGGCGCTAACATCGACCTGTAAGGCTGTGTTCATACTTGAGTTATTTGGTCAGTTTTGGCCCCATGAAGTGTGAAGTGATTCTAAGAGCGACGCCTGTCATCTGCATGTCATACGGACTCACAGTATTGTTTCATTACTACAGCAGACTCCCTATGTGTGTTACTGAAAGGCACAGTGTTCTACACCACTATACAGGCTCTTAGCAGCCAGGAAATAGCTGTTTTTTAGTGTAATTTGCTGCAAAATATTTGGCAAACCGGCGAATAGAATTTTTGAAAAATTTGCTCATCTCTAATTATAGCCTGAAAGGCGTGGAAGGAATCGGAACTACTGTTGGAATGGATGCAAGAATAGCCAATGATCGCCTCCAGAAAAGATGAAAGAAGATCAAAAATAATGTAGTAAAGCCAAGTTACTAGCAAAAACTCCCCGTAAAGTTCTGTTGATAAAAAAAAAAAAGACAAAACACACTGGGACACATTTATTAAGACCGGCGTTATAGACGCCAGTCTTAATAAAGCCCTATAGCTGGCGGTGGATCCGCCAGAGTTATAAGGAGGTGCCAGCCTCTCTATAATTTGAGCGCATCCAGCACCAGTTCTAGCTTCCAAACTGTCTTACATTTGGACCATTTTCTACACCTGCCAGCCCGTCCCTTTCACTGCCCACCCCACACCCACAATTTTTGACTTGATGTGAGCAGGGAAAAGTCACAGATAGTCTGCGTCTGAAATATGCCTAATTTAGGCCTATTTTATATTAGTAAATGACCCCCATTGACTTGCTATTTTTGCTTCTGGTGTCTGCAGAATGTCAGATGAACCTTGAGCAGGGGCTACAAGCCACAGGACGCTGTGCAGACATTAAAGCATGGTGATGCAGAAATCCTGATATAGGGATGTTTCTCATTACATGGTGTTGGGCCTATTGATCGTACAGTATATGAGGGGTCATGAATCAGTCTGTATAGATCAAAATACTTGAGCAGATCATGTTGCCCTATGCCAAACAAGAAATGCCCTTAAAATGTTGTCTTTCAACACGACAATGACCCAAAACATCCCAGTAAGAGAACAACATCATAGTAGCCAACAAACAAGATTGAGGTAATGATATGGCTGTCCAATCTCTTGACCTCAACCCCCTAGATAAATTGTGGGAAATGCACAAAATGCAGAAGAACTGTGAAATGCAGTCCAATCGTCAAAGACCTGTTCAGAGGGTCCAGTCAACTCAAGGCAACAAAGACGTCAAGCAGTTCTCAGAAACAATGGTGATGCACCTAAACATTAGGTCAGTAACTCAAAGGAAAGTGAAATGTCAGAGATTTCTTCAGTTTTACACATTAAATTTTTTAGTTTTTAAAGAGGAATGCTGGCGCTGCTTTTTTTTTTATTTTGAAAAGCCTAATATTCATTTTTTTTCCAGTGTATTTATGGGAATAAAAGCTATTACAATGATTTAAGTAGTGTTAAGCGAAGTGAGCTTTGTATCATAGATCCAAAATCGCTTCGGTCAAAACTTTGTTTGAATGCCTTACGGAGATCCATCTATGTACAGCATTCAAATGTTTGGCCTCCACCAAAGGGAAATTTGTTATCTCCTAAGTCGCGCAAGACTTTGTTGAATAACTTTGGACACCGATGATTCAACTTGAAAAAAATGTAAAACTGTGATCTGAAGTCAGCTTAGGTCCCCAGGTATCAGTCTGTATCAGAACCGACTTCAGATCCCAGTTTTAAAATTGTTTTCAGTCTTGCAAGACTTCGGCGATAACAAATTTCACCTTGGTGGAGCCCGTACATTTGAATGTTGTACGGAGATGGATCTCAGCATTCAAACAAAATTTTGAACAAAGTTTTGATTTGAAGCTCGCTTTGTTCAAAACCAGATTTAAATCACTGCTATTTTTTTAACACAACTGTAACCCCAAAAGTTACCACTATGAACAAATTCCACATGTCACTATGCGCTCTGTGTGTGGTTCCAGAAGGCGGGCAAGGCCAAGGCGCGCTTGCGTCATCAGCAGCACACCCTGCGTCACCCGTTCCCACCACACTGGGGCTGAGTGCCGAGCTGATCACTCGGCGCTCGGCTGTATGGGCTGCATTGAAACTCAGGAGTCATGTGACGCTGGCCACGTCACATGACTCCACTAGTACACTATTTAAACAGGCAATCTGCTGGCCACAGATTGCCTGTTATTGAGGTTGTTCCTGCATGATACTCACCTGGTTTGTTTGTTCCTGCTTGGCTTGCGATTTCCTGTCCGTCTCATCCTCTGGTCTTGGCGTGCTCTCCTGGTTTGACTTCGGCTTGTCCTTGTCTCTGCTTGCTCCTCTGGTACCTTTTTTGCTCTCTTGGCTTTGACGCGGCTTGTTTGACCTTTCTGTTTATGTGTTGCTTATCTTCCCTGCACTATCCTAGCTAATGGTTTGTTGACCAGTTGTCCCTTGTAGCTAGGACTTGTGAGGCAAGTAGGCAGGGACAGGGGTGAGGGTGGAGTTCAGTAGTCACTACCCCACCGCCTGTCTGTGTGACACCACAGTTGCATTGAAAAAAACATCTTCATGAAGTTCTGTATATCCCAAAATTTAACAATTTAATGTAGATGGTTATGTCAGTAGAAAAATTGGAATGGTTTGTGGTCTCTAAAAAGTAGTAATGGAAACAAAAATAAAAAAAAGGTTGTATTCTCAAAGTGTTAACCCTAGGTGGTAACATGTGCTTCCTCCATATATCCGCACCTCCAGCTCCTCATCCCGCTGACAATAATGATGACGATAAGATATTTTTTTAAACCTATTTGAACATGTTTCCTTTAACAAAGAAAATAAATGTGTAACATTTAGACCCAGCTGACTTCAGTGATAGAACATTAATGATTGTGAGGCTGTTTGTACAGGAATTTGTGTGTGCGGAGACCCATCCATGAACGAGAGCAGGGGCTGCCGGGAAATAGATGCATGAATCAGGACCAACAATGGTGTTATTTCTACATTGCAGGGATTCAATGGCTCCTAACAGTACTATGGCCTTGGAAAAAAAAACACTTCAGTCTGAATTCATCCACCTGACATATTGTAACAAGCAACACAGCGAAAAAGTCGCCAAACATTTGTTTACTGAGTG
The DNA here is from genome assembly GCF_905171765.1 of Bufo bufo. Taxonomy (NCBI): domain Eukaryota; kingdom Metazoa; phylum Chordata; class Amphibia; order Anura; family Bufonidae; genus Bufo; species Bufo bufo. The sequence continues at coordinate 223,240,683 of NC_053396.1, forward strand.
AAGAGGAGAAGAAAGAACGTGGCAAAGAGAAGTGGACCATTAAATACTTATGCCGGCGGTCACTTCCTGCCCAGATCTGATCTGGGTTGTCTGGGATTAAAAGAAAATGGAAACAGCAAAACAAGTTTACCAAGAAGAAGGACTCTACTCCGCTGTTCATTCTGTGTTTTAACACATTATTGGACCCAGTAAAAGGTTTCCTGAGTGTTCCCCACTCCTTGTCTGCGTATTTCTCATTATCCTCTGATGTCACTCTGATGACAACATTATAAAGATATTTTCTGTATTTAGGGACAGTATTTTAGACTTGTTGATGCAAAGGCTTTGACTCACAGTTTCTCTTCTCTCTCTGGCCCAGACCACCATGATGATTTCTTCAAGCCCTATCTCTGATTCACAGAAATATTTGCCTCCTGGCTAATCCAGCACCCGCCACCTATTCCCCATCTTCCACCTGAACTCTACAACCTACTTCTACCTTCAGTGCTGTGCTTGTTGCAAACCATACCTGCTATGTTGTAAAGTGCCCCCAAATACTGTACTTCAGAAATACATCATAGAGCCACACAGATAATGATCTGAAAATAATGCAGGTAGATACAGTATTGTCTCCAAAAATAATAAGGTCAAACAGAAAGTGCCCTGGGCAGTAATAGTGACACAAATTGTGCTTCAGATGGTAAATGTTCATTCCTTTGTTCTTCACACAATATAATTATAGTGATATTGCCCCCTTTGTGCCCTAAAAATTAATAATAACCCCCACAAAGTTAGGTTAGGGAGGTTTACACTAGAAGTTTTTCTGATCTCCATGGAAAAAGTTACCTTAGGCCATGTGTCCCTCTGGATGGTGTTCAGATGTAGCAATCTCCATCTATACATATCTCACCTGTTGCATACTTTGTTTCCTATTGACTGCACGTGTTCATGGGTATTGATGCATGTAAGCTTTTCATGCTACATATGTAGCAGGTAGCAACCACCATCTGTAAATATGATACACTACCCTAAGTATCACACCATGAAAAATGGAATAGCATGTACTGTAATTAATACAAAGTCTACGAGAATGGCTTAATACTTATCTAGCATTGCTCACTGTGACATCATTCTCAAATAGAGTACTGTGCTATTTGTGTATATTGTGGTTGCTATATCTGTACATCACTAGTGTTGAGCGCGAATATTAGGATCACAAATTTTAATTGCGAATATCGCCACTTCAAGAATTTGCTAATATTTAGGTTATAGTGCTATATATTCGTATTTGCAAATAGTGTTGATCGCAAATATTCTAATCGTGAATTTATTGCGAATATCGGCATTTGGCAATGTCCCTAGCAACCGATAGGAAAGTTGCCTACCCCTTAGTGTTGATCGCAAATATTCTAATCGCTAATTTTTATTGCAAATATATTACATTGCCGATTTTCGCAATCAAGTAAATAATGACTGGAGATAACGAATTCTCGAATTTATGGCGAATATTCAGCCCAAAATTTGCAAAATATCGCCTTTGCCGCTCATCACTATACATCACCATACTGCAAATAGAAAAGAATGGAACAGCATAGGAGACTGCACTATTTCATATAATGGCATCAAACAACCCTAAATAAGTACAGACTCTGACCAGATCCCATATAGACACCGATCCTGAAATAAATAGACCCTAAATCAGACCCTTAAATACTGGTACACATCCCAAACCAGACCTCGGCCTACAATGCTTGAATGAATATAGACCATCTAATAAATGTAGATAAAAGACTCCAAAATAAATGAAAAGCCCTAAAATAACTACAGACCAAAGACCCACCCGTAAATAAAAATCTACCTCTAGAATAAAATCAGACCTTCTAAGCAAACCCCTAGATCCCAATAAACCCCCAGAGCACCCAATAAAGAACCAAACTCCAGACTAAACCCCTAAATACATACCCCGGACAAACCCCCTTAAACAAACACAGACCCTCAGACCAAACACCAGAACCTATAGCGCATATTAAATCAACCTATCTCTCACAGTGAAGCTTTAATATAGGTCCTTCAACAGTGAAAAGACCTGAACAGGAGAGGAAGGAGCATTGCTGGACTCTATCCCTCTCTTTCCTCTGCTGTACGGCCAGTGCACCCCCAAAATAATGGATAATTATGACCCTGCATACCAGAAAATGGTGGGACATGGAGCTGAAGGGAGGGTTCAAACAGAATTGAAAATGGGGGTGCCCGCTTCCAAAGGTGAGCTTTGATTTGGGTAAAAATTATTTCAGAAGTTCCTTCAGGAGAAGTTGAGGTATGGCCTGGAGAACAAGCTTGCAGATGGCTAGTCTGGTGGATTTATCACAGAGCAGCATTCTGCAGCTGATGTGTACAGTGAAATGTAGAAGCTGCAGAAGCCATCAATCACCAATTTTACTTCTATGATTTCCTTTGCATGTGGCATTGTTTCCAGGTTCCAGATAATTTCTGTGCTTCCTGCACTTGATATTGTCTGCTGACCATTCCACAGAGCTGTACAGAAACGAACCCTAGAAATAAGTCACTTTAGGATTGCCAAGGCAGTTCTGAAGTTGACAGTCTGTTTTTCAAGAAAGAGCAAGTCATGATTTTGGTATTCTTCTCGGGTTCTTGGAGTCGCACCAATTCATTTTTGAACTTCTGGAATTAGTGAAATGATTGATGTTGTACAAGATGTTTCTTTCTGCGATACAGAGAAAGGACTTTGGCCCCTAATTCATTTTTCTGTCTTTAGAAGTAAGGAGAATAAAGCCAGGTCCTCGGTTTATCAATGAAAATACAATCTATTTACAGAGAGAACGGACGGATGGGAAGTGCTTCCCTTTCTTCCTTGCATCTCCTGAAAGCTGTAAACGTGATGTTTCTCTGCACAGGGCAATCTATTCTGCAATCTCTCTGTATAGGCTTTTCTGTAATGAGTTAAAGTAAAAAATATATTTTTCTTTTTGTAAGATAAAGGACAAGGACTATGTTTCTTTTCCTTAGACAGCAGTTACTTAAAAGGGTAAGATGACCAATTAATTATCAATATCAGATCATGAGGATCTTACTTATGTCAGCCCTACAATCAGCTGTTTGAATGGACTATTGAACTCCAGTACAGGCACTGGAACAGTACTTCACTTTATACTGGGCATAAATGGTACTGCAGCGCAGAATCTATTGAAGTGAAATGGAGCATGCTGCAGTACCATTCAGGGTCACCACTCAGTATATTGAGTTTCTGTGCTTGAGAGCAGCAAGAAACACACAAAAACTATATAAATGTGGTATCACTGTAATCATACTGACCCAGAGAATGAAGCGCTTACGTTAGTTTTACTGCATAGCAATGACTGTAAAAATAAAACCCATAAAACTGAGGAGGAATTTTTTATTTTTTTTCAATTCCACTCCATTTGGATTTTTTTTTTCCAGTTTCTCCACTACATCATATGCAATATAAAATGGTGTCCTGAGAAAGAACAACTTGTCCCACAAAAACATGCCCTCATATGGCTATGTGAACAGAAAAAAATAAAAAAATAAAAGTTATGGCTTCGGGAAGGAGTGAAAAATGAAAAAGAAACAAAAATGGAAAATCACTGCACCAGAAAGGGGTTGATCAAACTGGATGATCAGAGGAGAACTGCAGCACGGACAGAGGCTCCTGTAAATTCCAAGACCATGGTCATTATAAAGATAGAACCAACTGGTGTATGGAAGTGGTCGATATCAAAGTATGCCAACAACTTAAACACACACCCTTCTTCAAACTGTTAAGGTTGTTGGTAGTTGTAGATCAACATCCCCTTCACTGTTTATCTCATGTGCACGGGTTGCTCCCACTCTTCTAAGTTTATTCTCTTGTTGTATTTTCAATGTGTAGATGATGCATTAGGAGATAGCATTTCTCAATATTTGACTTAGATCAATATCTAAATTGTTCCTTATGTGGGTATGTGGAGGTCTGTGCAACTCAGGGGAACCAGTGGTCATCTGCCCAAAGTTTAGATGGGACTCTAAGGCTCCATTCACACGTCCGCAATGTCGTTCTGCATTTTGCGGAACGGAATTGCGGACCCATTCATTCCTATGGGGCAGCATGATGTGCTGCCCAGACACGGAATTGCGGATCCGCACTTCCGGGTCCGCAAAAAAATAGAACATGTCCTATTCTTGTCCACAATTGCGGACAAGAACAGGCATATTCTATTAGTGCCGGCAATGTGCGGTCCGCAAAATGCGGAACGCACATTGCCGCTTTCCGTGTTTTGCGGATCCGCGGCTCCGTGTATCCGCAAAACACGTTGTGGACGTGTGAATGGAGCCTTAGTGTCAGAGTGAGAGTACCCTGGTTTCTAAAATGGGCAATATTTTGGAGACCTCAAAAGCATGGTACATTCAACACAAGAGTTTAAGGTGAAGCACAGTTCTGGGGAACTAGTGGACATGTAGACTTTTCTGCCCCGTATTGGAACCACTGGTCATCAGTTCATTGTTCAGATGGGAAACAGATTGAGAATATTCTTGAGTCTCTAATGTTCAATGTCCTAGACACCCCCAAAACTTGGTTTAGATGGGACTCTAAGTATCAGAGTAAGAACACCTATTGTTATGCAAGCGGGTGTGGACCCACTGCGCCACTGACTGGCTATACTCTGGAGGGGCATGACTAAGCAACTACCTGGTCTTCACTACAGCCTCTGATGGTGAGGATAGGCTTGGGCCATTAGGGTAGTTGCCAGGTGCCACTCCAGAGCAGTCCCCGAGTCACTGGCAGCTGACCAGGGGGTCAGAGATACTGGTGCAAGCACCGAGGGGAAGTACGTGGTCAGGGTAGGCAGAGATCAAGCAAGGTCCGTAAAACAAAGTCCGAGGTCAGAGGTAGGCGGAAAACAAGCAAGGTCCATAAACGAAGTACGAGGTCAGAGGCAGGCGGCAAACAGGTCCGGTACACAGCAAAGCAGAACTTGAAAAACAGCTTCAAACTTGGAAGTAGGCAAGCTAGTGACCATTAGTTGCTCAGGCATCTTTGTGTGGTAGGAAGTGCCTTTATATACTTCCTGCAATCCAGCCATAGGCTGCTGAGATAGAGGGCGTGTGCAAGGAAAAAGAGAGACACACCCAATAAGAACAGTACAGGTCTCCGGCAGGAAGTAAACTCTGGCATGGAGCACATACAGTATGCAACAGTTAAGCTACCTACTGCCCGCACTTGTTAGCACAGCACATGGCAGCAGGAAGGAAAGAGGGAGCTTGTTTGGAATTGTGCTATTTACATCATTCTCTATTAACTGTGATAAAAGTGTGACTCTTTAAAGTGTTTTCCCCTTTATCAGTTGAAAACCAGGGAATTCTCAGTATTAAAAATATAGGAAAAGTAAAATTAATATAAGAATAAATACAATAGGGGTACCGATTTGGAGTAACAAAGTTGCAAAATTGAGCAAAAAAAATGCTACATTTTGTGTTTTCTGAAGCTATCGACACTTTCCAAAAAGTGGAGGTAGATTTTGGAAATGGGCAGGGCTGCCTTTATCCTATACATTTACTATAATTTACTCCAGAAAACTGGCACAAAACTGAAATCTATTCCAGCTCCTGCAAGGAGTAGGTTTCAGCTTCTGGCGCACAGACAGCAGAAGATGTACCAGAATTTATTAAGAAGCAGGCACCTCCTAATAATATGGTTGGATATTCCCCAGGGTATTTTGACTGAGACTGGCGTGTGAAATTCTAGTCTTTAGTAAATTGCCTCCATTGTGTTTTTGATTTTACATTTATTCATAGGAGATCTCTCAGGATCTTTATGAGCAACATCCAATTTCTTCATCTATCTTTCTCATCCATTTGCAGTGCGCCCAGGCTCAGACTGGCCACCGGGAAGCCGGTAAATTCCTCAGTGGGCCCCTGAGCTATGAAGTCAGAGTGATAGCCTTTTTCTGAACTCGCAAGCACTGCCAATAAATTAGCCTGCACCTAATCACCGTTGCCCAAATATCAATGGACCATCTTAGTTTACTGTGTGGTGTAGCAAGTGGCAAGATGACATGATGTCTAGCCACATGTGTTTTGTATTTGCACAGCAGTGACCCTTGTTTCATCGACCTCTCCTCCTGACCTGAACGTGCCCTTGGTTCCATCTCCCTGCATGCCCCTCAATGCCATGGCACAATAACTTGTGGGAGCCACCAATATTTGCCTGCTGAGGTTGCACAGTGCTCTGACATGGAGGAGCAGATCTCCCAGATGTTCCGACCCTATTTCATGACCCCTGTTGCCCTGTCTCTCAGCTCTTCGGCAGTCTGGTAATTATACTGTGCCCAAAGTGGCCCCCAAAATAAATTACCCACATGATATTATCAAACAGCACATGGATAAATTGAGAGCAGATGAGGATGACAGCCAGACCCTACTACAAGTAGAATGGAAGCTGAGGACCAATAATTACCAGGGTCCCCTATATGATGCAGGGAAGAGATATATAATGTGTAAAACCATGACTGTGTGTCTACTTGTGTAGAAAAACATGCAAGTGAATTTTTGAGTATACATTCTGGAGTCTGGTTTAAAGGGGTTTTCTGGTGAAAGAAAAGATAAAAAAACAGCATTGCACCTTATTGCATTGTATAAGTAAGATGATTAAGTTCTGAGCACATTTTGACTCCTCCAGTGTAACTGGGATCTGTGACCCGAACCCTGTGTTTACATGCCAGCGCAAGACTCATAGGGAGTGTCATTACTAAATACTCCTCACCACTTTTTGGTGAAAAAAAGTCAAATAACCCCTTTTTGTGATTTTTAATACCTGTGTGACAATATTTAGTCGCATAGATGGTTTGGCCATGTTCACCTCATGGCAGCTGTAACGGCATACAAGGGAATGCTCCAATCTCCGAACGGAACCTCACAAATAGCTGCTAGCAGAAGAATAGGAAACGCACCCAAGCGGCTTACACCCCTAGCAATCAGTCTCTAACAGCATACAGTGAATCCCCCCAAGAACAAGACAAGGCTCCGTGTTGAGGTTCAAGCAGTGGTCACCCAGAGCTGTGCGTTTATTGATCTTATATAATAATGGTACACATTAGTACCACCGACAGGTTTTTGTAAAAACAACCAATAAACACGTATAATACAGTAAAACACTCCCACACAAAATCCTCCCCTCTGCCTATGATACAATTACCTTACACAATGGGTTGATGTAATTATCACAGGCAGGAGAATACACAATGTCTTCTGTCCTGGAGACAACCGAGGAGTAATTCAATTATCTCTCAGGACAAAAGGAAATCGCCAATACACACGTGGGGACAATAGGACAGACATCACTACTCAAATATACAATGTCCCAACCATTACAGTAACATAGACATTTAACATATCCCCAGATGGCTTGGATCTGAGCGCTCAAAATATCCAAACAGCGCTCAGATGCCACAAACACAGTCAAATCTCCATGGGGTTTTAGTTTAGCATGGGCTGATGAGAGGGCCCATAATCCTGGGGCAAGAGGCTGGCAACCAGGCCCCTCCAAAACCCAGTGGCGAGGTTAGTTTTGCCACACATCTCCCCTTTTCCAAACAGACTAATAGGGTATCTGACCTTATGCCGGTCAGTGCCCTTGTTAGTCCAGCAGCCCACCCACGAAATAGAAACAGCAGTACAGCCCACCCACAATAAATGGTTACTACACTTGAGCAAGGGATAAACTTGTCCATGTCCAGGTGCCTCACCATGGCTGTGTGGGGGACTGGTAGACTGCCTTGGTGGGTTGCTGAGTGGGCAGAGACCAATGGTACTCTGCCCTGGTGCCAGCGCTACCACGGAAGTAGCCTGGTTGGAGCCTGGTTGTTGGAGGGGGAGACCGACTGTCTCCCCTTTATATACACCGCTCTGCTGTTGTAGGGAGAGACCAACTGTCTCCCTTTTAGATAGACCATCATGCTGCTGTGGGGGGAGACCGACTGTCTCCCCTTTGGCTAAACAGCCCTGTTGCTGGGGGACAGGACCGACTGTCCCTACCCCCCTGTGCTGTGAGTGCAGAGAGCATGGTCCCATCTGCACTGTTGTGGGGCTTACTGTCTCCCCCTGGTGCGTTAAACTGCCGCTGGGGGATGGAGACTGTGCTCCCAATTCCTTGTAGATCACACGGCCGCTGGGGAATGGAGACTGGGCTCCCAATTCCCTGCATATCACACTGCCGCTGGGGAATGGAGACTGTGCTCCCAATTCCCTGTACATCACACGGCCGCTGGAGAATGGAGACTGGGCTCCCAATTCCCTGCATATCACACGGCCGCTGGGGAATGGAGACTGGGCTTCCAATTCCCTGCATATTACACTGCCGCTGGGGGATGGAGACTGGGCTCCCAATTCCCTGCATATCACACGGCCGCTGGGGAATGGAGACTGGGCTCCCAATTCCCTGCATATCACACTGCCGCTGGGGAATGGAGACTGGGCTCCCAATTTCCTGTACATCACACGGCCGCTGGGGAATGGAGACTGGGCTCCCAATTCCCAATAACTCCCATTGCCGCTGGGGGACCGGACCGACTGTCTCTTCCCCCTGTAACTCAGCCTGCCGCTGGGGAATGGAGACTGGGCTCCCAATTCCCTGCAGGAGCAGTGGAGAGACCTCGATCCCATCTCCACCGGCCACCTGGGGTTCTTCCCAGTAAACATCCACAATATCCTCCCAGCTGAAGGGCTCTGGACCTGGGTCTGACTTCTTGCTGTCCTGCTGAGCCTTCCCAATGGAGTGGAAGAGATCTCGGTAGTCCTGCTCCAGTTCCCACTCCAGGGTTGCTAGGTGAGTCAGGTCTTTCTCTACCTCATGGCGGTCATCCCAATCCTGCCTAGCCTCCCTCTCGTAGAAAATGTCCTGAAGTCTGGACTGTGCAGGGCTCCCGAAGTCAGGCTCTGCAAAGGACTCCCATAACAAGCCAGGACCATCAAACTCCTCTCCCTCTGGCTTGTCATGCTCAGCTGTCCAGGGTATATACTGTGCCATATACCACCAGAGCGCCTGGTAGGCATCCTCCAGCCATAGCTCCTGCCATACCCGGTGCTCTAGTTCCTTCACCCATTCCTCCAGGGGCTGCTCTCCCAGGAAGGGCATCCGCAGGGCCACTTGCTTCTGCAATCGCTGCTCTTCACTGGGGAGACTCTCGCCTCGCTGGTATTGTACATTATCCAGGGCCTGGTACCAGATGCCTTTCCTTAATGCATCCCAGCCATCCAGGTCTTCCTCATTGTATGCCACTGCTGGTTCCATTCTGGTGCTGTCAGGGTCGCTGTACTGAGACATGCATTGCCCTCAAATTGTAATTCCAGGGAATGATGTCTCCTGTAGCTGTCCTTCTGGCAGTGGGAACGATCCCGCCGCTTGCCACCAAATGTAACGGCATACAAGGGAATACTCCAAACTCCGAACGGAACCTCACGAATAGCTGCTAGCAGATGAATAGGAAACGCACCCAAGCGGCTTACACTCCTAGCAATCAGTCTCTAACAGCATACAGTGAATCCCCCCAAGAACGAGACGAGGCTCCGTGTTGAGGGTCAAGCAGTCGTCACACAGAGCTGTGCGTTTATTGATCTTATATAAAATTGGTACACATTAGTACCACCCACATGGTTTTGTAAAAACAACCAATAAACACGTACAATACAGTAAAACACTCCCACACAAAATCCTCCCCTCTGCCTGTGATACAATTACCTTACACAATGGGTTGATGTAATTATCACAGGGAGGAGAATACACAATGTCTTCTGTCCTGGAGACAACCGAGGAGTAATTCGATTATCTCTCAGGACAAAAAGAAATCGCCAATACACACGTGGGGACAGTAGGACAGACATCACTACTCAAATATACAATGTCCCAACCATTACAGTAACATAGACATTTAACATATCCCCAGATGGCTTGGATCTGAGTGCTCAAAATATCCAAACAGTGCTCAGATGCCACAAACACAGTCAAATTGCCATGGGGTTTTAGTTTAGCATGGGCTGATGAGAGGGCCCATAATCCTGGGGCAAGAGGCTGGCAACCAGGCCCCTCCAAAACCCAGTGGCGAGGTTAGTTTCGCCACAGCAGCCTTGGATCAAAAATAATATATAAGAAAAGAAAGTTCAGCAGCTCTCACCTGCCCCACCTTCACCTGTGAGCACGGAGAACCTGTGTCAGGCCCGGGTAACATATTGCAATGCGGTTCAAGAAATCCAGCTCCACTTCGGTAAAGGAAAAATGTATTTTGCTTGCTGTAAAATCACATCTAGTTACAGTTACAAAGTCGTTGTCTACACGTTTCGGGCTACTGAAGACAATTCGCGCCCTTACTCATGACACATTCGCACCCTTACTCATGAGTAAGGGCGCAAATTTTCTTTAGTAGCCCGAAACGCGTAGACAACGACTTTGTAACTGTAGCTGGATGTGATTTTACCGCAAGCAAAATAAATTTTTCCTTTACCGAAGTGGAGCTGGATTTCTTGAAGATGGGCGAAGTATTCAAAAATTCAATTTAGCTGCTTCTCCAAATTTTACAAAAAAAGTGCTTTGAGATGAATTGCTTCATCACGAAGTGCATTTCTTTGTAAGTAGTAGGTGCAATGACAGGGAGCAATGTTTTCACCCCCCCATTGCAAGCAAATGGATGAGGTAGGCATTATTTTTGCTGTTTTTTACAATATTTCAGAGAAAATTAATTCACTACCACGAAGCACAAGGAAATTGTCACAGTGTAAGGGGAGGGGAGGAACACCATAAAGACAACAGAAGGAAAATGACCAGGAACTAGGTCTCAAGGCTAGGGACAGGAAAATGGTGACCACCTATGGAAAGCCTAAACCTAGCCCTGACTCCTGTCAGTATGAATAGACCCTGAAGGTGGAAATATTCATACACCGTAAACCTAGGCCCTAGAAACCCTGAAAAGCCCTAGGATTGGTGACAGGGTCTGAGACTACTGGTTCCTTCCCAGATGAATGAAACAGCATCTCCCTGAGGCCTAGTAAGCGAAGAGCAAATGGGAGCAACAGAATACCAAGAGAAGTACACTTATCTCATATAGAAAATGGATGAGCAGAAACTCAGATGAGGACAACACACCAGCTCTTCCAACTCCAGGCAGAGAATATCAACCCCATGGTAAGAAATGTGAGTCCAGACTAAATAGAGGAGCAGTAATGACCACAAGCTACACCTGAAACAAGAGATGTGGTCATACCAACAACAACACTGCAAAGTGAAAACCAAGAGGCTGTCAGAGAACCTCACGTGACAGAAATTCTGTGAAACAAATTTTAACTGAAATGAGAGGACTTCGATTCACTGAATACTACAGATAATGTTGTGCCTTCAGGGTCTTACAAGCATTGCCATGTCTCTGATGTAAACATGATGTCATCGGGATAGGGAACTAACACAGTGTAAAATGTCATGTGACCTCGATGAAGTGCAGGAAAACGGGGCATTAAACAATCACTATTAGTAAGTGACCACATGTTTGCTGAAATTTGCAAAGTGTACTGTAATAAGCACATGATGCAAAAGAGGACTTAGTTGGGAACCTCACAGGAATATGTGTGTAGTCACAGCACAAGCCTGCCCTTAGATCAGGTTTACCAATCAGTATTCTGTCAGGATTTAAGAGGGGATTTCAGACCTAAAATCTAAGAGAATCATCTAATATTCCATTAGCAATGCATGTAAATGAGTTGTTATTTTTTATTCAGAATACAGGACACATTGCAGATTTAAAAATCCATTTAAAAACATTTTTTTTTACTACAGATTCCAATTGGAAAAGTTATGGATTAATCTAAAAAAATTGGGAAAGAGATCTGATGGTCAATCTGAAGCGATTATTCAAGGTGTAGTAAAATTGGTTCTGGTACTGTATTTATTATGGAGCTTGGTTCTGGTACTGTTTCTATGAAGCAAGCTTAGTTCTGTTGTATCTATGCCGCATGATTGGTTCTGGTACATAATGGTACATCAAAGGCCTTAGGTTAGCGCCTATTGACATAGTAATAAGTGAGGATGATTGTGCGGAGTCTGATGAGATCACTGGCAGGAGGACACGGTGTGGGAGGTACAGTATATCAATGTCACTAAGCCTGTGTCTTTGTGCCACATACTAGACACAAGGAACGGGAAGCATTTATCAAACCTGAAACATCTGCATTTTGGTGTTTTCTGCAACATTTAGGAGCCACGCCACTTTTCAAACTGGTCTATGTTTAAAGCAGAAAAGTGAGATTGGACCTGGATTATGGCACATTTGTTAACTGAGATACTTGGAAATGTTGCAAAAAACTGAAAAAAGTAGCATCCAAAGCCAGGCAGCCTCCTAAGGCTAAGTCATACCACACAATGCAGTTGCACCAAAAACATGAAAATTGTGACCATTTCATAAATTTGGTCCAATCACACCATGTAAAACCAGACTTAAAAGTGACATAAAAACGATCTGAAATGGTAAATGTCCTCCAACGTTTTTGTTAAGAGTCTAGACCTATTTTGTGGCAAGTCTTTGGGTGAGTATTGTGGACAAAAAACAATACCAGTTCTGAGGTGGCATAAAAAATGGCATAACATTCTGATGGTATGAAGCACCTTGGCGCATTGTCGCATCTTCACCACGTTCTAAAACACATCACAGATTTAGACATATTTAACAATCCAAGTCCAAGGTGGTTGTAGTCTTGTAGCTCTCCCTGGGCCACATGTGCAGTGAATAGAGGGGTGAAACCCTTCTTCACCTTGGGGCACAACCTGGACTTTGGGTTCTCCACCATGGTGGTGGCTGTGGTGCCCTTGATGTTAGATGGATGGGTAATGGGGTACAAGGTAGCAGAGCAGGGAAATCCTGTTCAGAGACCAGCCTAGCTTTATTATAATTAACCAGAGTCTCTCTTTTACTGAACAGATGATGGGTATCACAGTGCATTTACAAGCAGTAGGCAGAGTTGTCAAGTATTTCAGAGAGTGGGGTTTCCAAAAGCTGTGGATTGGGTAGGGCTAGTGCAGTTCTAGATAATATAGCCAGACTGTCTCAGTACTGAGGTGGTCCTTAGAAGCAATATAACCCAAACAACGAGCTGTAAAATCTACAGCCATATGTTTTTGTTACCTACTATCCTTTTTAAAAATGGTCCTCAACCTTCTGCAAATATTCAATATGTATTTCCCTCAGACATTGGTTCTTAGTAAAGTTGCTTTCCTGGTAGCATTTCACTTACAGGGATAGTGTCTCCCTGGAGAAGGATTCTTTTCTCCTGCTTTAGCATACATGTTCTCTCTCTTAGCAGACTTGCCAGGAACTACTCTCTAGCCAGGTATATATGGGGCCAGCCCACCACCTGACAACTAAATGACTAAGGACTGACAGTTATTTTCCTCCTATATACAGGCTTTTGGAATACCAGGAGATCATTTATTAAGACTGGCAATTTATATGCCGGTCTTAATCCCCATGTGATGGCGGCAGATGCACTAAAGTTATGTAGAGAAGCCTCTACATAACTTTGGTGCTTGGTTCTACTGGCCATGCAGCTTGGTTTAAATTACTCTCCTATCTATCTATCTATCTATCTATCTATCTATCTATCTATCTATCTATCTATCTATCTATCTATCTATCTATCTATCTATCCAACCATCTATCTATCTAACCATCTATCTTTTTAACCATCTATCTATTTATTATCTATCTATCCATTTATCTTCTATCTAATTTAACATGAGACTGCATGTAGATAAATTTGCTACATCACAATGAATTGCCCCTTTCTATATAACTTAATATAGGATGTTAAAATGCTATGATCCACATAAAGCCCTTTAATACCCTCATATATCTCAGGAGGAGGTATAATAAATATTCAGCTCTATTCTGAACTTTCTAGGCACAGTAGGAGGTAATCAGAGGGTTTCCATCTGTATAATGGAGTTCAGATGAAAGAGTTTCCAAGCATTGGACCAAAAATATAGCCCCCTCTTACACTCCTTGTGAAGATGTGACATCCGTTATCTGCCTCCTAACATATGGAGAATTAGAAACGTTACAAAATGACTAAACTTCTAGAAACACTGTACACAAAGTACATGAAATACCTAAATATATTGTCCTAGTAAGTAAAGAAAAAGTTGTGATATTTATTTTATATTCTAGAACAAAGAAAGAAGTTTTCTATTTGTGTAACATCTGCAGGTGGAAAATACAGAAGCGAACCACACATGGAGAGCAGGTAAACTCACAGCTGTGGATTAAATCAAATGTGAATTCAGCTTCTTGCCTTGAAAAATTTCATAAGCCTAAACTTGGATGGAATAATCTGTTCTGTGAATGATAGGAAACCAATGTTAATCTGATAAGACTGCAGTAATATGATCAGTGGACTTTAGCCCATGTAACAATGTTAGCAATAGAATCGTGGATTAGTTGTAGCTTCTGCGGGAGGAATTTCATGTTATTTTATTTTGTTTTAAAGCTGAAAGAAAATTAGAGAGGCCAAAAAGTATTCCTGCAAACATGAGTCATCCGCTCAACAGCAGCGATATTAGGAGAAATAGACACTTTGGTGGCCGCTCTGAGGATTGTATGTTTAAAAAAGTTGTTCCTTTTGTTGTTGAGTAGATATAAAATAGAAAACAAATACAATGCAAAACTAACATTGTACAAACCGGCATGTGGGCATCAAAGAAGAGCTGTAACCTCCCCTGACATGTCTGTATCAGTAACTTACGTATTGCATTACTCACATGATGACAATTTTGGAGCATCTAGTTTTATGACTCTATGCTGTACTGTTCGTCTATTATTTCTGCTAGATCTTTATGATTGAATTGCCAGTTCTGTTCAGTAAAGGTCCATCTGCACAGTAGTGTTAATCGCGAATAATCTAATCGCAAATTTTTATCGCGAATATTGGCACTTCGAGAATTCGCAAATATCTAGAATATAGTGCTATATCTTCGTAATCTCGAATATTCTAGATTTTTTTTTCCTCAGTACCCATAATCCCTCACTGCTTCTTGCTTGTGGGCCAATGAGAAGGCTGCAATATCTTTGACTTTAGGAGTAGTGTTGATCACAAATTTTTCTGATTGGCGATTTTCACAATCAAGAAAATAATGACTTGAGATCATGAACTCTAGAATTTACGAATATATGGCGAATATTAGGCCAAAAATTCTGGATATATGGCGAATACGAATATTGCCTATGCTGCTCATCACTAGTCAGGAGTGGCAACAGCGCCTCTTTAAAGGCTCATTGTATTTTTAGAGGCTTAGGGATATAAGGGGCCCCTCAACAGATAACTATGTGCAAACTCTAATAGAGATGTTCATCTAGTTCACAGTGTATTGACTGAACTTACCATATGGTTATTGATGAAGAAACTGACCCCATATCACTGCTACCAGTCACTGACATCAGTATTTATGGAAATATAACCAAAGCATATCAACAGAATAAAGGATTATCCAAAGGGCATTCAAAATGTTGCTCTATTACCGCACTTTATAGTAAGAATAGGAGAGAATATGCCCTGTTATGCTGCATTAACATCTACGGACTCTATAATGGCAGCCCTTCATCCTTATGCCTCCAGTCACTGTATGACAATACAAGAAGCTCTGACCACTTTGATTTTGGGATTTATGGCTGAGTTAATATTTTGAGTTAATATTTTGGGGGGTCTTGTCGGTGTGCCACAACACTTGCTTCATCTGTAAGATTCTACTTGGTTTTTAATACTGATTGCACACATTAACCATTCTATTGCACAATGCATGGTGTTGGTGTGCAGTGTGGATCTGCATAAGGTACATCTGATATAAGATACACCGGTTTAAGCTAATAATTGATGACCTAAAAGTTCTGTGGAGGCCCTAATGATAATCAGGAGCGTGCAAATAGATGCCTCTCATGTACACCCCTTTGCTTCATCCACCTACAGCAGGGGTGGGGAACCTTTTTGCTGCCGAGGGCCATTTGGATATTTGTAACATGGTTCGGGGTCCATACAAAATTCTCAACTTAAAAATTTGACTGCTATATTTGGTCAAACATATAAGTGACTTAGGGGTAAGTTACAGAAATTAAATTAGAAAAATCTAAAGCACTGTATTTTTTGCAGCATAAAATGGCGCCTGCACTATATATATATATATATATATATTGTATACATATAGTACAGGCGGCATTTTGACAACATATAGCAGTCTAATTTTTAAGTTGAGAATGTTATATATTTAGTTCTTTATTTGGCATTAATGTCAGCCAAGCTCATCCCAGGGGGGTCCAGAGAAGGTTTCACCCAGCTTTCACTCTCCCTTCCACTGTCCCTGCCTCTTTCTTCTCAACTGTCACTGCTTTGTCCCTTTTTCAGCCTCAGATCTGCCCCCCACCTCCATCAGCCTGAAGTCAACCTCTTATCAGACCCCCAGCCTACATCCGCCTCAGACCCTCATCAGACCCTAACCAGCCTTAGATCACACTCCCATAGACCCTCCCTAACCGCAGATCAGCTCGCATCAGACCCCCAGCCTCAGATAAGACCCCCCAGCCTCATATCAGATCCCCAATAGGCCCCCCAGCCTCAGATCAAACCCCTATCAGACCCCTAGTCTCAGATCAGTCCCCATAAGACCCCCCAGCCTCAGATCAGACACCCAAAAGACCCTCCATTAGCCTCAGATCAGCCCCAATCAGACCTCAGATCAGATATTTCAAATAAATAAATAAACTTACCTCTCCAGCTCCGAATGGGGCTAACACTTGGCAGATTCACTCTTCCTCCCTGGTCTTCTTCCCGTCATGCTATACTGTGACCTGACGTGCACTACGTCCTGACACTGTACGTGGGTCTGGAAGAAGACCAGGGAAGGTGAGTACAGCCAGCGCTGTTCTCATCTTCCTGTTGCTCCCACATGCTATTGACCATTTAGAGGGGGCTCCATGAAATGGTCCTGTATGCAGCCCGCAGACCAGAGGTTCCCCACCCCTGATCCACCCCTGATCTACAGGAAGGCTCATTGTAATAAACATGGCATAGATGTACAGTTGCAAGAAAAAGTATGTGAACCCTTTGGAATGATATGGATTTCTGCACAAATTGGTCATAAAATGTGATCTGATCTTCATCTAAGTCACAACAATAGACAATCACAGTCTGCTTAAACTAATAACACACAAATAATTAAATGTTACCATGTTTTTATTGAACACACCATGAAAACATTCACAGTGCAGGGGGAAAAAGTATGTGAACCCCTAGACTAATGACATATCCAAGAGCTAATTGGAGTGAGGTGTCAGCCAACTGGAGTCCAATCAATGAGATGAGATTGGAGGTGTTGGTTACAGCTGCCCTGCCCTATAAAAAACACACACCAGTTCTGGGTTTCCTTTTCACAATAAGCATTGCCTGATGTGAATGATGCCTCGCACAAAAGAGTTCTCAGAAGATCTACGATTAAGAATTGTTGACTTGCATAAAGCTGGAAAGGGTTATAAAAGTATCTCCAAAAGCCTTGCTGTTCATCAGTCCACGGTAAGACAAATTGTCTATAAATGGAGACAGTTCAGCACTGCTGCTACTCTCCCTAGGAGTGGCCATCCTGTAAAGATGACTGCAAGAGCACAGCGGAGACTGCTCAATGAGGTGAAGAAGAATCCTAGAGTGTCAGCTAAAGACTTACAAAAGTCTCTGGCATATGCTAACATCCCTGTTAGCGAATCTACGATAGGTAAAACACTAAACAAGAATGGATTTCATGGGAGGATATCACAGAGGAGGCCACTGCTGTCCCAAAAAAACATTGCTGCACATTTACAGTTTGAACAAGAGCACCTGGATGTTCCACAGCAGAACTGGCAAAATATTCTGTGGACAGATGAAACCAAAGTTGAGTTTGGAAGAAACACACAACACTATGTGTGGAGAAAAAGAGGCACAGCATACCAACATCAAAACCTCATCCCAACTGTGAAGTATGGTGGTGGGGGCATCATGGTTTGGGGCTGCTTTGCTGCATTAGGGCCTGGACGGATTGCTATCATGGAAGGAAAAATGAATTCCCAAGTTTATCAAGACATTTTGCAGGAGAACTTAAGTCCATCTGTCCACCAGCTGAAGCTCAACAGAAGATGGACAACGACCCAAAGCATAGAAATAAATCAACAACAGAATGGCTTAAACAGAAGATAATACACCTTCTGGAGTGGCCTAGTCAGAGTCCTGACCTCAACCCGATTGAGATGCTGTGGCATGACCTCAAGAAAGCGATTCACACCAGACATCCCAAGTATATTGCTGAACTGAAACAGTTCTGTAAAGATGAATGGTCAAGAATTACTCCTGACCGTTGTGCACGTCTGATCTGCAACTACAGGAAACGTTTGGTTGAAGTTATTGCTGCCAAAGGAGGTTCAACCAGTTATTAAATCCAAGGGTTCACATACTTTTTCCACCTGCACTGTGAATGTTTACATGGTGTGTTCAATAAAAACATGGTAACATTTAATTATTTGTGTGTTATTAGTTTAAGCAGACTGTGATTGTCTATTGTTGTGACTTAGATGAAGATCTGATCACATTTTTTTGACCAATTTGTGCAGAAATCCATATCATTTCAAAGGGTTCACATACTTTTTCTTGCAACTATATGGAAATTTGTATGGTATCTAGATGTGTCCGCTTATCTTCCAGACCTGTTAAATTGAATGAAACGGTCTCCAAATAAAATGCACAAGAATAATGCATGCCATGGGTTGCTTTAAAAATGGCCCATGTGCGAAAACTGTGATTATTAATAATGTGCGATTATTTTGCCCTTCCTCTGATCCGTCAGAACAATAACCCCCAAAAAATGGATCCTGTCTGTGGAGCATCCGCCTTCACTCGGTCAGCATTTGGTCAGTTATCCATCAGTATTGCTAATGCCCAAAAAAAAACAGGAGTGGATCCAAAACAGAGATGACACGTGAATGGAATATTTGCATGTCTTCTGTGTTTTGTACCCACTCCTGCTTTAGGCTACCAAATCATAAACCAATTCTGATGCAAAATAGGGACCATGTCATGCAGGCCTTATAACTGTTACATAGACAGGATCCGTTGTGCGTCTCATTTTTCCCTCCTTCTGACAGATCAGAAGAAAGGTCAAATAAATGATGATGTCAGCCAGGCACAAAGGCAAAATTGTGGCCCAGTCATGAAGTGGGGAGGGTGGGAACATCATGAGAAGTCCACAGAGAAGGCCCTATGGCATAGTGGTGAGGTGGAAGCAGCATGAGGAGACCACAGAGTGGACCAATGACATAGTCTGGAGGTGGCAGTAACATCAGGAGGAGGCCTCACAGTGGCACAATGACAATGTGGAGGTTGCAGCAGCAGCATGAGGAGACCACAGAATGGCACAATGACAGAGTGTGGAGATGGCAGCAGTAGCAGCATCAGGAGGAGGCCAAAGGGTGGCACAATTACTGAGTGTGGAGATGGCAGCAACAGCATCAGGAGGCCACAGAGTGGCACAATGACATAGTGATTGGCAAGGTGACATAGTGTGGAGGTGGCAGCATCAGGAGGCCACAAAGTGACCCGGTGACATAGTGGGGAGGTGGGTGGCAATAATAGTACCAGCTGAAGATGGTGGGTGGTGGGGTGGGTTTTTTCTTTTTTACCCCTGAATGAGAGTTGTATTGCTTAATGTAAGGGAATTAAAAGAGAGAATAAAAAGGTTTGCTTTTTTTGACTGGTTGAGGGGATACATGCCAGCCATCATCTGCTTACAAGAAACAGATCTGGATAGGGATTCCCTGAGGTGGGTGGAGAAGAGATGGATAGGGGCTAGGTACCACGCTATATATACATTATATTCTAGAGGGGTATCACTTTTGGTCTATAATAAACTTAATTTTGAACATGTGGCATGTAAGGTGGATGATGGCGGCAGGTATCTCTTCTTACAATGTAATATTGAGAATGTACAGATAGTGATTTCAAATATTTACATTCCACATCCATATGAACCTGATGTGACCTATGAATTACATAGGTATATGTTACATAGGCTAGATTGCATGTTGATTGCAGTAGGAGATTATAATGTGATTATAGATTCAAGTAAAGATAGACTATCTAATAGTAAAAATGTACTTTGTAATAATAACCTGGCTAACTTAATAACAGAGTATAATTGGGTTGATATTTGGCGCTTATTGTACCCGTAGGAAATAACTTACTCTTGCTATTCAAAAACACATCAGAACTGGTTAAGAATTTATATGATTTTGGGAAATAGTAAATTAAGGGGGAAAAATAAAATAATTGTAAAATATGTTCCTAGGGCCCTCTCAGATCACTGTGCCGTGGTTATGGAAGTGGAGTTTATGACCAGACAGAGGTATTCTCTGTTTAAATTTAATCCACATTGGTTAACTTTGATAGAAGACAATGAAGAAATTAAAAAAGAATTTCAGGTCTTTTTTCAGGTCAATAATGAATCAGCTAATAAGTAGGAGGTTTGGGAAACGGCAAAAGCTTTCCTGAGGAGTTTTATTAGAACTCCTAAGGAGTTTTATTTAAAAAGGCGAACTATATGAAAAAAAAAAAAAAAAAAGAGAAAAAATTAAGATGGCAGAGCAGGAACTAGAGGTAGCAAGAATAAATTTGTGTGGTTGACCCCTCAGTGGAAAGGTTGAAAAAATGGGAAGAGGAACAAGAGAAGGTTAAAGATATACACATGGAAAAATCTCAAACAGCAATGTTTTTCCAGCGGGTCAAGTTTTTTTTCAGAGGGTGAAAAAGTGGGCAAGACTCTGGATAATTTAGTAAAAAATCAACAGAAAAAAATCCTGGATAGGGGTAATAAAAAAAAAAAGGGACAGATGGTAAAAACTCCGGAACAAATAAGTGAGGTGTTCCGTATTTATTATCAAGAACTATACAAATCAAAAATACATAATGAAAAAGAGGAATTATGTCAATATTTAAATGAGGTTCCCTTAAAAAAAAAAAAAAAAAAAAGAAAGATCAATTGGATAAAGAATTACAGCTGGAAGAGTTAGAAAGAGCCCTGAAATCTGTAAAAATGGGAAAGCGCCAGGAGGATATGGTCTACCATTTGAGACATATAAGGATTTTAGTCAGATACTTTTGCCAGAATTAAGGGAAACCCTGTGTGAGGCTAGGATGACAAAAAAACTACCGGACTCAATGGATGAAGCTATTATAGTTTTGATCCCTAAAAAGGGTAAAGATGAATTAAAAACAGAGTCATGTAGACCTTGTTGAACATTTATATAAAAATTCTTGCAAGGTTCTAGCGGATAGATTATTGAAAATAATAAAAACTTTGATAAATGAAGATCAAATAGTTTTCATCCCTGGGAGACTGATGAATTCCAATATTAGGAGGTTGTTTATTAATATTGAAGGAAATAAACAAAAATATACAAAAAAGGCATATTGTCCTTAGATGCAACTAAGGCATTTGATTGTATAGAATGGGATTATCTGTGGGAGGTTCTTAGATGTTTCGGTTTTGGAGAATGCTTTATAAATTGGATCAAATTAATATATTCTTATCCTAGAGCTAGGGTGTCGGTGGACAGGGTTACGTCCCTACTCTTTGCCTTTTCGAGGGACACTAGGCAGGGATGTCTTCTATCCCCGTTGCTCTTTGCAATTGCTATAGAGCCATTAGCTAACATGATTTGCGAAGGAGATGATTTTGTGGGATTCCAATATGGGGGCACTAAGGAAACAATAATGTTATACGCGGATAATATCTTGATATATTTGGGTAACACTGAGGCCGATTTAGGTAAAATAATGAATATAATAGATAAGTTCAGATATTTTTCAGTATTAAAAATAAATTGGGAAAAATCACATTTGATGTTACTAGGGGAGGGAGAATTGAATAAGAGCTGTGGTGTTCACATAGTAGACAAAGGTAGTAGTTTTAAATATTTAGGGATAAATATTTCAAGAAAGCTGGAGGATTATGTAAAGATAAACATTCCTCTTTTGAAGGAAATGAGAAAGAAGATTCATATTTGGAGGAGATTGCCACTATCAATGATGGGTCGAAATAATTTGATAAAGATGGTCCTTCTCCCTAAGATTTTGTTTATATTGTAGAATGCTCCGATTGTATTGTCAAAAAAGATATTTGGGATGTTAGATAAATTAATGAGGGAGTTTATTTGGAAAGGGGGAATATCTAGATTCAAAATATAAATACTTCAGTTACCCGTCAGGGAGGGGGGGTTATCTCTTCCAAATAGTTTTTTTAAATCTTTTTTGGTGTCACAGTTTTGTCATATTAAAGAGAATGAAGTAAGTTCACTTATGAGAGGGTATTTAATAAAAATGGGGATTAAGACTAAACAAAGTAGTTTAATGGAGATATTAGAGTCAGGTTTATTGGGGAATAGGAGCACTGATAATCAAATATTAAATCTTATGGATTATATTTGGAGAGAGGTAAAAAAAAATAATGGGTATTAAGGGTTATTTAAAATACACTCCAATATGGAATAATATCAATTTGAGTTAAATTCAGATGATTAAACAATATGTAAATTGAGAGAATAGAGGGATAAGTTTGTTTTATCGCATTTTTGATGGGGATAAATGGAAGGATTTTGAGATTTTGATTAGGGAGTTTGGGATCCCAAAAAAGGATTATTTTAAATATTTACAAATCAGGGACGCAATTAGATATATAAAAGAGCCTTTTCGGAAGGGGTTGATCGGTTTCTCAGTGATGGAAAGGTTAAAGCTACTATCTCTAGGAGATATAAATTATTGACGAAGGCAGTACAAAGATTAAAATATTAACCAAAGAGAAATGGAAAAAAGATATTGAATATCTATCGAATGAGAAATGGGATGATGTTTTGAATAATGGGTCTTTGTTCTCGTCAAGGGCCTCACATAGGGTTTCCCATTTTTTTCTTATCCATAGGTTACATTGTACACTGTTAATGTTGAAAAGAATGGGTTTAAGAGCGACAGATGAATGCCCGAGATGTAGGGAAGAACGGGCAGGCTTAGTACATTTAGTTTGGAGATGCCCCAAATAGTGATGGCCTTTCGGTTCACCCCGGCGGTCGGTTCGCGGCGAACTTTGCGCATTCGCGATCCGCTGAACATGCGAACATATGGCGATGTCCGCGTGTGCCATATTCTTTTGCATTGTGCCGAACTTGGACCCATGACACATCCATCAGGTGGGATAGGACAGCCAATTGAGACATTTCAGCACATGGACACATCCTCAACCCTATAACAGAACCCGATCTGGCAGCCACTTTACATTACGTGTTTTGCCAGTGTAGGGAGAGGTTGCATTTTGGAGCAAGGACAGGCTGTTAGGAACTTAGGGACACCAAACGCTAGCTTATAGGGCCACAAAAGTCCTTTTGGAGGAGGTTTTGTGGACCTTGAAGGCATCCGTAGCATCAATGTGTGACGTCACGCTGAAGGTTCCCTTAAAAACTGAAAACATTGCTCCCCCGGGCGCGCGCGCGCTGCCGGCCGGAGCCGCACACGTGAACAGGGGTTAGCAGAAGACAGCACCAGCAGATGGGAGAAAATAAAGCAGGAAGAATTCAGTGAGCAGCGCTAACACAGAATATACTGGCAAGTGCGTCCCTCAATACATAGGCTAGTACATGTGCGCATTATATGTAGCTTACATATTCAAATGTGAACCAGCAGCATTTTGCTCCATCTGTCTCACTAGAAAGAATTCCCAGCTGTGTGATATATCATAATATAATATATGTGCAATGGGAGCTGGCCACCCTCTCACCCTAATTTAGTTAGTTTATTACAATATCACCCAGATAACAGCAACAGTAGTCAGTGTGGGTTTAATCACACTCTACCACTATTTTTATTTGAAATTAGGGGGTCAGGCAATTAACCCCTCTCGAACCCAGCAGCGATGGGACCCACACATAATAATTTAGTACTGTGTGGTCCCATTTCTATATGGCAGCGTGTGTATCCCTATATTCTTCATTCTTCTAATATTGTCACCCTTTAAGGACTGGTATAGGTGTGCTATCGATAGGTGTGATACACAGAGGGGTGTGATATACTTATAATATACTTTCTAACATAGAAAGTATATTATAGTGCATTTGTATGCTTCCAGAAAATACTGAGTGAGGGCTGCGATCTATCAGCTTCCACAAAATAGTGATCGAGGTTTTCCATATACCTGCGTCCACAAAACTACTGCTTGAGGGTGATATACCAGCTTCAACTAACAACTGATTGAGGCCTTCCATATATCAGCTTCCACAAATACTGCTCTTCTCTAGGGACTTTGTCACAGGGTCGTTTTGAAAATGACAGGCAGAGGAAGAGGCAGGCCGTTCCGCAGGGGTGGTAGGGGTTGGGCAGGTGCACCAGGCCGGAGCCTAAGTGGGAAGTTGGAGAAGGTGCTTGCGATTACGTCAAAGGACGCACCAGAGTTGGTTGAGAGGCTCACTCAGCCTTCCACTTCTGCACCCTCCTCATCCTCTGTATCTGCACCCTCCTCATCCTCTGTATCTGCACCCTCCTCATCCTCTGTATCTGCACCCTCCTCATCCTCTGTATCTGCACCCTTCTCACTCTCTGCTGTGTGCACCCCCAAAGACACCACAACCACCATAGCCCCTTCACTCGAGTCAGAGGAATTATTTTCCCATCCATTCCCAGACCTTGGCATCGGATGAGGAAGAGGACGTAGCCACGGTCGCCACCCAGCAGTCTGACGACAGTACCCAGATCAGCCCAAGGAGGGTGGCCCCTGCTGTTGCTGACTACTCCGAGATCTCTAATGTCAGTGGTGGTGAAGGTGACGATGATGACGTGTCGATGGACGTCACGTGGGTGCCCACAATAGAGGAAGAGGAGGGGAGTTCAGAGTGAGAGATGGAGCAGCAGATAGGGAGGAGAAGGAGGAGAAGCAGGCAGAACTCGCAGTGCACAGGAGGCAAAATGCAGACTGCAAATGTATCTGGATCGAGCCATCCACCATGCACGGTCACATCTTGTGCTCCGAGGACTCCGGCACATGGCGCAGTGTGGGCTTTTTTCTTACGTGTCAGCTGCTGACAATAGTGTTGCCATCTGCAGCCTGTGCTGTCAACGCATAAGTTGCGGTAAGCCCAACACTCACCTAGGGACGACCGCCTTAAGTAGGCACCTGGCCTCCCATCACTGAGCCCAGTGGGAGCAATGCCGTCAGAACCCACAAAGCCTATTAAATATGTACTCTGCACACCTTGGATCCAGTGTGGGTGCCTGTGAGAGTGATTTGAACAATATAAAGTTAATCCACGGCACTCCAAAAGATTGTTGTGCAAAATAATTTTTCACATTTAATTCTTTTTTGCAGATTATCATTTGTATACATCCAGAGTAGATCATTTATACATCATAAGTATATAGCCACATGAGACAGAATTCCCGGACGTTTCGGTCATTACGAACTTCTTCAGCGGGGTCTAGAAAAATATATAATGTGTATACAATGTGGTCACCGAAAATTGGAGCATATCAGATATTCTGCTAAAAATAGAGAAGGGAGTGAAGAAAAGAGGAGTTAGAGGGTAATAGGTCCTATCAGAAACTAATGAGAAGGGGAATAGGGAAGATCATTCAGAAAGTGACAGATCGACTAGACGATCTAGTTTTTTAGGCCGTGGACGAGGCCGATACAGACCAGGCAGAGGAAGACACGTTGAGGCGGGAGAAAGAGAAGAGGACACACGGATACAGACACGCTCCCAGGTATAATAGACAAACTAGTGATTAATATCTCCTCTGTGACACTCTCCCCAGCCCAGACAACAGTACTCCAAAAGGGCCTCACATTCTGTCCCTCCAGTCCATTAAACACCTTTCTCCTTGAACAAGAAATGCAGATTCTATAGAACCATTAGACTAAAAGCTAATTTCTCTGACACCAACAACCAGATTAAGATTAACTCTTCCCCCCCAAAACCCCTTGACATTACAAACACTAGGACTTAGACTCAAGAGCACATACATGCCACCTAGATCTTACCATCCTGTTGAGACCCATATTACATTCACACAAAAATCTATTCAAGAGGTCCTAAACATGCATCAACAAGGTAAATTCCGCCACACCAATAACCTGTCCCCTGAAGAAATAGTAGCAATTAACTCCCTTCAGACACATAAAGAGATCATTTACAAACCAGCGGACAAAGGTTGCGCCATTGTGGTGATGGATAAATCCATGTACCTCAATGAAGTGATGTCACAATTATCGGACAAACAAACGTATGAGCAACTACAATCAAATCCCACATCGGCCATTGCACTCAAAATTCTCAAAGTACTTGACCATTACAAATCCATCAATATAATCGATGACAATACAGTAACCTTTCTTACTAAGCCACATCCCATTATTCCTGTCTTTTACATACGAACCCTCCAGGACGACCGATTGTAGCATCTACTGACTCAATCTTATCACCCTTATCAATCTTTCTAGACCGCATACTAACACCACTCACTAGAACCTCACAGTCATTTATTCTGGATACCAATGACTTCATCACAAAACTTCAGAACGTTACAGTAATATCAGACACCTTACTTGCAACCATGGACGTAAATAGTCTTTATACTTCTATCTCACATGAGAAAGGCATTGAAGCAACCAAATCACTCTCAACATCACACTCTAAACTATCTGCACCAGAACAGGAATTTTGTATACAACTCCTGTCACTTGTTCTCAAAGAGAATTACTTTCTATTTGGTGATCAATATTATGTACAGAAGTGCGGGACCGTGATGGGGGCCAATATGGCGCCGCCGTACGCAAATTCCTATATGACTGATTTCGAAACTAAATTTGTATACAACCACCCGTTATACCAACATCATGCGAAGGTGTGGTTACAATTCATAGATGATATTTTCCTCATATGGGATGGACCTAAATCTCACTTAGAATCGCTCTACAATGATCTCAATGACATATATCCCGAATTGGGTTTCACTATACACATTGATAATAAAGAAGTCAGTTTCTTAGACACACTGGTACAAAAGGACACCAGAAATCAGCTTCAATTCGACATGTACACCAAACCCACTGATAGAAACAGCTTAATTCACTGCTCTAGCTGTCATCCCAACACTACCAAAAGGGCGATCCCACAATCACAGATCACTAGAGTTTTACGAATCGTCTCAGACCCAGTAACACCGTACAATGAGAATTTCTGAAATGAGTAAAAAATTCACAAACAGGGGATATCCACCCCATCTAACAAAACAGAAAACGAAACAACTGCCTACAAAACCCAAGATAGACGCACCTCGCATTCCTTGCATAACCACATACCATCCCCTCATGCCCAAGATACATAGCGTAGTGCGCCAGAACTGGTCTATCTTACAAAGTGCATATCCATCAGTAAAAGAATTTGAAAACCCTAATCGCACTTGCTACAAATGAGGTCCAAACATAAGAGACAAACTTATCCGTGCAGACTTTGGAGGGATCCAAAAGATCCCCAAACAACGTTTTCTGACAAACCCTAAACATGGAACCTTTCCATGCTTGCACTGCGTTCAATGCTCCAATATCATGAAAGGGGACTTTATTACACATCCACACACAGGAAAACGGTTTCATATCAAGGATTTTTTTACATGCGAGTCATCTTTTGTCGTTTATTTGATTAAATGTCCATGCGGCCTAGCTTACGTCGGGGAAACTACTCAACACAACCGTGATCGCATTTGCAAACACAAATCCACAATACGGACTAAACAACTCCTTTTACCTCTACCGGCACACTTTGAAAGATATAAACATCAAATCTCCCAACTTCGTTTTCAAGTCATCGAACAGGTGCATCAACCAAGACGCGGGAGTAACAGGATCTCCCAATTACAACAACAGGAGTCATATTGGATCCACAAACTGGACACATTGGAACCAAGAGGTCTAAATAGAGAATGTGATTTCCGTATATTATCATGATTATAACTTGCTCTTTTTCTCTGTTTCAGGCTCGTTGATGGGGACTAGGCGAACATGGGTGAGAAACCCCCCCCTTCTTTTTTCTCCCCCTTCCCTCCTCCTTCCCCCTTTCCCCAAACCCCCCCTTTTTTCCCCCGCTCCTTCCCCAAACCCCCCCTTTTTTCCCCCGCTCCTTCCCTCTCATCCCATGCTAGCAGTTTTTCCCTGATTCCTGTCCACCAATCACTAACCACTGTTCATTAATTGTTTTCTTGTCTTGCTTATTATCCCCTGATTTACTCTTTTACTGTATATACCTGCATATTTAGCAAATATTCATGCTGCAATATTGTGCTATTCTTTATTACATCGACACATGATATAACAGGACAGTGTGCAAATGTTTAACTGTTTAATTTTCCTACTGGATTGCGAGATCCCCGTCTATAGACCTTCTATACCTATATCAACACCATAATCCATATTTCTAATCCCTCCCTCATCTGGCAGAATTGTAGTTCCTCCTTTTCCAACTAATTCTCAAGTGTACAACGCACTACTACCATACCTATTGGCCCCTCCGCCCTTCTCTTCTCCTCCTCTCACCTCTCCTGCCTTTTTTGCCCACAATTTTGCCCATACTGCACCCGCATATCGAGTGCACATGCGTGCGCTACGTGATGACGCACAAACAATGCCTGCACTAGCCGCCGACATCTGCTCCTTCAGTCCCAGCGCGTGCGTTCACTCATGAGAGGCTCCGGACGTGATGACGTCATTGTTATTCGCCCATCATTACATTAAAAAGCGCCCTGATCCACATGCATGCCACATCCAGCGCCTGCCTCTCTACCCTGCCACCAGGTAATTTCTTACACCACTAGACCTATAGTAAGCAATTTTAATCTGCCCATGATGCATATATTGATGCCTGACATGATGTAATAGGATCACCTAACCCAGGTTTTTAGATCCTTATTTTATAAAACCAATGATGTTATTTCTCCCAAATTATCACAACTACGGCTATCGCTACATAATCTTTACCCTGTGACTTCCCCTTCTCATTAGTTTCTGATAGGACCTATTTCCCTCTAACTCCTCTTTTCCTCACTCCCTTCTCTATTATTAGCAGAATATCTGATATACTCCGATTTTTTGTGACCACATTGTATACACATTATATATTTTTCTAGACCCCGCTGAAGAAGGTCGTAATGACCGAAACGTCCGGGAATTTTGTCTCATGTGGCTATATACTTATGATGTATAAATGATCTACTCTGGATGTATACAAATGATAATCTGAAAAAAAGAATTAAATGTGAAAATTTATTTTGCACAAAAATAGAGTGCCGTGGATTAACTTTATATAGAACCCACAAAGCCACACTTCCGGTGCTCCACGTCCTGCCTGTTCTCCTTCTTCTCCCTCCTCCCATTTGTTCTCCACCCCATCTTCCACCATGCCGGTGTCGCGTTCATCTGGCACAAGCCAGGCTTCCGTGCCCAAATGTTCGAGCGTAAAAAAATTATGACGCCGGATAATCCTTTTGCCCAACGGCTGACCGCTGGCTTGTCAACTACTGCCATATAAACTGGTGGACATGGATGCCTTTAGAAAATTTGTGGCTATTGGCTATGGAAGGTCCCCGGAAGGAAATATTTCTCCCAGAAGGGCATCCATGAACTATATGGCGACATTCAGCGTCAAGTTAATATATCTCTGGCACACAGTTTTGGTGCCAAGATACATCTGACCACAGACACGTGGTCTAGCAAACACGGGCAGGGAAATTACATAACTTTTAATGCCCACTGAGTGAACCTTCTGGCGGCTGTCAAGCATGTAAACCGTGCATTTGGTGTTACCGCTACGGATTGCATGCAGGCCTACCTCTTCTTCTCCTCCTCCTCCATCCTCCGTCTCCTCCTTGGCTGACTCCTCCTTTTCCACTGCTACCGCCTCTTCTTCTGCACCCCCCAAGCTCCACAGAACCTATTCGACGTCCCAGGTGAGACGTTGCCATGCTGTGCTGCGGCTGTTGTGCCTGGAAGCCAAGAGCCACACCGATCCTGCACTCCTTACAGCTTTGCGGTCACAGGCCGATCAGTGGCTAACCCCACTCAATTTGACAGTTGGTAAAGTGATGTGCGACAACGGTGCCAATCTGCTGAGCGCGCTGAAACAGAGCGCGCTGAAACACGTCCTGAACTTAGTCATGCAGCAATTCATTGCCAAATACCTCGGGGTCCAGGACATCTTGCGGCAGGCCAGGAAAATCTCTGGCTATTTTAGAAGATCTTACACGGCCATGGCTTGCCTTGCTGACGTTCAGCGGCGACACCACCTGCCCGTCAGACGTCTGATTTGTGACAGCCCGACGCGCTGGAACTCCATCTTGTATATGCAGAAACGTGCCATTAACAACTACCTGTGCGAACTCTGCGGCAGGACAGTGTCACTACCAGAGCTTTGAGACGTTCTCACAGCTCTGTTTCTCCACCCCTGTGATGATGTCACTACTAGAGCTTGGAGGAGTTCTCACTGCTCTGTTTCTCCCCCCCTGTGATGAGCTCTTTACTTTCTGTTTCCTTCCTCCCAGCTGTTCCTCCTGCGTTTGATTTCCCTGCTTTTAAATCACCCCTCCTCCTTTTGTAGGCTGTGGATTATATTTCTCATTTGAGTTGTAGCTCTTGCTTGAGTATCTTCCCTTGTATGCTATCCTTTCACTGGACCTGTGTTCTGCTGCAGCAAGTACTCCGGATATTGCCAGCCTGTCTTTGGATCCGTCTTCACTGCGGCTGCAGCTCCTTCAGCTAAGTGTGCAGACATTGTAGTGTATCTGTGTGTTTTCTGACTGGATCCGAGGCGACCACGGTTCCCTCCATATACTGAGCAGGGCACCGGTGGCCGTGCCCCTTCCACTATTGTAGGGGTTACAGTGGTCATCAGTCTTAGGTACGCGGGCATGCCTCGTTCCACCATTTGGATCCGGGCATGGGCTTAGCAGCATAGGGAGAGCTTTGAGGGTCTGACAGGGGTCACCCTTTATCATCCCTAGTTTGGGTTCGGTCAGTAGCTCTATTTTCTGTGCATGCTCTTGTTGCTCACATACAGCCGTGACATTATAATCCACCAAAACCGTCTTTTTTGACATGGATCCACTTTCTGGCCTGGTTGACCGCATGCAGGGTCTTTCTTTGGAGGTAGCGGATCTCCGTCAATCTATGACTCAGCTTCAAGCATTGGGCTCTGCTCCGGCCCATGGAGTCCGTTGCGAGCCAAAGGTCTCACTTCCGGAAACGTTCTCCGGGGGCAGTAAGAGTTTTTTTCGCTTCAGAGAGGCATGCAAACTCCATTTTTGCTTGTGTCCCCATTCCTCTGGTAATCAGGAGCAGAGGGTGAGGATTGTCATCTCCCTGCTCAGGGGTAATGCTCAGACTTGGGCTTTTTCGCTGCCATCAGGGGATCCCTCCCTTCGATCCGTGGAAGGATTTTTTGTGGCCCTGGGGCAGATATATGATGACCCGGATCATGTTGCTCTGGTCGAATCTAACTTACGTTTTTTATGCCAGAGCAAACTGTCTGCGGAGCTTTATTGTTCTGAATTTCGGAGATGGGCAGCTGATTCAGGTTGGAATGATGCTGCACTCCGGAGTCAGTTCTGTCATGGTCTCTCAGAGAGATTGAAAGATGCGTTTGCTTTCCATGAGAGACCAACGTCCTTAGAGTCTGCCATGTCATTGGCGGTACGTCTTGACAGGCGTCTAAGAGAAAGAAACGAGACCTCTCTGTCCAGCCATTGTCAGTCTAGGGGCAGTGGTGCGGACTCATTCAGTGTGCAGGGGCCTCATCCTGTCTCAGTCCCCTCTGAGGAGGAGCCCATGCAGCTAGGTCGACTTGCCCCTGATAAAAGAGGATTTAGTCCTCAGAGTATGGTGTGTTTTTGTTGTGGGGGCATAGGTCATTTGGCAAATGTGTGTCCGTCTAGGAGATTCTTGAACTGTACTAAGAGCGATAATTAGAGAAAAACCTCAAAAGGTAAATCATCAAACTCTGCTTCATCTGCTACTTTGGGCAAAGTTGATGTAGGAATTGATGCTTTTCCTCTGACCTGCAGTTCCCGTTTTCTCCTGTCTGCCTAGAGAGCAAAGTCATTTCTTGTGAGATTTTTGTTGATAGTGGAGCGGCCGTCAATCTTATTGACACTCAATTTGTAGCCATGCATGGTTTTCAGGTTTGCACATTAGAAAAGGATATACTGTACCTGTTTTTGCTATTGACTCTGCTCCACTCTCACAGAGATCTCTGAAGGGCATTGTTCACAATATCCGGTTAGCTGTAGGTGACATTCATGTGGAGGATATATCTTGTTTTGTCCTTAACGGATTGCCTTCTCCTCTAGTTTTGGGGTTACCCTGGCTCACTAGACATAACCCCACTATTGATTGGCTAGGAAGGCAAATAAATGAGTGGAGTGACTTTTATAGAGAGAATTGTCTCACAGCGACTTTTGCAGAGGTGTCTACTAAAACTGTGCCATCATTTCTCTCTGATTTCTCGGACGTGTTTTCCGAGAGCGGTGTTCAGGAGCTACCTCATCACCGGGAGTATGACTGTCCCATTAACCTCATTCCCGGCGCCAAGCTGCCAAAAGCTCGCCTCTACAATCTCTCACAACCGGAAAGAATCGCAATGCAAACCTACAGTCAGGTCCATAAATATTGGGACATCGACACAATTCTAACATTTTTGGCTCTATACACCACCACAATGGATTTGAAATGAAATGAACAAGATGTGGTTTAACTGCAGACTGCCAGCTTTAATTTGAGGGTATTTACATCCAAATCAGGTGAACGGTGTAGGAATTACAACAGTTTGCATATGTGCCTCCCACTTGTTAAGGGACTGAAAGTAATGGGACAGAATAATAATCATAAATCTAACTTTCCTTTTTTAATACTTGGTTGAAAATCCTTTGCAGTCAATTACAGCCTGAAGTCTGGAACGCATAGACATCACCAGATGCTGGGTTTCATCCCTGGTGATGCTCTGCCAGGCCTCTACGGCAACTGTCTTCAGTTCCTGCTTGTTCTTGGGGCATTTTCCCTTCAGTTTTGTCTTCAGCAAGTGAAATGCATGCTCAATCGGATTCAGGTCAGGTGATTGACTTGGCCATTGCATAACATTACACTTCTTTCCCTTAAAAAACTCTTTGGTTGCTTTTGCAGTATGCTTTCGGTCATTGTCCATCTGCACTGTGAAGCGCCGTCCAATGAGTTCTGAAGCATTTGGCTGAATATGAGCAGATAATATTGCCCGAAACACTTCAGAATTTATTCTGCTGCTTTTGTCAGCAGTCACATCATCAATAAATACAAGAGAACCAGTTCCATTGGCAGCCATACATTCCCACACCATGACACTACCACTACTATGCTTCAATGATGAGGTGGTATGCTTAGGATCATGAGCAGTTCCTTTCCTTCTCCATACTCTTCTCTTCCCATCACTCTGGTACAAGTTGATCTTGGCCTCATCTGTCCATAGGATGTTGTTCCAGAACTGTGAAGGCTTTTTTAGATGTCGTTTGACAAACTCTAATCTGGCCTTCCTGTTTTTGAGGCTCACCAATGGTTTACATCTTGTGGTGAACCCTCTGTATTCACTCTGGTGAAGTCTTCTCTTGATTGTTGACTTTGACACACATACACCTACCTCCTGGAGAGTGTTCTTGATCTGGCCAACTGTTGTGAAGGGTGTTTTCTTCACCAGGGAAGGAATTCTTCGGTCATCCACCACAGTTGTTTTCCGTGGTCTTCAGGGTCTTTTGGTGTTGCTGAGCTCACCGGTGCGTTCCTACTTTTTAAGAATGTTCCAAACAGTTGTTTTGGCCACACCTAATGTTTTTGCTATCTCTCTGATGGGTTTGTTTTGCTTTTTCAGCCTAATGATGGCTTGCTTCACTGATAGTGACAGCTCTTTGGATCTCATCTTGAGAGTTGACAGCAACAGATTCCAAATGCAAATAGCACACTTGAAATTAACTCTGGACCTTTTATCTGCTCATTGCAATTGGGATAATGAGGGAATAACACACACCTGGCCATGGAACAGCTGAGAAGCCAATTGTCCCATTACTTTTGGTCCCTTAACAATTGGGAGGCACATATAGAAACTGTTGTAGTTCCTACACCGTTCACCTGATTTGGATGTAAATACCCTCAAATTAAAGCTGACAGTGTGCAGTTAAAGCACATCTTGTTAGTTTCATTTCAAATCCATTGTGGTGGTGTATACAGCCAAAAATGTTATAATTGTGTCGATGTCCCAATATTTATGGACCTGACTGTATATCTCCGAGAGTCTCGATAAGGGGCATATTCGTCCCTCAAAATCACCTGTTGCCGCTGTTTTTTTTTTTTGTTAAAAAAAAAGATGGCTCTCTGAGACCTTGCCTAGATTTTAGGGAGCTGAACCGTATCACGATTCGCGATCCTATCCCCTTCCTCTGATCCCGGACCTCTTCAACCAAATTGTTGGGGCCAAGGTTTTTTCCAAATTGGATTTGAGAGGCGCGTACAACCTGGTCAGGGTCAGAGAGGGGGATGAATGGAAAACGGCCTTTAATACCCCTAACGGGCATTTCGAGAATCTCGTTATGCCTTTCGGCCTGATGAATGCTCCGGCCGTCTTTCAGCATTTTGTTAACAGTATTTTCTACCATTTAATGGGGAAATTTGTATTGGTGTATCTTGATGATATTTTGATTTTTTCCCCTGATGTTCAGACCCATCAGGATCATCTTTTTCAGGTTCTGCAGATTCTGCGGGAAAATAAATTGTACGCCAAGCTGGAGAAATGTCTTTTTATGGTATCAGAGATTCAATTTCTGGGTTTTCTCCTCTCTGCTTCTGGTTTTCGCATGGATCCGGAGAAGGTCCGTGCTGTACTTGAGTGGGAGCTTCCTGAGAATCAGAAGGCATTGATGCGCTTTCTGGGTTTTGCGAACTATTACAGAAAGTTCATTTTGAATTATTCCTCTGTTGTCAAACCCCTCACTGACATGACAAAAAAGGGGGCGGATTTTTCCTCTTGGTCGGAGGAGGCGCTTGCAGCTTTTTCTAAGATTAAAGAGAGTTTTGCATCTGCTCCCGTCTTGGTGCATCCCGATGTTTCCTTACCTTTTATTGTTGAGGTGGATGCTTCCGAGGTGGGTGTGGGTGCGGTTTTGTCCCAGGGCCCTTCTCCTGCCAAATGGCGACCCTGTGCCTTTTTCTCTAAAAAACTCTCCCCGGCAGAGAAAAACTATGATGTGGGAGATAGGGAGTTGTTGGCCATCAAGTTGGCTTTCGAGGAATGGCGCCATTGGTTGGAGGGGGCCAGGCACCCTATCACCGTTTTTACCGACCATAAGAATCTGGCATACTTGGAGTCGCCCAGGCGTATGAATCCGAGACAGGCCAGATGGTCTCTGTTCTTCTCCAGATTCAATTTTGTCGTTACATTCCGCCCTGGGATCAAAAATGTGAAGGCTGATGCTCTCTCTCGCTGTTTTCCGGGAGGAGGAAACTCTGAGGACCCGGGTCCTATTTTGGCGGAGGGGGTAGTTGTTTCTGCTCTATATTCTGATTTGGAGGCCGAGGTCCAGGCTGCCCAGACTGAGGCACCTGCCCGTTGTCCTTCTGGGAAGTTGTTTGTGCCTCCTGAGCTACGTCACAAACTCTTCAAGGAGCATCATGATACTGTTCTTGCTGGTCACCCCGGGAGTAGAGCCACGGTAGATCTCATTGCTCAGAGATTTTGGGGGCCGGCTCTTCGTAAGTCGGTGGAGGGTTTTGTGGCTGCTTGTGAGACGTGCGCTCGCGCTAAGGTCCCTCGTTCACGGCCTTCAGGTTCCCTTCTCCCGTTACCCATACCTTCCCGTCCTTGGACACACCTGTCCATGGACTTTATCACGGATCTTCCTCGTTCCTCAGGGAAGTCGGTGATCCTGGTGGTGGTGGACCGTTTTAGCAAGATGGCTCATTGCGTACCTTTCCCTGGTTTACCCAATGCTAAAACGTTGGCGCAAGCTTTTGTCGACCATATTGTTAAATTAAATGGCATTCCCTCTGATATTGTTTCCGATAGAGGCACGCAGTTTGTGTCCAGATTCTGGAAGGCTTTCTGTTCTCGCCTGGGGGTTCGGCTGTCCGTCTCTTCTGCTTTTCACCCGCAGTCGAATGGTCAGACTGAGAGCCTCAATCAGAATCTGGAGACATATTTGCGCTGTTTTGTGGCAGAGAACCAGGAGGATTGGTGTTCATTTCTCCCTCTTGCTGAGTTTGCTCTGAACAACCGTCGTCAGGAATCTTCTGATAGTTCACCATTCTTTGGTGCATATGGGTTCCATCCGCAGTTTGGGACATTCTCGGGAGGGGCTTTTTCTGGTTTACCTGAGGAGGAGAGATTTTCCTCGTCTTTGTCTACCATTTGGCAAAAGATTCAGAGTAATCTTAGAAAGATGAGTGAGAAGTATAAGCGTGTGGCTGATAAGAGACGTGTGCCTGGTCCGGACCTGAATGTGGGTGATCTGGTGTGGTTGTCTACAAGAAATATTAAACTGAAGGTTCCCTCCTGGAAATTGGGTCCCAAGTTTATTGGGCCTTATAAAATCTTGTCAGTCATCAATCCTGTTGCCTTCCGTCTTGATCTTCCACGGGTTTGGAAGATACATAATGTATTTCACAGATCTCTCTTAAAACCATATGTCCAGCCCACGGTACCCTCCTCTTTGCCTCCTCCTCCGATTTTGGTTGATGGCAATCTGGAGTTTGAGGTTTCCAGAATTGTGGACTCTCGCATTGTCCGCGGTTCTCTTCAGTACCTCGTTCATTGGAAGGGTTATGGTCCTGAGGAGAGGATGTGGGTTCCGGTGTCGGACAATAAAGCCACTCGCCTCATCAGGGCATTTCATAGGGCTCATCCTGAGAAGGTGGGTCCTGGGTGTCCGGAGTCCACCCGTAGAGGGGAGGGTACTGTCACTACCAGAGCTTTGAGACGTTCTCACAGCTCTGTTTCTCCACCCCTGTGATGATGTCACTACTAGAGCTTGGAGGAGTTCTCACTGCTCTGTTTCTCCCCCCCTGTGATGAGCTCTTTACTTTCTGTTTCCTTCCTCCCAGCTGTTCCTCCTGCGTTTGATTTCCCTGCCTTTAAATCACCCCTCCTCCTTTTGTAGGCTGTGGATTATATTTCTCATTTGAGTTGTAGCTCTTGCTTGAGTATCTTCCCTTGTATGCTATCCTTTCACTGGACCTGTGTTCTGCTGCAGCAAGTACTCCGGATATTGCCAGCCTGTCTTTGGATCCGTCTTCACTGCGGCTGCAGCTCCTTCAGCTAAGTGTGCAGACACTGTAGTGTATCTGTGTGTTTTCTGACTGGATCCGAGGCGACCACGGTTCCCTC
Source organism: Bufo bufo (assembly GCF_905171765.1). Lineage (NCBI taxonomy): Eukaryota > Metazoa > Chordata > Amphibia > Anura > Bufonidae > Bufo > Bufo bufo. The sequence goes on from NC_053396.1 coordinate 223,278,197, forward strand.
CATATACTGAGCAGGGCACCGGTGGCCGTGCCCCTTCCACTATTGTAGGGGTTACAGTGGTCATCAGTCTTAGGTACGCGGGCATGCCTCGTTCCACCATTTGGATCCGGGCATGGGCTTAGCAGCATAGGGAGAGCTTTGAGGGTCTGACAGGGGTCACCCTTTATCCTCCCTAGTTTGGGTTCGGTCAGTAGCTCTATTTTCTGTGCATGCTCTTGTTGCTCACATACAGCCGTGACAGACAGGTTCTGTGGAGCTTGTTTTTTTTTCACCGCGCCAGTGGCTGCTCATGCGCGACACATGCAGACTTCTGCGGCCATTTGATGAGATCACCAAACTGGTCAGTCGCAGCCAGGGCGCCATCAGTGACATCATACCTTACACCTTCTTTCTGGAGCGTGCATTGCGTTGTCATTGATCAAGCCATCGAGTCGTGTCTGACGAACCCATTGACTCTTGGCTGGGGGTGTCTGATGTCACTTGTGGATGACCGAGTCAACCATTCCAAAACCGCTGGGTTGATGGTCAAGACACGACCGCTAGATGACACCGGGAGCTCAGGCCTCTCGCTGCAACTCCTGCTGCCACACCTCCTTACTCTGCTGTGACCTGTGCCTGCGCCAGAAACATTTAGGCCTCTGCCACTCCCCTGTGCAGGGCCTGGCACTTCTCTGTCTGACATACTGTTAGATCAAATAAATAAATAAAAAAGAAATTAAAACACCCCAAAAAAGTCAGCAATTTTCTCAATTCACCACACAACGGCTAATGAGCACTTTTTTATCCACTAATACATACAAAAAAGGGCTTTAGAACATATAACTGCACTGCTGAACGGCAAATAATATTTATTTTTTGGGAGCTAATACACACCCAAAAAGGGCTGCAATTTTCTCACTTCACTAAACATAATAAGGGGTGCTACCCTCAATATATTGCAAGAAAATTTAGACTAGAACCTTCAGGATCACAGGTGCATATCTATGAAGCAAACATAATTGCAAAAAACTAAATGGCTGCTTCCATTACTCATTTATAGTTGGTATTGTACCACTTTTATCTAGAATGACCCCCATTTCTTAGCTCTATTGTTTGTATATGTAACGGTGTGCAGCCATTTTGTTTTTTGTAATTATGTTTGCTTCATGGATATGCACCTGTGATCCTGAAGGTTCTAGTCTAAATTTTCTTGCAATATATTGAGGGTAGCACCCCTTTTAGACTGGACACGCCCATCTACCTGGGACTTCTGAGTAGAGTACGTTTGGAGCTGGTTCCTACACTGCCCTGAATATTGTAGGCTTAAGTAAGTCCAAAGTGAGGCAGTATATTTAGTGATAGGGACCTATCTGTGGAAGCCACCTTGACGCCTGGTAGATGGGCCCGACATGTATGTGCGCTAAGAGCTTCCATTACTCATTTATAGTCGGTATTGTACCACTTTTATTTGGAATGACCCCCATTTCTTAGCTCTATTGTTTGTATATATAACGGTGTGCAGCCATTTTGTTTTTTGTAATTATGTTTGCTTCATAGATATGCACCTGTGATCCTGAAGGTTCTAGTCTAAATTTTCTTGCAATTTGGATCCACAGTCAGCGCAGCAAGGTGTAATAGGATTGTTCCTATTACCCAGGCTGTAACCTCCCCTACTGAACCCTGTTCTGCTTCAATACTGTGGAATGATTCCTCCCTATCCTTTCCCTGAACTTCTATACAGCAAAATAAAAGTTTTAAAGTCTTTCCTAGCACTGTCCCTAGCGCCTGCTGACGTCTCTCCCTGCACTAAGTACACTGGAAAATGGCTGAATCCAACATGGCTGAGGCTATTTATAGGGCTGTGACATCACAGGGCTGGATAATTGGTGATTGGCTGCATGCATGGCATTATGGGTGATCCCTTGTTCCCAGAGTTCTTTGCTCCATGTCCTAACACGGGCAGCAGCCATTTTAGGAAAAAATTTGATTTGTTACCATGAAGCGTCAGGAAATTCTGATTCGGTGCAAATCAAATTTTTCCCGAAATTCGAATTGAATTCCACCTTGTCAACTTCGATTCGCTCATCTCTAATTATAACGTTGCAGAACAGAGGAAGGAAAGGGGGGCAAATGCTGAATTGTGCATCCTCCAAGCTGCCCCTTCTAGTGGTAGCTGTATGACGACCATATATACTGGTAAATCCCTGCACAGTACATCATTATTGGGTGATATATGGAAATGAGAACAATAGTGAAATATTTTATCATCACAGAACATAACACCGAGCATAATGAACACAAATCCTAATCCATAACCTTTCTTTTCATGTCTCGGAAAGCCACCAAGGCATTGTGATAATGAAGTATAAGAAAGACATAAGACAGTATCTGGCCTCTGTGTTCCTTGTTTGATAATGTGAAAGATTGTATCAATGGCTTAAATCTGCTGCCTGAGAGACATATGTAATCATTTAAATCCCTTTGTCTGTAACTGCGACCAGTCTCTGCTGATAATATCTGTCTGTGCATCTAATAGGAAGTTATAATGATGGCCTGTCATTGCGCATATGAAAATAATCATACTGTGGATAGATAATGTCCTCTGTGGCACCACAAGATCGGCAGCTCGATGCAGCCAGGAAGGAACCATCAGGTCTTTGGAGACAGATTTGTCTGTTACAAACAGGACAGCGGTTTGTTGAAACAAAGTGTCTAACATGGGAAAATGGAGATGATGTTAAGCAGTTCACGGAAAAAAATGAGCAAGATGTGGAAACTTCACAAAATTTATGGCTTTGAAGGTTTGTCATGCAAAGAAAGCTGAGTAAAAAATGTGAAGGTTCCGTAAAATGGTAGCAAAGTGCATTCTGGGAGTGTATTTCACATTAGGGATGATAGCATATGGGTTGTTTACTACATACATTCAATGTGCTCATGCACACGAACATATTTTCTTTCCGTGTCCGTCCCATATTTTTTTTTTTGGCGGACCGTATGGAGAACCATTCATTTCAATAGTTCTGCAAAAATAACAGAAGTTACTCCGTGTGCATTCCGTTTCCGTAAAAAATAGAACATTCCCTATGATTGTCCGCATTACGGACAAGGATAGGACTATTTTATTAGGGGCCAGCTGTTCTGCTCTGCAAAATACGGAATGCACATGGACATCACCAGTATTTTTTGTGGATCAGTTTTTTGCAGACCACAAAATACATACGGTCGTGTGCATGAGCCCTAACATGGGACCCACAGCAGGGCAGTAAAGGCATGTGCAGATTTACATACAAGGAGATTTCCATTACTTCGGGTAGGTGGGTCATAAGTGGCTTATTTAAGCGATAAATCTGATTAATATCATAGTGTACATAGCTAAGTGTTAGAGATGTCAACTTTTGTCTCTATTGCTTTTGTATCTTGCAGTTGAAGAACGGAGTAATCTGAGACAGACTGGTAGCTAGTAACCTGCTGCCTGATAGCCTCCCATGAAATGTTGTAGCTATAGGGCGGTGCATCCCTAGTAACCGGCCTGACACTGATAATTCAGCTTACAGTTGGGTTGACAGTGGTCTGTCCATAGAGGAGGGAAGAGCGCCTTGGCACCAGTTGTCTCATGTCATTCCTCATCTCATCCTGCACCTTAAATCAGATTTTCCCCAAAAAATTTAATTGAACAGAAATCATTTCAAATTTAGATCTAGAATTCATCCAAGATTCACAGCTAATTGGATTTAACATTTTAGACCATCCAGTTTTTTTTTATACTTTGGGGGTCATTTATGATACTGAAATACACCTATATTTGACGTATTTCAGGCTCAGATGGCAACGCAATGGTTAGTTGCACTGCTATCTGTGACTTCTCCCCAGGTCTAAAAATTGTGGGCAATCGTTCATAATTTTCTATGTCTGTTTTAGGCAGTTAATAAGCTTTCTTATATTTAGAACTGGCATTGGATGAGCTGAAGTTCTGGACAGGCCGGTGCCTCTTCATAACTCCGGCGGATCCAACTCCAGGTATAGGGGTAATTAAGACCAGCATATAAAACGAGGTCTTAATAAATGTGCCCCTTTATTTCTATTTTACAAAAAAAGAACACGGTAGCAGATTAACTAATGCTATGCACGTTTTCTAAAGATGCTCGAAATTTCATCACAGTGTTTCACGTTGAAGGACAGTAAAGGCCAGTTCGCAGTGTTCGCCATCGAACACATTCGGGCTGCCATCTTGACTCACCCGTCAGGCGATGCACATGTAAGCCCTTGGACCTGTGCCTGTGCTGCAAGCCGCCGGGGGCCTTCATTGGGCTGTTCTCGGAACTGCCTGCTCCCGGTGACCGCATTTCATTTCAGACCGGCTCGCCGGCACAGGCACAGGTAAGGGCTTACATGTGCATCGCCAGACGGGTGAGTCAAGATGGCAGCCCGCATGTGTTCGCTGGCGAAAACTGCGAACTGGCAATCACTGTTCAAGGATAAATTTGGTGCATCTTTAGGTGCTTTTGTCTAAATTTACACTAATTGGTTTGCTTATTTTGCAGCCAAATTTTGCACCAAACTTTCAGTCCAATTTTTTATGTATACATATGCACCTTTTGACAAAACAACACCCTTTTCCAGCTAAAACACGTCCCTTGCCAAGCGAATCACAAAAGTGTCTAAAACACAAAACGGGAGATTTATCAAGACTGGCACTTTCTCTGTCGATATCTGCAGCGTTGCTTGAGGATGCAGCTAGTTTATGATGAGGTGCAGACCTCGTCATAAATTGGGTGCATCCTCTGGCAGTCCATGCACCTAAACAGAAATCTGTAGCTAGTAAACTAAGAATCCAAGCTTAGGAAGGAGTGAGAAGGCAGACCAACATTTATAGCAAAAGTTGATTAAGGGCTCTTTCAGACGACCGTATGTGTATTGCAGTCCACAAATTGCAGATCTGCAAAACATGGATATCGTCCGTGTACATTATGCATTTTGAGGAATGGAACAGCCAGCCTTATGATAGAAATGCCTATTCTTGTCCGTATTTGCATCTTTTTTTGCGGAATGGTGTGCTGTCCGCGTCATTTGCAGCCCTATTGAAATAAATGGGTCCGCATCCGTTCTGAAAAATTGCAAAACAGATGCCGACACTAATATACGGTTGTGTGAATGGGCCCTAACAATTAAAAACAGCTGCTAGACTGAACACAGAACAAGGGGGAATTGATGGGAGTAGTAGTTCATAATGTTCTGAATAAAAGTAGCAGAGCAGCAGCAACAGACACAGGTTGTCTATGTAAAGGAGAAGTATTGATCAGTAGTGATTTGAATAAAGCACTTGGAGTAAGATATAGAACTTACTATTAGGTGTCTCTAACCAAAGGGGAGAGAAAGGAACGAGCTAATAAATGGAGAACAAGGAATATATTACAGTGTTTTGGAAAATGCAGTGATCATTTATATTGACTATGATCACATATTGTCACAATGTAGGAGGAGGGGAGGAACACCAGAATGACAACAGAAGGAAAATGACCCGAAACTAGGCCTCACGGCTACGGAAAGGAAAAGGTCACCACCTAGGAAACCCTAAACCTAGCCCTGCCTCCTGTCAGTATGAATAGACCCTGAAGCTGGGAATATTCTTACACCGTATGCCTAGGCCCTAGAAACCCTGAAAATCCCTAGGCGTAGTGACAGGGTCTGAGACCACTGGTTCCTTCCCAGGTGAACAAACCAGCATCTCCTTGAGGCCTAGGAAACAATAAGCAAAAGGGAAAACAAAATACAAAGGGGAGTACACTTATCTTCAATAGAAAATGGATGAGCAGGAACTCAGAAGAGGACAACACAGCAGCTCTTCCAACTCAAGGCAGATAATAACAACCGCATGGTAAGAAGTGTGAGTCCAGACTAAATAGAGGAACAGTAATGACCACAAGCTACACCTGAAACAAGATGCGTGGTCATACCAACAGCAACAATGCAAAGTGAAAACTGAGAGGCTGTCAGATAACTGTCACGAGGGTATCAAGAGCCACGTCTGACTCCGTTATACCCGGGGTCAGGAAGTCGCAGCGGGTGGCTGCGCGCTCTATATCTAAAGATCATGGTGTTTCTTAGTGATTGTTTTCTGTGTTTGCCTTGCTATCCTTTTTGTCTCTCTCAGGGATCCGTAGCTTCTCCTCCTCAGCTGTTTCGTGTCTGCCACTCCCTACCTCCTTATATTCTCCCCTCACACTTCTCTAGTTGCCAGTTATAGAGCTTCCTGCCTGGACATCTATACTGACCCACTGGAGTGGTTAATCCTGGTTGTTGTTCCTGTGTGCTACCCTCCGGATCCCTGTTTGGCTTATTGTTGTCTCCTGTTGTCGCCCACCTGGGAATATATGTTGAGTCTGTGTTGTCTGTCCTCCCCTTGGTGTTTTCCCTTAGAGTTAGTGGTGCGGACTAGTGTTCCCATCGCCCTGTTCACTACCTAGGGCTCAGCTCAGGGAAAGCCAGGGCTTTAGGCACGTGATCGGCGTACGGGTGAGGAACCCGTCTAGGGACGTCAGGGCAGCCAGGTGCCAGCCGCCAGGTGAGTCAGGGGTCACCATCTTCCCTCTCACTTGGGCAGGGCCTTCCTCGTTCCCTCCCTCTGTGTCACGTATGTGATAGCCACGCCGACCGTGATAATAACCTCACGTGATGCGAGTCTCTCAGATCTTCTTACCTCTGTCACGGGAGGGATTGTGACACATATGCATTATGGTACTGCATGGCCAGTTCTGCCTGACCTCCATTACTGACCATTGGCTTTCTGTGAAGGCTCTACAATCTCTGACTCCAATGTCCTTAGATTGGCTGAGAAAGAGTTATCATAAAACACAAAAGAAAGTTTAGTTAAGGAAAGAGGAGAGAAATGATCGAGCTGATAACTGGAGAACAAGGCATTAAAAATATATATATATTTTATATATATATATATATATATATATATATATACACTCACCTAAAGAATTATTAGGAACACCTGTTCTATTTCTCATTAATGCAATTATCTAGTCAACCAATCACATGGCAGTTGCTTCAATGCATTTATGGGGGTGCTCCTGGTCAATACAATCTCCTGAACTCCAAACTGAATGTCAGAATAGGAAAGAAAGGTGATTTAAGCAATTTTGAGCGTGGCATGGTTGTTGGTGCCAGACGGGCCGGTCTGAGTATTTCACAATCTGCTCAGTTACTGGGATTTTTACGCACAACTATTTTTAGGGTTTACAAAGAATGGTGTGAAAAGGGAAAAACATCCAGTATGCGGCAGTCCTGTGGGCGAAAATGCCTTGTGGATGCTAGAGGTCAGAGGAGAATGGGCCAACTGATTCAAGCTGATAGAAGAGCAACGTTGACTGAAATAACCACTCGTTACAACCGAGGTCTGCAGCAAAGCATTTGTGAAGCCACAACACGCACAACCTTGAGGCGGATGGGCTACAACAGCAGAAGACCCCACCGGGTACCACTCATCTCCACTACAAATAGGAAAAAGAGACTACAATTTGCACGCGCTCACCAAAATTGGACTGTTGAAGACTGGAAAAATGTTGCCTGGTCTGATGAGTCTCAATTTCTGTTGAGACATTCCAATGGTAGAGTCCGAATTTGGCGTAAACAGAATGAGAACATGTATCCATCCTCTGATGGCTACTTCCAGCAGGATAATGCACCATGTCACAAAGCTCAAATCATTTCAAATTGGTTTCTTGAACATGACAATGAGTTCACTGTACTAAAATGGCCCCACAGTCACCAGATCTCAACCCAATAGAGCATCTTTGGTATGTGGTGGAACGGGAGCTTCGTGCCCTGGATGTGCATCCCTCAAATCTCCATCAACTGCAAGATGCTATCCTATCAATATGGGCCAACATTTCTAAAGAATGCTATCAGCACCTTGTTGAATCAATACCACTTAGAATTAAGGCAGTTCTGAAGGCAAAATGGGGTCCAACACCGTATTAGTATGGTGTTCCTAATAATTCTTTAGGTGAGTGTATATTACAAAGTTTCTGAAAATGCAGTTGTCATGAAATGGTAGAAAACAGTGCAGCCATGTAATCCAACTGCACCACTGTCCCTACCTACTTGCATGGTTAGTCCTAAGTAATGGACCCCAACTGGTCAATGGTCCCTAACTGTATTAAATGCAGGGGCCTAAACCAAAATGGGTAAAGAGTACTCAGACAGAAAGAGGGATCAGAATCCAAAATCTGATGCAAATACACAGCAAAATGAAACCAGGAAATAACGTCAGAGGAGACAAAGTTAACAAGCAAAGGAGAGGTAACAAACTAGCAGCGTCAAATACTAGGAGTTCACATCAGAGGCAACATCAGTAATCAATGTCAGTGTCACTGAAGCAGGCCAAAGGTCAGTGATCCAGAGTAACAAACAGACAACTAACTAATGAAGCAGGGATACCAATCACAGGCAACTATGGTCAGCAGCTGCATTTTTAAATAGCCTGCTGTTAGGAAAGCATATGGGGCTTGAACCAAGCCTGATTGGTCCTGCATCCTGCCTGATAAGTCAACCAGCCCCACAGTCAGCAAGGCTTGTTTCTGTAGAAACTTTGTGCATCTGGACTCTCAGACGGAAGTAGACTATGATCACATCTGCATCATGGTACTGCATGCTCAGTTCTGCATGACCTCCATTACTGACCACTGTTTTTTTTGTGTGTAGGCTCTACAATCCGTGGCTCTTATGCGCTCAAACTGTCTGAGTAAGACCAATCTAACTACAGTAATGAGAGTGGAGGGGTTCCTACAGGTAAATTGTGTCGGCTAATTAACTCTTTGTCTGGTCAATGCAGTAGCCAGAACCTTTGGCACTATATAAATTATAGACAATAAGATGCTGGATTCTCCTATTTATTAAAATATACAGGTATATATATTTTTTTCTAAGCCAATTTTTTTTTATGGATCATATGTTCATATCCATATAGGAGAAAATCCAGGAATACAAGGAAATAGCTGAGCAAATGTCTCTCTGCTGCGGGAAGCCTGTCACCGTAAATACACTGCACTTATATTACATTCTGAAATTACTGCAAATGCATCCTAGTGGTGAACCTGACAAATCATGTTTTGAACACAGTAAGGGGACGGATATTGATGCTTCGAGAGTAATGATAACTACCAAATCAAGTTTAATTTTTTTACAGTACACAATAGTGAATTCTGAGCTCGCGGTTGGCAAGGTAATCGCTCCTTCAATTATCCATCATTTATTTTTATCATACTCAAAATGTCAAATGTCGAAACTGAACAGCCAGAATGTCAAACTGTCAAAACTTTATATCATCTGAATTACTTTCTTACCATTACTGAGAAATGTGCAAATGTGCCACTGTGGTCCCATTTATGAAGGCGAGCCATCAAGTGTACTTTATGAAAGTTGGCATGGAGCACAGCATGCCAACCATATTTTTTAGCCCTTGCTGTGAATTCACATAGATGACATCTGCTGCAGCCCACTCCTCATTGTCTACTGGATTATATTGAAATGCAGTTTATTCATCGATACATCAGCCAGCGACCTTGTGCTGTAGTTGTAGATACAGCTAAGCTAGGTTTGTAATTAAAGGACCATTGCCACCCACAGTAGCACAAAATTAATAAATAAATAACAATAATAATAATAATAATAATAATAATAATAATAATAATAATAATAATAGCATTATGGGCCAGTTGACACATTTCTTATTGCAGCGTTTCATTTCCCTTTTGTAAGACAAGTTGAACAGGTTACACCCCTGAGTATGTCCACATCCCATTTGACTAATCACGTTACATTTGAGCAGGTTACCCTCCATTTCAATGGTCCTGTTCAACCCCTTACCAGGCTATCCTCCATTTGGCTTATCCATTTACATCCCCGAGCAGGCTATCCTCCATTTGGCTTATCCACTTACAAGCCTGAGTAGGCTATCCTCCATTTGGCTTATTCATTTACACCCCTGAACATTTTAATCTCCACAATGGAAAATGTGTGAAACTGTACTGGTGTATTTATAGTATGATTTAATAAGACCAGTTTCTCATCCACCAGTCCTAATCTGAACGTCTCAGGTGTAAGATGCACCAAATGCATTAGGAGGTGCTGTGCTCTTAATTTAGCACGTCTGTTTGTGTCTGCATACCAGGAAGGCAAATATAGTTTTGCACTAAAATTTACACAAATTTGTTTTTGCAAAACCTGGCTTGTGAAAAGATGCATTAGGTTTGTATGGCAGAGACCTGGCATGCAGCCATTGATTAATGTCACCCTTTAGTCACAGACAAAGAAGTTACACATGTCTTGGGCATAAGTGCAATGCAATGTTTCAAGTGATTGTATGGGATGTGAATCTAAATACACTTGTCTGGAAAGCTGGGTGACAACCCCAATAGGAGCTGCAATGCCCAACTACATAGTTTAGATAGGCATTCCGGTTGTTTTAAAGTGTAACTGTCATATTATTATTTTTTGTTTGTTTTAAAGTGTAACTGTCATATTTTTTTATTTATTTTTAGTTTTAAAGTGTAACTGTCATATTTTTTTATTTATTTTTAGTTTTAAAGTATAACTGTCATATTTCTTTTATTTTTTTTTTACTATTTCGCTAGATTTAAATAATGAAACCTTAGTTCTTTTGTCAATCTTTTTTACCCGCTATTAATTTACCTATTAATGGCGGCTTTCTTTATGCTCCCCCAGCCATTTCAGTGGTGCAGCTAAAACAGCGTTGGTAGGTCTCCCTCATCTCCGATTTTGTATATGCAGTAGACGGAGGACTTAGTTGTGACCAGTCTTGAACGCTGCATGTGCGTCCCCGTCTGAGAACGAAAGTGCCTTGTTTCTAGGATGATGTAAGTCCCACTCTGGCGACTGTAAAGCCTTGTAGGGAGGAAGAGGACGTGTTTAACTGTGGGGGAAGCTGATTGGTTGTGGGGAAGCAGCGCGCTACGGAGATCCGGAGATGAACGAAAGTAATTCTAGGAAGTTAGGGAGGGTGGCCATCTTGAGAAGACTGTCAGATTGCAGGCTTGTGAGAAGCAGTTGCTATGGACAAAATTGTATAAAAAAGCGGTAAATCAACAAAATAATTTGTGATTATAGTATATCACCGCAGCAGCAACGACATTTATGAAAATATGACAGTTACACACTAAGTTTTTCCCTTTCCACAGTATAGGGGATAACAGTTAGATTGGTGGGGGTCCTACTGCTGGGACCCCAATAATCAAGAGAACGGGGGTCCCGTGCACCCTGCAGCCCTGAATACCCCTTTAAACAACTTGGCAGATGGGACAACTCAAGAACTTGTGCAAGGTGTTTTTTTTCGGCGTGGGGCTGGTTGTTCTCTTTCTAAGTACATATTTTTTTAGCCAGTGCTCATAGCAATCATAAGTGAGGGAACAGCACGCACTGGGTTTTAGATTCTTATTTGTACCATGTAATCAAGGAATGTATTGTTAAACAACGCAAGAGCTCAAAAACTTAAATTAGAACAATTTCATGCAAAACATGATTGAATTTAGGTATTTAAGCCTTGCTTCAAGCAAATTTAGAGAGAGTGAGCCAGAGCGCTATTATGGGAGGCCTCATTGATTGCAGCCACAGATGCAGCAGTGCTTACTAGTCATAATCACATATAAAAAAAATATATATAAAGTTAAAACACGGATCATAGCGCAGCTTAAGATTTTTTTTTTTGCAAAAAGTAGGAGTGGATCTTATACTTTATTTTTATAATGGCAGTTCACTCTTTGCCATTGTTTGTTCCGAACACGCTGGTGCTGAATTCTTGTGGGTTTGAATTAGGGCCTTTGTGTTCAATGGCGGTTCATGTTGCCACTGTTCTGAACATCCTGGAGTTGGCTTCTTGTGGGTGTGAATTAGGGCCATTGTGCTTTGTATCTCTCCCTAGTTCGATACTGCTTGGGTTAACCTTCCTTCGCTCTGTGTATGCACCTGTTTGACTAATGTGTTAATTTTCCCATTTTTTATGAGTTGTGTGTCCAACCCTTGGATGTCCAACAAATTCTGTTTGTGTCTGTTCATATTCTGTCAGTGTCTTCTATGTTGAAGCTTATATCTGTCTGCCTGGTCTCTCCAGATTGTGTTTGGATCTGTTCTGGTTCTGTCTGTGCCTTTATTCTGAGCTAGTTCTGTCTGTCATTATCCTGTGTCTGTTCCATGGATTAGTATGTACTCTGTTTTCCATACCTTGTTCAGTCTGTGTTTGCCTTGGATTCATGCACTCTGCCAGCCTGTTCTCCACTTGGTCCCTTCTGTGTGCTGTGCTTGTGACGCTGGTGCTTCTCACCAATGTATCTGACCTGGGTCAGCTGCTAACTACACCAGGACTATTCCAAGAGGTAGCAGCCTGGTGGCTCCCCTGCAGAGAAGATGAGATCTCTGTATAGGGGTTAAAGGTTGAAATCCAGGGGATTCCCAATATAACACATTATGACTAGCCCAACGTCAGATCGGTTAGTTGGAACAGTTGTTTCACATCCATTGTCTATAACACTTCTCTTCTGTTTATTTAAATTTAGTTAAACTAAAATGTACAAATTTAGGCTGTAACAAACATAAAAGTTGCCTACTATACCTTGCCCACTGCTGAGCTAAAGGGTTTAGGAGTGGGGGGAGCAGGTGTTTCCCACTCGATTAACCAAAGCTCTTGCAAACCCAGCAATAATATTTGCTTGTTTTGGGCTTCATAAGCCGGTATCAAGTAGGCTTCAATGTAAAAGGCTAAGAAGAGATTATTTTTCCCATTGTTTCTTTTCTTTACTTGAATTTTTTTGGAAGTGAGAATAGATCTACATTGTGACATGACTCACTAAGGTACAAAGAGAAATCTAAATAATTAATTATTCACATTTCATGACACAGTAAGAAACGTAAGTGAACTCATGTATAACTAGACTATAACACACACAAGTTCAGGTCTTTTATTGAGATTGTTGAATAAATATCCACAATACAGGGAGAAAAAGTAAGTGAACCTCTTGAATTTAATAACATGTCTTTTCCCCTTTAGCCAAAATCACCTCCACCAACTGTTTCTTGTAGCTGAAAACATGTTTTTTACACTATGCTGAGGAGGAATTTTTGGACCTTTCCTCCAGAAACAATGTTTTTCGATGTACTGTATTACTATTTCTGGGAAGCATTGTGCAGACAGTCCTCTTCAAGTCATGTAATGACATCTCTATAGGGTTATATCAATGTATTTGTGGGCTTTCTCAGTTTCATCTGTCTCTCTAACAAATCTCCTGAGGTCTTCTGAAAGTTGTTTGTGTCTACCAATCTTTCTCGAGAACAGATTTGTCAGTAACCAGGCTTTGTGTGCCTTTATTTAATGGGTAACGCACCCATGAAACCTAATCTTCCAATCTCCTCAATTTAAATATATTTTGCTAATTAGCTCATGTGGAGGTCAATAACACAGAGGTTCACATACTTTATCTTTCTGCACTGTGGGTGTTAACTCAATGTGCTAAATAAAAGACATGAAAGGTACAAATGTTTTTGTGATATTATTTCACTTAGATTGTGTTTGTTTAGAATGTTATATTAATTATTATTTATATATTATATTCTATTTATATATTAATTGCCAGCAGAAATCAAATCTCTGGCCTTATATTCATTAGGGACCCCCCTGGGGACTCCTATGGCGTCTATGGACACATGAGCGTCTAGACTTCCTTGTGGAGCCTCTTCTTTCTTGACCCTTCTCATGCTCCCAGGGACCACTGAAATGATCGAAGGGTTCCTAATATCTTCTAGGGCCTTTCCCCAGTCAGGGATATCAAAAATGTGGAAAGGCATGAGGATCATGGCTAGGGCACATTGGCCGGACCAGTCTACCTCTATTTCTGGCCTCAGTTTCATATCTGCACATAGCCAGAAAATGTCTTCCAGAGCTTGGGTCTGGTTAATAAAGTACCCCTGGTATTCCCGACCCGTGGTATTAACAGTGGTTGAGCAATAACCCTCAGGGAAAATCCCCATCTGCTTCATCCCTTCTTCATGCTCTCTCTCGACGCAAGTGTAATTTCCCTTGTATATGGTCTCACCAGTTCCGAGGGCAGGGCTATCAGGCAAAAGAGGGTACTGTCTTTTCCACATCTCACACTGCGTCTCATTTGAAGTGGAGTTTGCATAAAGACTGAGAAAACAGTTATAGTGATCGGCAGGGAGGTTAAGGGGCACTGTCCCCAGGTGTGGTCGAGCCGATGCACAGGTAAAAGAATCCGCTTCTATTTGCCTGGGCTGTTGCATATCTCACCCAATATAGCAACACATTATGATCAGTGAACCCAGTTTTCCTCAACAGTGTATGGGGCTCGGGCTTCACTGTTTCTTGGAGCGGGCAGAAGTGGATTGGGTGCCAGAGTCATGGCTGACTCGATTGGTCTGTCAGCTATGTCCTTTAAATGAAATTGCCCCTATGATGCTTTAAAATTTGCTGGGTATCTTCTCAGGAGTCAGGACATAGATTCCCAAATCAGTTTTCTGGGGATTCTGTATTATAAGTGTGAGAGGATAACATCCCTTCGGGCCTTTGCACGTGTGGACGTTTGGATATCTGATGCGTGTGTTGGCAAGGGATATCTTGTCAATATTTCTATTACTCAGATGCTTTCTTTTCAACAGGGTCTTTCCCTGACTGTCTTTACTGTTAAGCCCTTTGTCTGGTCTGTATCCCCAATCATTACCAGTATTGGTTAACACTTTGGTCCAGGAAGAACAGTAATCCTCCCGATTGTCAGCAACACAAACCTAATATTGATGTAATTTAAAATCCCACATGTAAAAATCATAGCATCTGCAGTCGGATATGTCACAAAAATCAAAATCATACACCTGAAGGGCTTGTGTTAGGTTTACCCAGAAGATAAAAGCCTCTCTATCTGGGTTGGGGTACGTACCACTTAGAGCACTTGCCCTTAAACATCAAATGGGACGTGCCATCATCCACAACACAATGATCATAAGCGCACTTCCCCAAACCCAAAAGATGCAAGAGGATCAAAAAGGATATTTTTCTTGGAGGGAATCAGGATTTCGGATTTTCTTGCAATATGAAGCGTGGATCCATGTCTTTTTCCCTTATAACTTGACAGACGTGGCTGTGGTAAGCAGGACTTGGTAAGGCCCTCAAATCTTGGTTCCAGTGTCTTTCGAATGTGTTTTTTCACGAAGACCCAATCTCCTGGCTGGAGTTAGTGGCTTCCAGGAATCTGACTGGGATCTGGAAGGGAAGAAAACACTCAAAAATGTAGATCAGCAAAGTGTTTACATAAAGCAGTCACATAATCTGTCATGCAGTCATGTTGCAGTGCAAGTTCCTGGGGGATTTCCTAACTTGGGTGCACTGCCAAAAAATATCTCAAAAGGATACAGTTTCTCTTTTTTCCTAGGGGTATGTCTGACACTAGAACGGGCAATGGGAAGAGTCTCAGGCCAGGGTCTTCCAGTTTCCTGTGCCATCTTCAACATCTTCAACTTGAGAGTTCCATTCATTCTTTCAACTTTCCCGCTGCTTTGTGGTCTGTAGGGGGTGTGAAAAGCCAAGTTGGTCCCTAGTGCCTTTCAGATTTCTTGTGCTATATCAGCTGTGAACGCAGCTCCTTAATCACTTTCTATCACATCAGGTACCCCAAATCTGCAGACCACTGCTTAATAACTTTTTTACAGTTGTTTTTGCAGTCTGATTCTTCATGGGCTAGGCTTCAGGCCATCCAGAGAACATGTCTATGACCACTAATGTGTATCAAAATTCCTGGGCAGGGGGAATTTGTATGTGGTCAATTTGAATCCTTTGGAAAGGATACAAGGGTTTTGGTAGGCACTTCATGGGACCTTTTCTAGTTTTCCTGTGTTACACTTGGCACTCACCATGCATCTGTTGACATACCGGGTGGTGAATGTGGAGATGGCCGGGGCCAACCATATCAAAGATATAAGATCATTCATGGCTAATTTTCCTAAGTGAGTGGGTCCATGAGCCCAACAAACTAAAGAAGAATACAGACTTCTGGGCAGACATAGCAGATGATCTTTCCTCCAGATTCTATCTTCATCTGGTACAGCCCCTCTAGGGGGCCATGTTTCAATTTCCTTGTCAGATGCTGCTATATGTCTGTCTTCAAGTATTTCTTTTGTGAGAAAAAGGCTTTTGGGCTCTTTCTCTTTCCACCCTTGGGGGGTGCAAATGTCATAATTGCCGTATCCTTTCTTTCTCTCATCGCTGCTTCCTTAGCTGCCTTATCAGCTTTAGCATTTCCTTGGGTCTCTGGAGTATCCATTTTGGAATGTGCCTTAGCTTTAAGTATTGCAGCCCTAGTTGGAAGGGCAAGAGCTTCCATTAGTCTTTGTATGGCTTCAGCATTTTTTATTGGAGTTCCATTTGCTGTAATGAAGTTTCTACTTTTCCATATGGGTCCAAATCGTGGGCAACTCCAAAAGCATGACAATGTAGATAGCTAGGCGGCACAGCTGTGAACATACACATGCAGTAATCAAAAGGACGGCAATCCCACTGGCCTCCCGATGTAACAAACTCTCGGTGGTGCACAGCTGAAGACAAGCAGAAGTACGTATGCACAGAGTAGAAGAAGAGAATACTCAGCGGCACTCCAAAAGCATACTGGGAATCTGTGTAGATGTTGGCTGTCTTCCCCTCTGCAATCTTACATACCTCAGTTAGTGCAATGACTTCAGCTTCTTGTGCTGATTTGTCAGGTGGGAGTGGTTGGGCCTGTAGCACAGCACTAGGAGGGGTTACAGCATAGCCACTATGGTATCTGCCTTGTTCATCAGCATACCTGGACCCATCCACAAAGAGAGTAACATCTGGGGAGTCTAGTGGCTTTTCTTCAATGTTTGGTAGGGGCTCAGTTTCCTGCTTGATGAGTTCCAAACAGTTGTGTGTGTGTCCAGAGTAAAATTCATCATTGGAGTAGACTTCGTCGGTTAACCCCTGTGTGTCTATCCCCCCTTGAGGGAAAGGAAGGAGGTAGGTGGGGTTCAACACATGACATCTAGAAATTGTGACAGAATCAGGTAGAAGTAATGAAAACTGCATTCTAAGGTGTTGGGCAGCCGAGAGGTTAGTTGTAGAGTGGCTAAAATATCATGCAGGGCCAGGATTTGTAGGGGGCATCCCAGAACCACATCAAAGGTTTTGCCCAGCAGGAGATGACAAGCATAGATGGCCCGTATGCAGGAAGGAGTGCCTCTCGCTACAACATCCAGCTGGGGGTAGTAATACCCTAATGGGCGGTTTTGGCCTCTATGTTGTTGTGTGAGTACTCCTGTCTCATGGCCCTGACTTTCCATGACGTATAATCAAGAAGCGATGTCATAATTGGGTAGGCCCAATGCAGTAGAGGAGGCTGCTGCAAGTTGAAGCTGTTTGAAACATCCCTGTGCCTCTTCTGAAAGGTAGAACAGTGAGTGTGAAATGCAGTCATACAGAGGTTGCATTAATATTGAGGCATCCGATATCCATGGTCTACAATAAGAGATAAGACCCAGAAAGGCTTGAAGTTGTTTAGGGTTTGTAGGCTGAGGAATGTCTAAAATAGCCTTTTTCCTTTCTTCAGTCAGGTGTTTTACCCCCTGGCTGAGGCAATGTCCAAGAAAAATGACTTTGTTTCTGCACCACTGGACTTTGTCCAGGCTAACTTTGCACCCTATTGTAGGAGGACTATAGATCCATGGCCTTGCCTCCACTCATCCAGGATGGAAGACATGGCTTTGCTGAACTGGGAAGGGCTATTTTGGGCTCCCTGGGGCATCACAGTCCAGGTGTACTGAGATCCTGCATGTGTGAAGGCAAATAGATACTGACAGTAAGGATGCAGTGGGGCAGATCTATGACTATGAAACTGGTAGCCTCAATAGGGAAAAGCTGACAGAAGGGTGTGGGGGTTTGGGACAATTGGTGTTTCCAAGACAGTGGCCTCCTTGACAGCCCGTAAATCATGTACCATCCTGTAGGTGTCGGGCTGACCTTTCTTGCCCTTCCTCTTCACTGGGAAAAGGGGCGCATTGCACGGGCTGGTGGTAGGAACTATGGTCCCACCTTTAGGAAGACTTGGATCTGTTTAGTTACTGCATCCATTTGAGCCACGGACAGAGGGTATTGTGGTTTTCATGGGAGAACTGCCCCCGGCTTAAGGACTACCATCACAAGCTGGAACCTTAGTCTCCCTATATCTTGCGGACTGGCGGACCAAAGGGTATCTGGGATTGCCTTCAGTATTTCAGGAGGGATGGGATGACTAATGGTGTCGGTGGTATCTGTATTGTGTGCCATCTGCAGGGCTGCTAGCATTATAGTCTCATCAGGCTGGAGGGGGGAGGTTAATACCTTTGTGCTGTCGGGTTGGAAATGGATGTTGGCATCTTCTGTAATAAATACGCCCCAAGTAAGTTAAGTGGGCAGTAGTGATGATCGAGCATGCTCGGCCGAACACCAGTTCGGCTCGAGCATCTCGATGCTCGGCACATGGCGGTATTTGGCCGAATACCGCATGTGCTATAAGCAATACTCGAGTCTCCGCCCCGCAAGTTTTGTGGCTGCTACGTAGCCAATAAACGTGCAGGTAAGTACTGCTCTTCACTTTAATGCCGTAGCCATGTTGGCTGCTGGCATTTCACTGATTGGCTGTCCGGAACGCGTCATCGGGTGCTATATAGCACCGGATAACGCATGTTTGGCTCATTCTTAGTCAGGGAGAGCTGTGCTGAGGAGTGGACAGACAGTGTAGGGAGTGATTTAAGAATATTTTTACCACCAAAACTTTTCAGAGACCCAAAAGTCCTTCTAAGGACTATTGTGTGTGGCAGCAATATCTATAGCGTACAATAGTTGCGGACAGTGACATTAGCTGTGCCACATCTCCAGTGTAAAGTGTGTCCAAAATGTATCTGTGACATCCAGTGTACTTTTTTCGTAGACGGTGTCCGCTTCGGACAGTGACATTACCAGGCCACATCTGCAGTGTAACGTGTGCACTTCAAAAATGTATCTGTGACATACAGGGTACTTTGTCAATAGACGGTGTCCGCTTCAGACAGTGACATTACCAGGGGCACACCTCCAGTGTAAAGTGTGTGGTTAAAAAATGTATCTGTGACATACAGGGTACTTTGTCAATAGACGGTGTCCGCTTCAGACAGTGACATTACCAGGGGCACACCTCCAGTGTAAAGTGTGTGGTTAAAAAATATATCTGTGACATACAGTGTACTTTTTTGCGTATATGCTGCGGACAGTGACATTACCGCTGGTACCTCTCCTGTATAACGTTTCCTCATCCCAAATACCTGGGACATTCCCTGTTATTTTTTATTAGCCGCTGGTGACAGCATTAACATTATTTGCAGGATATCTCCTGTGTGACATTTCCACATCCCAAATACCTTTTTAAATTTGTTTGTGCATACACTTCCAAATCCTACACTACTGTACGTGTGACAGACTTTCAATCATATATAACATTTAAAATGAAGAAGGCGAGCAGTAAGGGACGTGGCAGTGGCCGTGCTGCTGATGGTGCACGCAGAGGGCGTGGCCCTGGGCGCAGTGAAACTGTGCCTGCTGCTAGAGCACATAAAAAACAATCATCCACGATACCTAGCTTCATGTCCCAGTTTGCAGGGCAGTGCAGGACACCACTCTTGAAGTCAGACCAGTGCGACAATGTGGTCGGTTGGATTGCAGCAGATAATGCTTCCAGTTGGTTAAGCACCACCCTGTCTTCCACCAAGTCCAGTCTCAGTAGCCAAGAGTCTGCTCAACCCAATCCTCACCCTGATCCTCCTTCCTCCCACCATGGAGAGTCTAGGAAAACACTCGGATACTCTGAGAAGCTCTTTTCCTTGGTTTGGCCCTCTCGCCAAGCACGCTTGAAGAGGGACAGATCTTGTGCCCTTATTCTCAAACTTTTGAGCATCCACAATCACAAAAAGATGAGGGTGGGGGACGACGCGGATGTCTCTCCTGGGACCTCCAACTCGTGACAGTACCATACAAAAATAAGCAGGGGCGTGAACACTAGCAACCTCACCACCACCAGCATGATCCGTCACATGGCATCAAAGCACCGTAATAGGTGGGCCGAACGCCTGGGACCACAATCTGTGTCTGCGGGTCACACCACTGCCTTCTCTTCCCCTGTGTTACGTGCTGGCCAATCTCCTGTCCAAGACGCCGGCCCAGATGCCTCCTGCCATGCACCTGGACCTTCGCAAGCACCATCAGCAACCAAATCCATTTCTGTGTCCCAGCTCAGCGTACAAATGTCCTTACCCCAGGCATTTAAAAGCAAGCGCAAATACCGAGCCACCCAACCACAGGCCATAGCACTAAATGCGCAGCTTTCCAAATTACCTTTCCAAATTACTGGCCCTGGAAATGTTGCCATTTAGGCTTGAGGACACTGAGGCTTTCAGCAGCCTGATGTCGGCGGCCGTCCCACGGTACGCAGTCCCTAGCCGCCACTATTTTTTAAGGTGTGCCGTGCCCGACTTACACCAACATGTGTCCCGTAACATCACACGTGCCCTGACCAACGCAGTTACTGGGAAGGTCCACTTAACCACGGACACATGGACAAGTGCATTCGGGCAGGGACGCTATTTCCCGGACAGCACACTGGGTGAACATTTTGGAGGCCGGGAGGGAGTCATACGCTGGGATGGCACAGGTGCTACCGACGGCCATCAGGGTTTACACCACCACCTACGTTAGTGGCTGCAACCCCCCCTCCTCCGCCTCCACTTCCACCTCTGAATTATCATCTTGCAGCACCAGTCAGACATCAGTCAGTAGCTGGAAGCAGTGTAGCACTGCAGCGGGGAAACGGCAACAGGCCATGCTTAAAGTGATCTGCTTAGGTGACCAACAGCACACTGCCGCAGAGCTGGGGCAGGGAATAAGAGACCAGACTGAGCTGTGGCTCTCGCCACTCAACCTACAACCAGGCATGGTGGTGTCTGATAATGGCTGTAACTTGGTGGCGGCTTTGGAGCTGACACACATCCATTGCCTAGCCCACGTCTTAAACTTAGCGGTTCAGCAGTTTCTCAAAACCTACCACAATTTGCCTGAGCTACTGGTGAAGGTGCGCCGTGTGTGTGCCCATTTCCGCAAGTCATCTGGTCTGGCAACGCTGCAGCAGCGCTTGCAATTGCCAGCTTACCGACTGTTGTGCGACGTGAGCATGCGCTGGAACTCAACATTCCACATGTTGGCCAGGCTTTGTGATCAGCAGAGGGCAATAGTGGAATACCAGATTCAACATGGTCGTCGCCTTTCCAGTCAGCTTCCACTCTTCACAAGCGACGAGTGGACATTGATGTCTGACCTATGTGAGGTTCTACGCAACTTTGAGGAATTAACACAGATGGTGAGCAGCGATAATGCTATTATCAGCGTAACCATCCCACTTCTGTCTCTACTAAAACGCTCGCTGATTACAATTCATGCAGATGCTTTGCATGTGGAAGGTTGCTTCCGTTACAGAGGGTAGTACCCATGAAAGTTTTATTCCATCTGTTCAGCGTGGATGGGTAGAAGAGGATGAAGAGATTGAGAGTCATCTTCCTGATGAGGACAGCGATGTCTTGTCTGTTGGAACTCTGCACACATGGCTGACCTTTCCCGTGACCCTCAAGTTGTACGCATTTTGGCCAACACCGATTACTGGTTGTTCACCCTTCTCGACCTCCGCTACAAAGAGAACTTCTCATCTCTCATTCCTGTGGTGGATGCATCCAGACATCCTCACCATGCTGTTCCCGAACCATTTTAGCGTTGTTTTCAACAATTTCTGACCTTTTCCTATGAACCAGACACCCTCCCCTCTTCAGAGCAGGGGGGGCCTGGTTTAATGCCCGGGTTCTCCCATTGACTTCCATTGTGCTCAGGTGCTCTGTAGAGCACCCGAGCATCCCGAGGTGTTCTACTCGAGCACCCGAGCATACTTTGGTGCTCGACCAACACTAGTTTCCACAGTTCAACATTTAGTTCTCCATTTGCATCACATCCTGCAATTTTCATTAACCTCTTGTAATTCTTCACATATTTATTTCCATCTTTTCGGGCTACTAATTGGGGGGCGGTATATTCACTGTCCCATCTCACTTTTGTTTAGACAAACCAAACGAAACAAACAAAACAAACTAATAGACTCACGTGACGTCCCTCTCCCTCTGACTGAGAAACGAGTCTACATTTCTCTGATGAGACCGTGTTCAAGACTGGCTCTCCGCGTCCAGTCTGCCAAGTCCCGGATCCACTATACTCCGCACCTCCCAATATCAAATCAGGCGGATACTTTCTACCTCCATAACAAGGGGTTCCTCCAAACCTCTCTCTGATATCAGATCAGCCGGTCTTTCTTAGTGATCCTATCTCTCAGTACCTGACGGGCCCTCCACGTCTGGTCTGCCAGGTCAGCCCTCCCTATTCTCACCAGGAAGTTAAGTTATCGTGTTCTCAATTCAGGAGGAGTACACTACACAGACTACACAACGTTACATATAATTTCACAACAGAGCAATCCTCTCCTTACTTCTTATATCGAGGTTCTAGGAGCCATAAATTTCAACATCAGCCAAGTAAACAAAGATGTAACATCGTCCAGCAGACTCAACCACAGCCACGTGACGAAAACAATGCAACTTAGAGGTAGGCAAGATAAACAAGTTTTCTTACCTTCTTTTTGGGACCACAGTTCCCCTCCTCCAGTGCGTTCGGCAAATTCCGGGGGTTGTTTTAGGTCGGCTACCGGTGTTACGGGAGGCTGATATTACATTATTTCTGGCCCCACGTTGGGCAACAAAATGTTAAAGTCACCCCTAAACAGGGCAATTAAGATTTGCTCTGCTGCTCCAAATTAAAATGGTATTTCCGGTATATGTGCATGCACAGAAGAAATCCCACTGACTCAGGTATGGTCAAAGTAACTTCTCAACTTTATTGCGGAACAGCTGACATTATATAAGGTAGCAAACAAAGAACAGGAAGAAGTGGGGGAAATGTAGGGTGGCGTATATCTTCACTATTGGCCAAAAGCACTGCATAGATTCATATATCTATTTTCTGGCACATCTATGTGTAGAGAGGAAGTTTTTCCCCCTCCCCACTTGCCAGATGGGTGAAGCCGTTAGTCTTTGTTTCTTTGCTTTAAGCTGCTTGCTTGAGGTGAACAGAAGCTTTAGCCGGATATGGGAACCATTTTGTCTGTGGAAGCCTTTTTTTCTGTTCTTTAGAGCAGAAGCTAAGTAAAGGAAACTGAATGATATTCACTTCTCTATCAGAGGAGCTGTGCATATACTGTGGGTGGAGGACCTGTGCATATACTGTATACTGTGGGTGGAGGAGCTGTGCATATACA
The DNA here is from genome assembly GCF_905171765.1 of Bufo bufo. Lineage (NCBI taxonomy): Eukaryota > Metazoa > Chordata > Amphibia > Anura > Bufonidae > Bufo > Bufo bufo. Next base: position 223,301,623 of record NC_053396.1, read on the forward strand.
GTATACTGTAGGTGGAGGACCTGTGCATATACTGTATACTGTAGGTGGAGGAGCTGTGCACATTTACTGCATACAGTAGGTGGAGGTGCTGTGCATATAGACTTTGGGTGGAGGAGCTGTGCATATACTGTATACTGTGGGTGGAGCAGCTGTGTATATACTGTATACTGTAGGTGGGGGAGCTGTGCACATTTACTGTATACTGTAGGTGGAGGAGCTGTGCATATACTGTGAGTGGAGGAGCTGTGTACATATAGTACAGACCAAAAGTTTGGACACACCTTCTCATTCAAAGAGTTTTCTTTATTTTCATGACTATGAAGGCATCAAAACGATGAATTAACACATGTGGAATTATATACATAACAAACAATGGTTTTCACTTCACAGGTGTGCCCTGTCAGGTTTAATAAGTGGGATTTCTTGCCTTATAAATGGGGTTGGGACCATCAGTTGCGTTGAGGAGAAGTCAGGTAGATACACAGCTGATAGTCCTACTGAATAGACTGTTAGAATTTGTATTATGGCAAGAAAAAAGCAGCTAAGTAAAGAAAAACGAGCGGCCATCATTACTTTAAGAAATGAAGGTCAGTCAGTCAGCTGAAAAATTGGGAAAACTTTGAAAGTAAGGGCTATTTGACCATGAAGGAGAGTGATGGGGTGCTGCGCCAGATGACCTGGCCTCCACAGTCACCGGACCTGAACCCAATCGAGATGGTTGGGGGTGAGCTGGACCGCAGAGTTAAGGCAAAAGGGCCAACAAGTGCTAAGCATCTCTGGGAACTCCTTCAAGACTGTTGGAAGACCATTTCAGGGGACTACCTCTTGAAGCTCATCAAGAGAATGCCAAGAGTGTGCAAGCAGTAATCAAAGCAAAAGGTGGTTACTTTGAAGAACCTAGAATATGACATATTTTCAGTTGTTTCACACTTGTTTGTTATGTATATAATTACACATGTGTTAATTCATAGTTTTTATGCCTTCATAGTCATGAAAATAAAGAAAACTCTTTGAATGAGAAGGTGTGTCCAAACTTTTGGTCTGTACTGTATACTGTGGATGCAGGAGCTGTGCATATACTGTATACTGTGGATGGAGGAGCAGTGCATATAGACTTTGGGTGGAGGAGCTGTGCATATACTGTATACTGTGGGTGGAGGAGCTGTGTACATATACGGTGGATGCAGGAGCTGTGCATATACTGTATATTGTGGGTGGAGGAGCGATGCATATATATTGTGGGTGGAGGAGCTGTGCATTTATACTGTGGGTGGGGGAGCTGTGCATATAGACTGTGGGTGGGGAAGCTGTGCATATAGACTGTGGGTGGGGGAGCTGTGCATTTATACTGTGGGTGGAGGAGCTGTGCATTTATACTGTGGGTGGGGGAGCTGTGCATTTCTTCTGTGGGTGGAGGAGCTGTGCATATAGACTGTGGGTAGGGGAGCTATTCATATATACTGTGGATGGAGGAGAGGTGCATATAGATTGTGAGTGGGGGAGCTGTGCATATAGACTGTGGGTGGGGTGGCTGTGCATTTATACTGTGGGTGGGGGAGCTGTGCATATAGACTGTGGGTGGGGGAGCTGTGCATATAGACTGTGGGTGGGGGAGCTGTGCATTTATACTGTGGGTGGAGGAGCTGTGCATTTATACTGTGGGTGGGGGAGCTGTGCATTTCTTCTGTGGGTGGAGGAGCTGTGCATATAGACTGTGGGTGGGGGAGCTTTGCATATAGACTGTGGGCGGGGGAGCTTTGCATTTATACTGTGGGTGGAGGAGCTGTGCATATACAGTTCAAAGAAAAAGTATGTGAACCCTTTGGAATGATATGGATTTCTGCACAAATTGGTCATAAAATGTTATCTGCTCTTCATCTAAGTCACAACAATAGACAATCACAGTCTGCTTAAACTAATAACACACAAAGAATTAAATGTTACCATGTTTTTATTGAACACACCATGTAAACATTCACAGTGCAGGTGGAAAAAGTATGTGAACCCCTAGACTAATGACATCTCCAAGAGCTAATTGGAGTGAGGTGTCAGTCAACTGGAGTCCAATCAATGAGATGAGATTGGAGGTGTTGGTTACAGCTGCCCTGCCCTATAAAAAAACACACACCAGTTCTGGGTTTGCTTTTCACAAGAAGCATTGCCTGATGTGAATGATGCCTCGCACAAAAGAGCTCTCAGAAGACCTACGATTAAGAATTGTTGACTTGCATAAAGCTGGAAAGGGTTATAAAAGTATTTCCAAAAGCCTTGCTGTTCATCAGTCCACGGTAAGACAAAGTGTCTATAAATGGAGAAAGTTCAGCACTGCTGGTACTCTCCCTAGGAGTGGCCATCCTGTAAAGATGACTGCAAGAGCTCAGCGCAGACTGCTCAATGAGATGAAGAAGAATCCTAGCGTGTCAGCTAAAGACTTACAAAAGTCTATGGCATATGCTAACATCCCTGGTAGCGAATCTACGATACGTAAAACACTAACCAAGAATGGATTTCATGGGAGGATAGCACAGAGGAAGACACTGCTGTCCAAAAAAAAACATTTCTGCACGTTTACAGTTTGCACAAGAAGCACCTGGATGTTCCACAGCAGTACTGGCAAAATATTCTGTGGACAGATGAAACCAAAGTTGAGTTGTTTGGAAGAAACACACAACACTATGTGTGGAGAAAAAGAGGCACAGCACACCAACCTCAAAACCTCATCCCAACTGTGAAGTATAATGGTGGGGGCATCATGGTTTGGGGCTGCTTGGCTGCGTCAGGGCCTGGACGGATTGCTATGATCGAAGGAAAAATGAATTCCCAAGTTTATCAAGACATTTTGCAGTAGAACTTAAGGCCATCTGTCCACCAGCTGAAGCTCAACAGAAGATGGGTGTTGCAACAGGACAGCGACCCAAAGCATAGAAGTAAATCAACAACAGAATGGCTTAAACAAAAGAAAATACGCCTTCTGGAGTGGTCCAGTCAGAGTCCTGACCTCAACCCGATTGAGATGCTGTGGCATGACCTCAAGAAAGCGATTCACACCAGAAATCCCAAGAATATTGCTGAACTGAAACAGTTCTGTAAAGAGGAATGATCAAGAATTACTCCTGACCGTTGTGCACGTCTGATCTGCAACTACAGGAAACGTTTGGTTGAAGTTATTGGTGCCAAAGGAGGTCCAACCAGTTATTAAATCCAAGGGTTCACATACTTTTTCCACCTGCACTGTGAATGTTTACATGGTGTGTTCAATAAAAACATGGTAACATTTAACTCTTTGTGTGTTATTAGTTTAAGCAGACTGTGATTGTCTGTTGTGACTTAGATGGAGATCAGATCACATTTTATGACCAATTTGTGCAGAAATCCATATCATTCCAAAGGGTTCACATACTTTATCTTGCAACTGTATACTGTGGGTGGGGGAGCTGTGCATTTATACTGTTGGTGGGGGAGCTGTGCATATAGACTGTGGGTGGGGGAGCTGTGCAATTATACTGTGGGTGGGGGAGCTGTGCATATAGACTGTGGGTGGGGGAGCTGTGCATTTCTTCTGTGGGTGGGGGAGCTGTGCATATATACTGTGGTTGGGGGAGCTGTGCATACCCCTATATTCTGTGGGTGGGGGAACTGTGCATTTATACTGTGGGAGGAGGGGCTAAGTTTTAAGAGGGGGGGGGGGGGTTGGGGTAGACATATGCCTTGGGCTTGTGCCCCTGATGTTTTAAGACCATCCTGACTCTAAGCTCTACAGGCAATTCTTTAGTCCTCATGGCTTGGTTCTTGCTACGATAAGCATTGTTAGCTGTGAGATCTTATATAGTCAGGGCTGTTTTTTCACAAATCTTATCCAATCCACTGATTTAACCATAAGTGACTCCAATCAAGGTGGAGAAACATCACAAAGAGAAATGGAGGCCCCAGAGAAAAGAATCAAGTGTCAGAGCAAAGGGTCTGAAGTTTTTGCTTTTTAATAGATTACCAAACAATTCTAGCATTCTGCATTTGAGGGCAGAGTAATGGACGGAAATGTAAATTATTTCTTTTCATTTTAGCACAAGTAGCAACATAAAATGTGGAAATTAAAAGGGGCTGAATTCTTTCCATATGTGCAGCGTCCCACTCAGGACACGTGGGAACTGCAAAATTGCTGTAAAACTGCATTACTGTGTTGCATGTCATTTTGCATTACATCACCTGTTGTATCCCTGTTCATAGGCTGGTCAAGAGTATTTTATACATCCCACCCCAAGAGGGGGATAGCACTTAGTCTATATAAATATTTTAGTCAGGCCTAGTGTGGTAGAGAGAGAGGAGGAGGGAGGAGAATGGAGTTAGTTGTTAAGCTAAGACTACACATCACAGAGTAGTGGGTGAAGTCAGAAGCAGCAATGTGGTAGTGCCAAGGTATGAGGGGCAGGAGAGGGTTTTCCTCCTGTGGTCCTCTTAGTTCATTTCATCCTACAACCAGAGGATAGAGTTGCGTCCCTGGAAGAAATCCAAGCAGAGAGACATCGGTGATAACAGCCACTACCTAAGGCTTAATGGGCACCTTTGCACATGGTGGAGGACAATCTAGCTACAGGCAGCCTCACCATACATTATAGAAGACAGATTAGCTACCTGTTCAAGGGCTTGGAAGATACAGAAATTATAGGACTAAGCATACCCGGAAAGAATGCTACAGAACCACAGCCTGAGTCAGAACCCAGCCAAACCTATTAACAGTGGATCAACAGAATTCCTATAAATATCAAGAGACTGTATTCTGTCTGGATGTACAGTACAGACCAAACATTTGGACACACCTTCTAATTCAAAGAGTTTTCTTTATTTTCATGACTATGAAGGCATCAAAACTATGAATTAACACATGTGGAATTATATACATAACAAACAAGTGAAAATATGTCATATTCTAGGTTCTTCAAAGTAGCCACCTTTTGCTTTGATTACTGCTTTGCACACTCTTGGCATTCTCTTGAAGGAGTTCCCAGAGATGCTTAGCACTTGTTGGCCCTTTTGCCTTCACTCTGCGGTCCAGCTCACCCCAAACCATCTCGATTGGGTTCAGGTCCGGTGACTGTGGAGGCCAGGTCATCTGGCGCAGCACCCCATCACTCTCCTTCATGGTCAAATAGCCCTTACTTTCAAAGTTTTCCCCATTTTTCGGCTGACTGACCTTTATTTCTTAAAGTAATGATGGCCACTCGTTTTTCTTTACTTAGCAGTTTTTTTCTTGCCATAATACAAATTCTAACAGTCTATTCAGTAGGACTATCAGCTGTGTATCCACCTGACTTCTCCTCAACGCCACTGATGGTCCCAACCCCATTTATAAGGCAAGAAATCCCACTTATTAAACCTGACAGGGCACACCTGTGAAGTGAAAACCATTTCAGGGGACTACCTCTTGAAGCTCATCAAGAGAATGCCAAGAGTGTGCAAATGAGTAATCAAAGCAAAAGGTGGCTACTTTGAAGAACCTAGAATATGACATATGTTCAGTTGTTTCACACTTGTTTGTTATGTATATAATTCCACATGTGTTAATTCATAGTTTTGATGCCTTCAGTGTGAATATACAATTGTCATAGTCATGAAAATAAAGAAAACTCTTTGAATGAGAAGGTGTGTCCAAACTTTTGGTCTGTACTGTACAGTATATGCCACAACTAAAACCAGCTACAGTAAAAGTTGTGAGTTGTATCCTACCACTGTCTACCTCATTCTTCAATACTACTACTACAACTGGTTGTACCACCATAAACGGTACTGGCGTCACGACAAATACCACCAAGGGACCCAGCCGCCACAAGCACCCTAAACACCGCCGTCATCAAGGGCACCTCGACCTCCATCTTGGCTGGTGCTTCCCTACCACAGAGCGTGCCCCGGAGGATTTCGTGCTGTCTTCCTCAACACTGTGCTGCCGGCCCAGGGAGGCTTTCTGCTAATCGCGAGTAAACCGACGAACTGTGTTATTACTGGCCCCTCATCGGCCCACCGTGCACCTCACGTGTCGCCCCTGCGGTTCTGGCACGCCACATATTCACTCTATATACAGGATTTTTGACCCAAACATTTGCCAACACTGACCTTTATTTGCCATTTTGTTGCCCATTTGGCCAGTTAAACGAAGTCACCTTGTAGGTATAGGACATTGGGTACTGTATCAAATACTGTGAATCGACAAAATGTCCATCATTTATTCGCATCATAGAACACCATATCAGTCAGTTCTGGATTTAAATTTTTGTATTTTCTAACTAGAAATGAGTTAAAGAACGTCCCAATAAATGATGTATATTATTTCCTGTAAACCTCATCATCTCTTTTTTTGCTTCTGAATAATTTAAAATGTAATATAGATAATAAAAAGAGAAAAAAGTACTAACATTATCATGTAAATGTGTGAAGCGTCTTCCTGAGACAGATACTATATGGCGGTAATTTTTGATATTGCTGTCACACGAGTCATTATATGACGCTTGTGCTTTTCAGCTGCAGAATTATTTCATCTGAAGGTCTGGAGACAGAGGGAACACATCGCACATTTGTTTTCCTTCACTGCTTTCATTGTTAATTTACAATATATAGTACAACTGTAAATTTATTAGGTGTTAATAACAGGCAATTCACAAGTATATTATATGAATAGAATGTAGCATGCGGTACGCTGTCGTCTATCCCTTCCGCTAATCTATGGCTTTCGCCTATATGACCAATTAAACCCGAGTTGGTTGATAGCGATGCAGTTTTCAAGTGCTTCGTGGTAATGAATCACGCTTCGTGGTAATGAATCACATTATTTCCTAAAATGGCCCTGTGATGTCATAGCCCTATAAATAGCCTCAGCCATCTTGTATGCAGCCATTTTTCAGTGTACTTAGTGCAGGGAGAGATGTCAGCAGGCGCCAGGGACAGTGCTAGGAAAGACTTCATTGTGCTGAAAAAACTATTTACACGTTCAGGGAAAGATTATTCAAGGTGTAGGGAAAGGATAGGGAGGCATCATCTACACTATAAAAGGAAAACAGGATGCAATAGGTGAGTGTCCAGCCTGGGTAATAGGAGCGATTCTATTACACCTTGCTGCTCTGACTGCGGATCCAAATTGCCATTATTCTGCTGCTTTCAGGTTTGCAATAGATGATACTTCTGTAATTCCAACAAAACTTTCTTGTTATTGGGGTGCAAGTGCTGTTTTGCAGGGTGTATTTATAGGAAATATACGTACGTCATATTAACCGTTCTGCAGTGCTTTTAAATTGTTGTGCAGTTTCTTTTGGGGTGCATCAGTGGAAAAAACAAGTGCGTTTTATTTGCCATTTATTTACATTGTTCTACAGCTTTTTTGGGGTGTAATAATTTCCTTTTAATTTAATTATTTTATCTAGCAGTATGTCAGACAGACAAGTGACATGCCCTTCAAAGGGAACGGCAGTGGCCAAAATGTTTCTGTTGCAGGCAGCAGAAGAAGGGGGGGCGTGGCAGCAGGAGTTGCAGCGATAGGCCTGAGCTCCCGGTGTCATCTAGGGGTCGTGTCCTCACCAGCAAATCAGTGGTGCTTGATTGGTTGACTCGATCTTCTACTTCGTTGCAAGTGACATCAGACACCCCCAGCCAAGAGTCGGTGGGTTCTTCAGACACAACCCTGGAATGGCCTGGGAGCAGGCCCTGTGCCCTACCCTGTTTTCAACCTGCCTCTGTCCTTTTCTGTTCCCTCAGCCAGAGAAGTATTATCTGCCGTAGGCTCCGCTACACTTTTCAGCGAGGACAAGCTACTAGAGGACAGTCAGTAGCTACTGCCCAGCCAAGATATGGAAGAGAGATCCGCTGCTTCCTCCGGTAGGCGGGCAAGTAGTGGTGAGGAGAGTGGCGTGGGAGCTGGTGTTGCGAGCGGTCAGGCTCCTGACCCAGAGACCGTTGAGAAGGACGTGCAGACAGTACTCGATGATGATGATGATGTAGCTGATCGCACTTGGGAGTTAGGTGAAGAAGGGTCTTCATCATCATCATCAGGAGAAAAGGGCGGCAGCTTGCGCGTGAGGCAGCGGCTGAGCCAGCAGGGTAGTAGCGTGGCCAGGAGTCAACAGAGTGGCAGCAGTTGGAGGTCGGGAGCCAAATGTGCCCAGGGTAGACTAATTAGCAGGAGACTACCTGCCCGGGAAGTAGCGGTGCAGGGATTCACTGAGGCAGTGGTAGCAGGCAGTCAGTACGGAGTGTTGGAAGGAAAATGCCATACTCGGCGGTGTGGCAGTTTTTTGTTAAGCCGCTGGAGGAGGTGAACATGGCCATTTGCCAAATTTGTGGTCAGAAGGGGAAGCGTGGGCAGGGTGCCATTGTTCGCACTACGGCCCTGCATCGACACATGCAGCATCCCCCGTGGCTCCGATGTGGTGGTCTAGCCTGCCGCAGCAACTGCTGCATCACCCAGTGTTATGCACCCAATTTCATGCAGTCAAGGCTCCACCACCTCAGCCGAAGGGAGGTGTCTGTCCTTCCCATCATCTGCTGGTCCTGATGCTCCTGCTCCTCCTCCTCCTCATCAGTCATTCCATCAGCAATCGATCACCGAAGCGATTGCCAAGATATAACAGTATGCGTTTACTCATCCAACGGTGCAGAAGCTGAACGTGCTCCTGGCCAAGTTGCTGGTGCTGCAGTCCCTCCCTTTCCAAGTGGTGGACTTTGTGTCACGGACATACCGAGACATACGGACGTCCTTGCAACAGTTAGTGGCAGGAGATCTTTGAGACTGTCAACACGTGGTTTGATTTGACATGTTTACCTTGTGGATCAATAGACATCTGTGTTGTTTCTGGTACTGGCCACACCCTTAACTTCCAGGTGTTGCTAATGTGGTCATTTAACTTTCCCTATTTATAGTTGTGCAGCAGACTGGATCGCAGGGGCAGTATGTGAGTGCAGGGTGGGCTGATGGGGGTAGTAGTCGCACTCACGGCATGCAGTGGATGGGAAGACAGCACTTAATCCTCCAGGGCCCTCTCTATTGCAGGAAACACCAGCCAGATGGAAGTTAAGGTGCTCTTGATGGTAATGGGTATGCTTATGGTGTTTTGGTCGCCTAGCCCCTGTGTTCATGACGCCAGCACAGTGAGGTGCAATTATGAGATGATGTGGAATAAGGAGACCAAGTTGCTTAACAAACTCCCAGTATTTTACTGAAGCTGATCCAAAGGCCATCAATGTATGCAAAAGTCATTTACAGCAAGGCAGCTTTTACAGTGATTCAGATTAGTTCCCAGAAGTTGCATAAGGGGCAGTTTTCCATGACAATCAATCTTTCTCCCTTGCTTCTCCAGGCTGGAGGGATGGACTATCTCTGCTATACTGTTTAATCATATACTTCTGTATCCTCCCTAGGAATACTATATTCTGACAGATGGCCTTTTTGTCCTAGGTTATGGTGGGCAGCCAGAAGCTTAGAATCTCTCCACCTAATGCAAAGGAGACTAGAGCCTGATAAACGACACGTTCCTTTGCAAATATTCTCACTCCCTCTATGAGTTGCCTGGTTCTTCTGTAATCTTTTCCTTCTATGGGCTGGTACATGGAACTAACTTTGGAGTTTTTGTAACTCTCCAAGATGGCTGCTGAGGTGCAGCTTTGTCCTCAGACATCACACACACACTGACCTCCTTCTCCCCTGTACTGAGTGCAGAGTGGAGTCAGTCCCTGGGAGGCTTGTTTTAACCTCCCTCTCCGTATGCAACTTTATTGGATCTCATATACAAGCACAATTTACATAAAACACAATCACATAATTAAGCAAGTGGGGTTTCCCTCCCACATTAGAGCGTGACACTATGCACCTTTCAGAGAACTGATGGCTTGTGCCGAGCCAAGATGGAGAGTCCCAAGCCGTCATTTCTTTTCCAAAAAGGCAGTACCAGCCCTGCACACATATGTAGAACAGAAGGTGGGCCAATCCTTGAGCCTGTTGGTGTCTGGTGTCAGCGCCGACATGTGGAGCTATAACTACGGTTAAGGACAATATGCCCTTTACGGCCCACTGGGTAAATGTGGTTCCTGCCCAGCCAAACCAGCAACTTGGCCAGGTGACGCCGTTTCCGCCTCTAAGTTCTCACGCCGTTGGTCCTGCGACAATGTCTGCCTCTGCCTCCTCATCTTCCACCGTGTCCTCAGCCCCCACTGCAGGAACAATTCACAGGGCCCCTCCAGAATACCACATGTGCAGGGCATGGCTTTGTCATGCTGTTCTGCACCTCGTTTTCCTGGGCGAACAGAGTCACACAGGGGAGGAACTGCTCCGCGTCCTTCATCAAGAAATCAAATCCTGGCTTTCTCCTCGACAACTCAAAATCTGAACCTTGGTGACCGACAACGGAAAAAACATGGTGTCGGCGCTGCATCAAGTTAAGTAATTTTTTGTTTGTATGCAAGCATGGATCCTTTTGCTACACTGGCAGGTCAGCTACAAGGGCTGTCTTTGGAGGTAGCTGACCACCACACGACCATCTCGCAGATGCAGAGATCACAGGATGTTGGTCCTGGTGGTAGTGGTGGAGACCAGGCCTATCTGGAGCCTAAAGTTGCTCTCCCAGACAGATTCTCTGGGGGACGTGATAATTTCATTTTGTTTAGGGAGGCGTGCAAACTATATTTTAGGCTACAACCACACTCATCTGGGGATGAGAAACAGCGAGTTGGTGTGGTTATTTCCTTGCTTAAGGGGAATGCGCAGTCATGGTGTCATGAGATGCAGGCGGCGCGCTTCTGTTCCCCTGCGCTGCCGACGTTCCCCGATCTCACTGTAGCCCGGACGCCCGCTGCGTCCGGCTGCGCTTCCTGGTTCCCAGAGTCTCCGTTGTCATGGTGACGGGGGACGCGGTACGCCCGGCCGCACTCCTCCTGCAGGAGCGGTTGGCGTCACCATAGGAACCAGGAGGGGCTGAGTGCCGAGCTGGGCGCTCGGCTACAGGCAGGAGGGATGGGTCATGTGATGCTGGCCACACATGATCCCTTTCCTCCACTATTTAAACAGGCAACCTGCTGGCCACAGTTTGCCTGTGATTTCGTCATTTAGGCTGTGTATATTCTGTGCTACTACCTTGTTTGACCTCTGGAATTTGACCCTGTCCTTCTTCTGACCTCCCTTCTGCCTGCTCCCTTAGTACTGATACTACCTCTCGGATTTGACCTCGGCTCGTTCTCGGATTTGTCTCCTGCCTTTCCCCTTTTGTACTGGCGTGACCTACCGGACTGACCTCGGCTAGTTTACCCGCAATTGTCTTCTCCATCAGAGGGTACCTCTGTCTTGTTTACTTCCCTGTCCATCCGTCTGCAAACGGCACATGTGTGCCGTTCTCTGCCTTTGCTGTCCGGTTCCCTCTCTGTCTCTGTCCTCTCTACTCTGCACTTACGTAGGTCAGGGACCGCCACCCAGTTGCGCCCCGTCGCCTAGGGTGGGTAGTGCAAGTAAGCAGGGACAGGGTTGAGGGTGGCACTCAAGGGGGTGCACTTCCTCTCCACTTTCCTCTCCCGTGACACATGGGCTTTTTCTCTGCCGACCAGATCGCAGTCTCTCCGGTTGGTAGATTAATTTTTCGAAGCTTTGGGTCTTATCTATGATGACCCGGATCGGACCTCTCTAGCCGAAACCAAGCTGCAAGGCCGTCGTCACGGTGATCGTTCCACTGAGATTTATTGCTTTGAGTTTAGGAGGTGGGTTACAGATACGGAGTGGAATGATCCTGTCCTCCGTAGCCAGTTTTGTCAAGGGTTATCAGAGTGGCTTAAGGATGCTTTGGCCTTTCATGAAATTCTAGTGTCTCTGGAGGCTGCTATGGGCCTTTTTTACACCCACTGAGAGGAAGGACAAACTGAACTACTGCCACAAGTCAAGCCTGCACACCCGGTAGTCCAGGGGTTCCTCACTTCTCAGAGCGTCCACATTAACCATTAACCCGATGTAGTCGGACACCTGTCGGTCTAGGCATTCCCTGGGGCTGGATCCGCAGGGCAGCTGTCGATGGGTTGGCTGCAAGAATGATCTCATATCTGAAGTGACCAACACATCTTCAAACTGCCCTCTCCTTGCATGCGCTGTTGGATTGGTACCCGCAACTGTTTCTCTGTGAGTGGAAATTCCTCTGCCAATGCCCGCAACAGCAGAATGCAGCATCTCTTGCAGCAAGACCTGGAAATGCTGCATTCTGACAGCCCTCTGTGATGCTGGTAACATGTTCACTATTGTGTATTTTTACCGGGGGTCTAATTACGTTGCCACCCAGTACAGGTCTTTGACCTTTATGCTTTTTATTCAGGGGTCCCTCTTCAAACACTGGAGCATGAAGGCCCCCATTTGCACTAAATTGGAAGCAGTGGAGGGCCCTGTCTCCTGCTCATCGCCCAGGAGAATGTTGTCCTCAGTCTCCTCCCTTCAGCCACGGGACAACACCAGGGATCCCCGAAAAGTTTTTCTTGCTCCTGCTCCTCCTCCTCCTCCCAGTCACCACCCTCCTATGACTTCTCCTCAGACTCCTGCTGACTTGTCTCAGATGGAGTAGCCCCCTCCTGGGAATTCATTCACCATTGAACCTTCCTCATCTTCCAGCTCCTGCACCTTGATGGCTTGATCAATGACACGACGCAATGCACGCTCCAGAAAGAAGGCATAAGGTACGATGTCACTGATGGCTCCCTGGCTGCAACTGACCAGTTTGGTGATCTCATCAAATGGCCGTAGAAGTCTGCATGCATCGTGCATGAGCAGCCACTGGTGCGGTGAAAAAACCAAGCTCCCAGAACCTGCCCTGCCGCAGAGTTCGTACAGGTAATCGTTAACAACACATTTCTTCTGGAGCAGCCTATTAAGCATATACAAGGTGGAGTTCCAGCGCGTCGGGCAGTCTCAAATCAGACATCTGACGGGCAAGTGGTGTCGCCGCTGAACGTCAGCAAGGCGAGCCATGGCCGTGTAAGATCTTCAAAAATGGCCAGAGATTTTTCTGGCCTGCTGAAAAACGTCCTGGACCCCGGGGTATTTGGCAATGAATCGCTGCACGACTAAGTTCAGGACATGTGCCATGCACGGCACGTGTGTCATTTTGCCCTGTTTCAGCGAGCTTAGCAGATTGGCACCGTTGTCGCATGCCAATTTTCCAACTGTCAAATTGAGCGGGGTTAGCCACTGATCGGCCTGTGACCGCAGAGCTGAAAGCAGTGCAGGACCGGTATGGCTCTTAGCTTCCAGGCACAATAGCCGCAGCACAGCATGGTAACGTCTCACCTGGCACATCAAATAGGTTCTGGGGTGCAGCGGAAGAGGCGGTAGCAGTGGAAAAGGAGGAGTCAGCCAAGGAGGAGATGGAGGATGGAGGCAGGCCTGCATGCAATCCGTGATGGTAACACCAAATCCACACGGGTGCAATGGGTTACATGCTTGATGGTCGTCAGATGGTTCACCCAGTGGGCAGTAAAAGTTATATACCTTCCCTGCCTGTGTTTGCTAAACCACGTGTCTGTGGTCAGATATATCTTGGCACCGACACTGTGTGCCAGATATATATTAACTTGCCGCTGAACGTGGCCATATAATTCAGGGATGCCCTTCTGAGAGAAATATTTCCTTCCGGGGACCTTCCATTGCGGTGTGCCAATGGCCACCAATTTTCTAAAGGCCTCTGAGTGAACGTGACGACGGCACGGTGGAAGGTGGAGTGGAGGACAAATGGGAGGAGAGAGGAGAAGGAGAAGAGGCAGGACGTGGAGCGCTGGTAGTGTGGCTTTGTGAGTTCTGACGGCGTTGCTCTCACTGGGCTCGGTGATGGTAGGCCAGGTGCCTTCTTAAGGCGGTTGTCCATAGGTGAGTGTTTGGCTTACCTCGACTAAAGCGTTGACAGCACAGGCTGCAGATGGCAACACTATTGTCAGCAGTTGACACGTTAAAAAAAGCCCACACTGCGGAGCCATGTACTGGCGTATTGGGAGTGCAAGATGTGACCGTGCATGGTGGATGGCTCAATCCAGATACATTTGCAGTCTGCTTTTTGCCTCCTGTGCACTGCGAGTTCTGCCTGCTTCTCCTCCCTATCTGCTGCTTCATCTCTCCCTCTGAACTACCCTCCTCTTGCTCTCTTGTGGGCACCCACGTGACATCCTTCGACATGTCATCATCATCCCCTTCACCACCACTGACATTAGAGATCTCGGAGTAGGCAGCAACAGCGGGGACCACCCTCCTTGGGCTGATCTGGATACTGTCGTCAGACCGCTGGGTGGCGGCCGTTGCTACCTCCTCTTCCTCATCCAATATCAAGAATGGCTGTGCATAGGTAAGGTCTGGGAATGGATGGGAAAATATTTCCTCTGACTCGAGTGGAGGGGCTATGGTGGTAGTGGTGGTGTCTTTGGGGGTGCACACAGCAGAGAGTGAGGAGGGTGCAGATACAGAGGATGAGGAGGGTGTAGAAGCGGAAGGCCGAGTAAGCCACTCAACCAACTTTGGTGCGCCCTTTGAAGTTATCGCACACGCCTTCTCCAACTTCGCACTTAGGCTTTGGCCTGGTGCACCTGCCGACCCCTACCACCCCTGGGGAACGGTCTGCCTCTACCTCTGCTTGTAATTTTCTAAATGACCCTCTGCCTAAGTCCGTAGAGAAGAGCAGTATTTGTGGAAGAAGATATATTGCAGCCCTCAATCAGTATTTTGTGGAAAAAGGTATATTGCAATAGCACCCCTCAATCACTATTTTGTGGAAGGAGGTATATGGCACCCCTCAATCAGAATTTGGTGGAAACAGGTATATAGCATTCCTCAATCAGTATTTTGTGGAAGCAGGTGTATCGCAGCCCTCAATCAGTATTTGGTGGAAGAAGGTAAATAGCAATAGCACCCCTCAATCAGTATTTTGTGGAAGAAAGTATATGGCACCCCTCAATCAGTATTTGGCGGAAACAGGTATAAAGCACCCCTCAATCAGTATTTGCCGGAAACAGGTATATAGCACCCCTCAATCAGTATTTTGTGGAAGAAGGTATATTACAGTCCTCAAGCTGTTTTTTGGGGGGCAACAGGTATATCACACCCATTGCAATTAGTTACTCTAATAGCATTTGTCCCTCTATCTAGCTGTGTAACGCAGCAGAACCGCACACTACTGCTGCACAATATAAATACACTATAATACTGTATAATTTCTATTTTAGAAGGTATATTATAAGTATATCACACCCTTCTATATCACACCTATGTATAGCACACCTATAAGTCCTTAAAAGGACTTTTGTGGCCCTATTAGCTAGCGTTTGGTGTCCCTAACTGTCCCTGCTCCAAAATGCAACCTCTCCCTACACTGGCAAAACACAATGTAAAATGGCTGCCAGATCAGGTTTTGTTATAGGGTTGGGGGTGTGTCCATGGCCTGAAACGTCTCAATTGGCTGTCCTGTCCCACCTGATGGATGTGTCATAGGTCAAAGTTCGGCGCTATTCAAAAAAATATGGCACGTGCGAATATCACCATATGTTGCATGTTCAGTGAAACGCAAACGAACAAAGTTCGCTGCAAAACGACCGCCGAGCAAACTGCAAGGCCATCTCTACTCCTCATGGTGCTGCTACCTCTAAACTATGTCACTGGGCCACTCTGTGGTCTCCTCATGCTGCTTCCTCCTCACCACTATGTTAATAGGCAACTCTGTGGTCTTCTCATGCTGCTGCCACCTCACCACTATGTCGCTAGGCCACTCTTTGGTCTCCTCATCCTGCTGCTACATCAACACTATGTCCCTGGGCCACTCTGTGGTCTCCTCATGCTGCTGCCACCTCACTACTCTGTGGTCTCCTCATGCTGTTGCCACCTCAACACTAGGTTAGTGCTCCACTCTGTGGTCTCCTCATAGTGCTGCCACCTCCCCACTCTGTGGTCTCCTCATGCTGCTGCCACCTCAATACTATGTCAATGGGCCACTCTGTGGTCTCCTCATGCTGTTGCCACATCTCTACTCTGTGGTCTCCTCATGCTGTTTCCACCTCACCACTATGTCAATGGGCCACTCTGTGGTCTCCTCATGCTGCTGCCACCTCACCACTTTACCACTGGGCCACACTGTGGTCTCCTCATGCTTCTGCCACCTCTCCAATCTGTAGTCTCCTTATGCGGCTGCTACCTAAACACTATGTCAATGGGCCACTCCATTGTCTACTCATGCTGCTGCCACATCACTACTCTGTGGTCTCCTCCTGCTGCTGCCACCTCAACACTATGTCACTGCTCCACTTTGTGGTCTCCTCATGCTGCTGCCGCCATCTCCCCACTCTGTGGTCTCCTCATGCTGCTGCTACATCAACACGATCAATCAAAACAGGTGGTTGCGCTGCCAGGTACAGGCTGTAATTATAGGGTGTTTGGGAAGACGCAGCAAGTGCAGGCGAACATCCGAGTTCCACTAAGTAGTAGTCTTGATCAACAACGACCCTTCTGTGAATTTTAGAGTTTGCAGCACATAGTGAAGACCCACCAATAAATGTTAAATTAACACTTTTTTATTATACTCACAAAAGTATAAAATCAACAGGCTTTGAACAATCGTCAGTACACATCCATATTCACAAGACTGGGCAGCGACGCTTGTCATCTGAATGTCATACTGACTCACAATATTGTTTCACTACCACAGCAGACTCCCTATGCGGGGCAAGGCAGTGTTCTTTACCAATATACAGGCTCTCTGCAGCCGGGAAATAGCTGCGATTTGCCACTAGAGATGGCCCGAATAGTTCGCGGCGAACAGTTCCCGGCGAACCTAGCTTGTTCGCGTTCGCGGCTGCGGGCGAACATATGCGATGTTCGGTCCGCCCCCTATACATCATCATTGAGTAAACTTTGACCCTGTACCTCACAGTCAGCAGACACATTCCAGCCAATCAGCAGCAGACCCTCCCTCCCAGACCCTCCCACCTCCTGGACAGCATCCATTTTAGATTCAATCGGAATCTGCTTTCACAGACAGAGGAGGGACAGTGCTGCTGATTCAATAGGGAAAGCGTTAGCTAGGGCATTGTTCTGTGTGTTTTTTTTTTTATATATATATATTGCAGTTGCCTGGCTGCCCGTGTGTGAGAGGCTGCAGGCTCAGTCATAGACAGCACTGTGTGCACACCATTCATACAGGGTGTGACAGAAAATCCATTGCAGATAAAAAAAAAAATCTATTTAATATTTTTCTGTGATCTAATCACATTTGCAAGCCCGTTTGTGTCAGGCCCCCACACATACTGTATTGTGTCCACTGGCTAGTGGCTGGTTCTGCCTGCACTCATACCGTTAAAGGGTGTCATTCGCCCAAATACATTTCAGAAAAAGAAATTCTACCCTCCTACTCCATCCTCTTCCATAACCTCCTCGGCTGAGTCCTCTTCTGCTGCGGCATCTGGCTGCACATCAACTGAATCCCCCCAGCTCCCTAGGGGCTATTCCAGATCCCGGATACGACAGTGTCACGCTGTCTTGGGGTTGACTTGCCTGAAAGCAGAGAGCCACACCGGACCAGCACTCCTGTCCGCCCTGAAAGTACAGGTGGATCAGTGGCTGACCCCGCACCAAATGGAGATCGGCAAAGTGCTATGTGAAAATGGAAGCAATTTGTTGGCGGCATTGAATTTGGGCAAGTTGTCACATGTGCCGTGCATGGCACACGTGTTGAATCTCATCGTACCGACTTACCGAAAGTCAGAAAGGATGCAGCAGTTCAAAACAAAACATAAAAAATATGCTTTACACAGCTTATAAGGGGGATGTCACAGCACAACGGGAATCTAACAGGGGAAGAGGTGAAAGTAATCCTCCTCCTACCACGACCATGGCGGCAAGGACAGGACGCTTTACAGATGTGTTGTTGATGGAGGACATGCAGAGCTTTTTCAGTCCTACACATCGCCACAGCCCTTCGGGGTCCACCCTCAGAGAACGACTCGACCGACAGATAGCAGACTACCTCGCCTTAACTGCAGATATCGACAGTCTGAGGAGCGATGAACCCCTTGACTACTGGGTGTGCAGGCTTGACCTGTGGCCTGAGCTATCCCAGTTTGCGATAGAACTTCTGGCCTGCCCCGCTTCAAGTGTCCTGTCAGAAAGGACCTTCAGTGCAGCGGGAGGCATTGTCACTGACAAAAGAAGTTGCCTCGGTCAAAAAAGTGTTGATTACCTCACCTTCATTAAGATGAATGAGGCATGGATCCTGAAGGGACTGACAGTGGGGGATACGTTTGACTAACAAAGGGCCTGATGACATGCCTTGGCCTCAAAATGGTCCCCACGCTGCTGTATTTAATGTCTGCATACCGGATGACTTTCGTGAATTCTCCGCCACCAACTAGGGTTCAAGCCGCAATATTTTAGTCACCTTTCTGCCTTGAAAACATACATTTTTCCGGCCGCTGCTACAACAGCGGCTGCAACAATAACATTATTTTTCAGGCATGTGTACATGTCTAATTTTTCTGGCCTCTGGTGCTGCACTGTGGCTGCAAAAACAAAACAAAAAGGCACATACAAGTGTCAATTCCCCTTTGTGATCGTTACCTTGTTGTGGTGAAGGGGCTTGCATATCACAATGAAGCGATCATCACCTCTATGAGTGTGTTGGCAATGTTGCCACACCCCAGATGATAAGGCCGTTGCTTCATTATGATCAGACCAAAAGCGATCGGCTGAATAATTTTTCATAGAAAAAACATACATTTTTTTATATTTTTTTTAAAAGTTGTATGGGTGGGTTTTTAATACATAAAATAAAAAAATCATAATAAAGTCTCTTAATAGTTTATTAGAAATAATGCAGACAATTAAAAAAATCCCCATCAATTCCAATACAAAGCAAGTACAAAGCTCAGAACTAAATTATTCCAGGATGTCGTAATGGTTCGTTAATTCGACAATGGTTAATCAATTCGACACACGTCCCCGGATACGGGACGTAACAGGGATTAAACTGATGAGAATAGTACTACAGAAAATACCACTCATATCCGGTGGGGCAGTAAATTGCACGGTGCAGATGCAGTGACCGTGGCGTGGTTTCAAACAAAGGGGAGGGAGCCAGCATTTTTTTAACCATCTCCCCGTTCGAAAAATCTATTTAAAAAATGTACCCCACATTGGGGACGTAACAGGGATTAAACTGATGAGAAGAGAGAACTACAGAAAATACCACTCATATCGGGTGTGAGAGTAAATTGCACGGCGCAGACGCAGTGACCGTGGCATGGTTTCAAACAAAGGGGAGGGAGCCAGCATTTTTTTAACCATCTCTCCGTTCGAAAAATCTATTTAAAAAATGTACCCCAGATTGGGGACGTAACAGGGATTAAACTGATGAGAAAAGAGAACTACAGAAAATACCACTCATATCGGGTGGGGCAGTAAATTGCACGGTGCAGATGCAGTGACCGTGGCGTGGATTCAAACAAAGGGGAGAGAGCCAGCATTTTTTTAACCATCTCCCCGTTCGAAAAATCTATTTAATAAATTGACCCCAGATTGGGGACGTAACAGGGATTAAACTGATGAGAAGAGAGAACTACAGAAAATACCACTCATATCGGGTGTGAGAGTAAATTGCACGGCGCAGACGCAGTGACCGTGGATTCAAACAAAGGGGAGGGAGCCAGCGTTTTTTTTTAACCATCTCCCCGTTCGAAAAATCAATTCAATTCACCTTTCGGGGACCCTTGGTGTTGTACGTGGCTGGGTGGAGGAAGAAACCTTCAATGACATCAACGGGACATGGCTAGCTTGGTATCCAACCTTGTGCAAATGGGGAGTTTGCGGTTGGGCAAATGGACTGTTTGCGGTTGTTTGTGGTGCATTAAAAGGGGAGTTTGGTCTGTCAATGTCTGTGAAGCGGGCGTATCCCTTACACTCCGATACAACATCATATCTGATCGTATACACACACTGGATGTTTTAAACCACGTTGTTCAAAAAAAATTTGGATTGTTAGGTGATTATGCCCTTTATGGATTAAAATCCAACTCTGCGTCAACTATGTATTTTTCCATGGGAGTAATTTGCCATGGATCCCCCTCCGGCATGCCACAGTCCAGGTGTTAGTCCCCCTGAAACAACTTTTCCATCACTACTGTGGCTAGAAAGAGTCCCTGTGGGTTTTAAAATTCGCCTGCCTATTGAAGTCTATGGTGGTTCGCCCAGTTCGCCCGTTCGCAGAAATTCGCGTTCGGCTTTCGCGAACGGAAAATTTTATGTTCGCGACATCACTATTTGCCACAAATAAATTCGTATCAAAACTAATATTTTCGGAAAATTCGGCGAACCGACTGAATCGAATTTTTTTTAAATTGGCTCATCTCTAAATACAATATCAACATGACTGTTTCTATGATAGATTGATATGTTATTCTGATATTAGAAAAGGTGCTGGGTATCTGACATATGACAGCAGCCATAGAATCCATTTAGAAATATTAGAAATGGTGCATACACTATAAAAACCACTAATGGCAGCACAAACAATACAATACATATACATCAGTGCCAACATAATGCAAGCCACAGCGCTACCATAATGAAAGCTACAGTGCCAACATAATGCAAGCCACAGTGCCAACATAACAAAACTAATGGTGCCAACATAAGGCAAGCAACAGTGCCAACAAAATAAAAGCCACAGTGCCAACATACCAAAATAATGGTGCCAAGATAATGCAAGCCTCAGGGCTACCAAAATTTAATCCATAATGCCAACATAATGAAAACCACAGTGCCAACTCAATGAAAGTCTCAGTACCAACATAATGAAAGCTACAGTGCCAAGATAATGCAATCACCAGTGCTACCATAATGAAAGCCACATTGCCAACATGTTCAAAGCCACAGTGTCAACATAAAATTAGTGGTGCTATCATAATGCAAGCTACAGTGCCAACATATTGAAAGCCACAGTGCCAACATAATGCAAGCACCAGTGCCAGCATGATATATGAGGTTGCATTTGGTGACACCTGTGTGCACATATTGGACTTGCAGTAATACAGTTCTATCATTGGATTCATCAGCAATGACTTTGGAGGTCTCCCTGTTGCTCTGCAGCTTATGGAATCTTTTTGCTTTTCACAGTTTGTTTGTTTGCTTTCTTTGTAAACATCATTCATGAAACAAAGTAATAACAGTCTGATGACAACAATTAAAACTTAATTATTAGCTGTAATTGTTTACATTGTTGTCAGATTCTCTGGGACTCTTCTCTTGATATTCAGGTCTAGTTACAACACAGACACAGAGGATTGAACAGATGATGGGGTGCAGTCCTGAGGAGATAATGGGGCACAATACTGAGGAGATTATCAGGTACACTAGTGAGGAGATGATGTGGTGCAGTCCTCAGCAGATAATGGGGTACAGTTCTGAGGAGCTGATGGGGTACATGAACTGAGCAGATAATGGGCTACAGTTTTGGAGATAATGGGGTACAGTCCTGGAGAGATGATGTGGCACAATAATGAGGAGATGAATGGGCACAGTACTAAGAATATGATGGGGCACAGTATTCAGGATATTATGAGGTATGATACTGAGGAGATGATATGGAACAATACAATACTGAGGAGATAATGGGGTACAGTATTAAGGAGATGATGAGGGTACAGTCCTGGGGAGATGATGTGGCACAATATCGAGGGGATCACAGGCCACCTTATTGAGGAGAAGATGGGCTACAGTACTGAGAAGATGATGGGGGTACGGTCATTGGGAGATAACAGAGATAATGTCCTTCTTGCCCATTTCTTATTGGAGAACATGGACAGATGTTCTTTTCTTTCATGTTAATAGCATAGTGCCTGTAGAGATATAAGGGTCCATGCTTTCATATTGACCAACTACAAGAGTCACAGGTACTGCACAGGTAAAAGCATGCAACAAATCAAGGTTAGTAATTGTAACGCCCCAGAGTGGCATTACCACCTTTTGTGCCCCTCTACTATCTTCTATGGTTAATATATTGTCGCCATGTGTATTTATTGCCAGGTCCTGCATAATGTGAATCTGTATTTCTGTTTTTGTAACTGTTTAAGTGTAATGTACCTGGTTCACCAGCAGATGGCGGCAGTTATGGCAGAGCTACTTTGCCTGGAATGGAACCTTCTATCCATTCAAGCCCTCTCTATAAAGGGAGGAGTTCACCTAGTTAGAGTTAGTTTAGAGTACCCCCTGAAAGGAAAGGATGTCTGCAAGCCAGGAGAACACACCTTCAGCCCTGCTGAGCATAGAGGCCCAAGCTGCAAGCCTGCTGCAAGTTCCCCGGATAAAGATAAAGACAGACCAGACTACAGAAAGTAAAGTTTAGCAGAAAGGAAAAGTTTCTATTTAATCTGACAGCACAGCAAAGTTAAAGAGGTTCGGATGTAGTAGGGCTGAATGTGTTTGCCTGCCAAAACTTATGCTAAAGCCTGCTGGTGACCAAGATAAAGTTGGACAATTGTATATAGGTGATAACAGCTTTACTTGAATAAACTTGCATCACATAAACAAAGTCTGGATTCAATCCTTTCTACAAATCCCTTAACTATTCCCCCTGTTTGCACTGCTTCGGACAACAACGCCTGGGGTTCCAGGATATCCAGGTAGGAGCACCGCGACAAGTGCACAGCCACACCAACAGGGACACTATAGTCTACCCTCACACCACTATGGCATTCCTACACCTGGGTACCACCATCACCATCTACTTAGGGGGACTCCGTCCCTCATTGCTGAAATGCAACTGGCGTCACAACAAAACTCTCACTTTAAGGGATCCCTAGTAGTACCCTGTCTGTTGCATAATGGCCTCAATTTCCATGAAAATGGACTGGGTATATTAGTGGAAACAGGCAAGTAAATTGTTAAATTTACGCTCTACCTACTTTTCCTAATGTGAACTGCTCAGCATATCTGGCTGAAAAGGTTCTCAGTAGTTTTTGCTTTAATAAAGACATTGCACAGACTTAGTGCACCAGGCGAACGTCTCTGCACCGCCGTGAAGAGCTTCAGATTAGTAATGGTTGTAAGACAAATGTATGCATGCATCTGTCACCGACTATACCGCCGTACATGAGACTCTTCAATGTCTGAAGAAGGAAAAAATAAGAATGTATTCTTTCTTTGTGCCTATTAGTATGAAATGACCCCCAGGACGTCCTCTCAATATGGCACTCACTGTAGGAACAGGTGGCAGATATTTTTGTCAGCTTCTTGCAATAATCCAGTTTTCTTTGATTTTGATACAGATTGTGGAGAAAAGCAGCCGAGGAACTGAAGAGCGAGGCAAGAAATCAGGGACGAATGTAGACAGAACGACACAAACATCAACATTTCTCCTGCTGGAAAGAACAGCTTTTATTTTTTACATAGAGTTGTGTGAAAAAGCATACAGTATACCAAACTGAATCTGAGTTACTGGTGGAAAGAACATGCAAAACGTGTCAAACCTGTGTATTGTCATCTAAAGATGGCTGTTTGACAATTCTAGTGGGACTTGCTGACAATCTTCATAGGTGCCAACTGTCCACCAATGCCAAATGTCTGGGAAAAGGCCTCAGGGCAACTTAAAAATGTTCAAACTCTTTGTTAATTTATTAATAAGGAAAAACTGAAATCTTACATTGACATAATTATTCAGCCCCCTTACCCAGGACATAAGTATTCAGACCATTTACTCAAGACTTAATTGAAGCCCCTTTGGCAGTGATTAGAGCCTCCCGTCTTCTTGGAGATGATGCCACTAGGTTTGCACCCACGGGTTTGAGGATTTTCGGCCATTCTTCTTTGAAGATTCTCCCAAGCTCTGTCAGGTTGGATGGGGGCCGTCGGTGGACAGCCATTTTCTGGTCTCTCCAGAGATGTTCCTTTGGGTTCAGGGCTCTGGCTGGGCCCATTAAGGACATTCACAGAGTTGTCCCTAAGCCCCTCCTGTGTTGTCTTGGCTGTGTGCTTAGGGCCATTGTCTTGTTGGAAGGTGAACCTTCAGTTGAGTCTGAGGTTCAGAGCTCTCTGGATCAGGGCTTCATTAAGAATAACTCTGTACTTTGCTCTGTCCTGGGAAGTGATGAGTAGGGTCTGATGCTTATAATTGAGGCCAAAATGTTCAGTCTTGGTTTCATCAGACCAGAGAATCTTGTTTCTTACAGTCTGAGAGTCTTTTAGGTGATCTTCCTGGTGGCTTTCAAATATCTTTAACTGAGGAGAGGATTCTTTCTGGCCACTCTGCCATAAAGATTGGTGGAGGCTGCGGTAATGGTTGACCTTCTCTAAGTTTCTCCTTTCTGAACTTAGGATCTCTGGAGTTCAGCCAGAGTGACCATTTGGTTCTTGGTCACTTCTCTTACCAAAGTCCTTCTACTCTGATTACTTAGTTTGGAGAGGGGCCAGCTCTAGGAAATTTCTTCTGGGCTGTGGCTGGGCCACTCAAGGACATTCCCAAAGTTGTCCCTAAGATGCTCCTGTGTTGTCTTGGCTGTGTGCTTAGGGCCACTGTATTCTTGGAAGTTGAACCTTCGGCCCAGTCCCAGGTCCAGAGCTATGGATCAGGTCTCCATTAAGAATATCTCTGTACTTTGCTCCATTCAGCTTTCCCTCCACACTGACCAGTCCTGTCCCGCCAGCATGATGCTGTCACCACCATGTTTCACTGTAGGGATGGTATTGGGCAGGTGATGAGCAGTGCCTGGTTTCTTCCAGACAGTATATTTTGTGCAACTTCAATTTGGTGTATGACTATGTCTGTAAAAGTCCACCCAATGTTTGTCTGTCATGGAGATGCGACTTTTTAAAAAGTCACACATCATACATAAGACTTAAAAATGTTCTGATCTAAAATCCTGACCTACTTTTCACTTCACTTCTAAAATTGGCGAGGCTTACCAAAAGTTCCAAAATTTGACCAAATGGCAAAAAAAAATATTCAAAAATTTTGCACGTGGGCATCACTTGTGACTTTTTACACCACAAAAGCAGATTTGATAAATGAGACTCTTAGCATATAAAGATGGCCATACACATTAGATGTGTACTGGTCAAACCCAATAATTTTGGTGGAACCAACCGAACATCAGAGTTTTGTTGAGTTCACTGATGCAAAAAAGTCCTAAATACCAGCAGACAATGGACACCGGATCCAAGTTCCTTCAAAACCATTATTATGTCACTGACTGCTCTCAACTGGTATTAGAATGCAAAGTGTTGTCCAAGTGTTTAATATTGTCATAGGTCATCGATATCAGATCAGTAGGGGTCCATCACTCGAGAATCCCTCGAAATAGCCAGAAAAGATGCAAAACTCGAGTTGGGTGATTACTAGGACTCCATGCATCTTTATACATGTCGATGTACTGTGATATTTTTATATGTTTTTGAGTGATTGAGCGAGACCAGGACTCCACTGCGTGCAGAATTATTAGGCAAATGAGTATTTTGACCACATCATCCTCTTTATGCATGTTGTCTTACTCCAAGCTGTATAGGCTCGAAAGCCTACTACCAATTAAGCATATTAGGTGATGTGCATCTCTGTAGTGAGAAGGGGTGTGGTCTAATGACATCAACACCCTATATTAGGTGTGCATAATTATTAGGCAAATTCCTTTCCTTTGGCAAAATGGGTCAAAAGAAGAACTTGACAGGCTCAGAAAAGTCAAAAATAGTGAGATATCTTGCAGAGGGATGCAGCACTCTTAAAATTGCAAAGCTTCTGAAGCGTGATCATCGAACAATCAAGCGTTTCATTCAAAATAGTCAACAGGGTCGCAAGAAGCATGTGGAAAAACCAAGGCGCAAAATAACTGCCCATGAACTGAGAAAAGTCAAGCGTGCAGCTGCCAAGATGCCACTTGCCACCAGTTTGGCCATATTTCAGAGCTGCAACATCACTGGAGTGCCCAAAAGCACAAGGTGTGCAATACTCAGAGACATGGCCAAGGTAAGAAAGGCTGAAAGACGACCACCACTGAACAAGACACACAAGCTGAAACGTCAAGACTGGGCCAAGAAATATCTCAAGACTGATTTTTCTAAGGTTTTATGGACTGATGAAATGAGAGTGAGTCTTGATGGGCCAGATGGATGGGCCCGTGGCTGGATTGGTAAAGGGCAGAGAGCTCCAGTCCGACTCAGATGCCAGCAAGGTGGAGGTGGAGTACTGGTTTGGGCTGGTTTCATCAAAGATGAGCTTGTGGGGCCTTTTCGGGTTGAGGATGGAGTCAAGCTCAACTCCCAGTCCTACTGCCAGTTTCTGGAAGACACCTTCTTCAAGCAGTGGTACAGGAAGAAGTCTGCATCCTTCAAGAAAAACATGATTTTCATGCAGGACAATGCTCCATCACACGTGTCCAAGTACTCCACAGCGTGGCTGGCAAGAAAGGGTATAAAAGAAGAAAATCTAATGACATGGCCTCCTTGTTCACCTGATCTGAACCCCATTGAGAACCTGTGGTCCATCATCAAATGTGAGATTTACAAGGAGGGAAAACAGTACACCTCTCTGAACAGTGTCTGGGAGACTGTGGTTGCTGCTGCACGCAATGTTGATGGTGAACAGATCAAAACACTGACAGAATCCATGGATGGCAGGCTTTTGAGTGTCCTTGCAAAGAAAGGTGGCTATATTGGTCACTGATTTGTTTTTGTTTTGTTTTTGAATGTCAGAAATGTATATTTGTGAATGTTGAGATGTTATATTGGTTTCACTGGTAAAAATAAATAATTGAAATGGGTATATATTTGTTTTTTGTTAAGTTGCCTAATAATTATGCACAGTAATAGTCACCTGCACACACAGATATCCCCCTAAAATAGCTAAAACTAAAAACAAACTAAAAACTACTTCCAAAAATATTCAGCTTTGATATTAATGAGTTTTTTGGGTTCATTGAGAACATGGTTGTTGTTCAATAATAAAATGAATCCACAAAAATACAACTTGCCTAATAATTCTGCACTCCCTGTATACTAATGTGTAATGGGAATGACCTTTTCAATTTTGATCTGTATTTGACTTAAAAAAAAATCACGGCCACCTTCTATTCTAAAACCGCTTAAAATAGCTCTTGAATGGAACAGGAAGCACAGTACCATTCAAAGTGTGGTGGCCGTGCTGGGGTACTGCAGCTCAGCTCCCAGTAATGCGAGTAGGAGCCTGGAAAACCCCTTTAATAACGAGAATATGTTCCTCCTGAATCTCCTCCGATAGCAGATATTGGTGAAAACAAAGATCATATAAGTTGGATTTCAATATCAGAGAGATTCATCCCCTTCTTCCTACTGACCACACATGCATGCTCATCCAATCTTAGCATGCATGTGTATGGCTTGACATCACTGTGGATGTTACATGACTATCAAAGGTTGTAGGTATTTTGGAATATAGAACCTGCAGCAATTATAATTTAGACCATATTCTAGTATAGGCTGTGGTTGTTGGATTCTTTACCACGGAGCATTGGTTTCTGCCTTTACAGGCATTAGAAATCTTAGTTATTTGTTTCCACCACTAGATAACCTCTAGTGGTGAGGTTACTCCACCCTAAAAAAGAAGAAAATTGAGTAATGGTGCCTTACTAATTATGTTGGAAAATGCTCAAAATCAGGAATGTGAAAATTCAACAATGAAATGGGATAAGCAAATGTTTTACAATCTACAACAAGAAATTCACTCGATTGCCTTCTTATCTCTGCTGCAGATAAAAATAATCCATACAAAGAAGTGATAGGCGGCACATCTCAGTCCATCTTGGGAAAGAAAACTCATCTGTGAGGAATTAGTATTCTGAATGTAGCACAAGTGAAAATATTGGCTGTTTAGTCTGCAGTTTATTAACCTTCCAAATACAAAAGTCATTAATAAAACATTCAATGTACGAGACTCGTGCCCCGTGTCTAAACTTCAGCAAGGAGTCAGCTTGGATCATTTTTCGGGTGGTGTCAAGACAATAAAACATTCATTAAACTTATTCTCAATTACAAGGTTTATCATCTCAGCAATACTCCATGAGGCGGATCAGGAGGAGCAGAAATCATTTTGTATGTTATCAAGTCGTCGTGTGGATGTTTCTTACGATAAAATATAAACATTTTAGGCTAGGTTTCCATCACTGAACCATTGCATGACAAGGGCATATGGAGAATGGAAGCAGGGTACAAGACTTCTATAAGGGTCATCAAGAGAGAAGCTACAGCTCAGGTTGATCCCATCTCTGTTCCTCATGGGTTAGATAAACCTTCTGAAAGCTCCACCCCTTCAAAGGTATCATAAGTTAAGCAAAACAGATAGAGAGGGCCTACCTTGAGGGTAACTTTGTTTTTGTCCTCTTTAAAGTTGAAGAGTATGAACAAGGTCTGCTCTGTTTATTTTGCGATAGTATGGGGAGGGGAAACTTTTTTCTGTAAGTCAAGCTAGTGTGCTTTTTCTATAGCGAGCAGCCCACCGCCTGGCACACAGCCCTGTGCATGCATTATAAGAATATCACCAGGTGTGGTATCAACAAGGACTGACAGATCAGGGTAAGGGTACTTTCACACTTGCGGCAGAGAGATCCGGCAAGCAGTTCCGTCGCCGGAACTGCCTGTCGGATCAGGCAAAACGTATGCCAACTGATGGCATTAGTAAGACTGATCAGGATCCTGATCAGTCTTAAAAATGCCTGATCAGTCGAAAAAAATGCATTGAAATGCCGGATCCGTCTTTCCGGTGTCATCCGGCAAAAACGGATCCGGCATTTATTTTTTTCACCTTTTTTTCAGTCTGCGCATGCGCAGACCGGAAGTACGGATCCGGCATTCCGGTATTCCTATGGGAAAAAATGGCATTCAGACAAGTTTTCCGTTTTTTTCCGCCAGAGATAAAACCGTAGCATGCTGCGGTTTTCTCTTTTGCCTGATCAGTCAAAACGACTGAACTGAAGACGTCCTGATGCATCCTGAACGGATTACTCTCCATTCAGAATGCATGGGGACAGAAATGATCAGTTATTTTCCGGTATAGAGCCCCTGTGACGGAACTCTATGCCGGAAAAGAAAAACGCTAGTGAGAAAGTACCCTAAAAGACCAACAAAATGACAATGACTTCACACTTACCATCAACGTGTACATTAATGGCACCACAATCATCCAGGGCACCGAGGACAACCTCGGCCAGTTTGAATATATCTTCCCTCATATTAAAGTCCAGGCCCAAACCTACAAAGAACTGACTAAGAACAGTGATGATCCTAAGTCTACACAGAAAACCACCAGAGACTCCCTTACCCCTACAGAGAAAACCACCAGAGACCCCCCTTCAGCCCTATGTCCTAATTCCTCATACCCCTCCCTAGAGACCCTCAGAGATTGCTTATCTCAGCTAGAAAGAGACTTTATACACTTTAAAGAGAAGCTTAAAATAAATTCTGATGACAAAAATGCAAATGACCAAGCAGCTGAAGAGATAACCAGACTAAAGTGTGAACAGGCCTCAGCCCTGCAGGAAATAAGAGGTAAATTACAAAAACTGCAGCAAGAAAACACAGAATTGAGACGAGAGATAGAAATACTGAAATCCCAGACGTATCCCCTAATCAAGGAAAGGACCCAGGGAAAGAAGGGTGTGAGAACCAAATAAAAGCTAGCAGCCATAACACCAATATTCCAACTATCTGCCAGATGGAAATAACAGAAAATGAGAGCAAAGCAATGAGAAATAAATGGGGGGCCAGACAACCCCAAGAACACAACGACAACAGACCCCAACAACAGAGCCAACCATTACCAAAACCCCAACACAGCAGCTTCCTGCAAGAAGCCCAAGCAGCAGGCCGGACACAAACAGGAGCAGTAAGCCACCGTGCCCTGATACTGTTCTGATTATAGACTCCAATAGTAAATACTTGAACACGAAGCGACTTTTCCCAGAAAAAAGAGTCCGTAAAATCCGATGCTCTACTATCGAACAAGCAGTAGCCATCATCAATAATCCATATTTCACCAAACCCAAACACATTATCATACATACAGGCACCAATAACCTCCAGGACCAGCACCAGCAGATAGCAGGACAATTGAGCCAGCTAGCAGAGACCGCACAACAGAAGTTCCCCAGCTGTAAAATCATCCTGTCATCTCTGCTCTCAAGAAAGAACATCCCTGAACACATCATCCAGAGCATCAACACAGAGCTGGCAGCTAAAATCAGCGCCATGCCAAACATGACCCTAGCACAACACTCCTTCATAAACCATCATCACCTATATGATGATAAACACCTCAATAACCAAGGAGTTAGCCTTCTAGCCAAAGAATTTAAAGACATAGTGCCCCCGACCCAGACCCCACTCAAGACAAAAACCTATGGAAAAGTCACCAACAATAAATAGACCTGAAACCTCATACCCTCTTCAACAAACTGGAAATGGTGACCTTTACCCAAAATATGGCCATCAGAGGCACAAACCATGGAGGAATCCCCCTGCCTCAGAGTAATGCAGAACAGAGACATTAAGGAGATAAAGACCCTGCTCAACACTTTATGCAGAACACTGACTGGACCAAACTGCTACAACATGTCCACCAATCAAGAATCCAGCTTGTCCTACGCAGGGCAGCTCATTACAAGGTATACGGACAAACAATGACATATCTTATTGTCAGCAGCTGGAACATTCAGGGCCTGAATGCTTCAGCCTTCGGATGTAAGATACACGATCCAGACATTACCCAAAGACTAAAAAACATTGACATACAGATCCTCCTAGAAACAATGACTAAGACAGAGAATAAATTCCTGGTGCCCACCGGAGACAGGGAGATATCTGTCCCTCCTCTGAAAAACAAAAGCGTCAAGCTGGGTCGGAGCTCAGGAGGAATATTAGTCTGGTATAAAGAGGAACTTCATGAGCAGATCAGACCAATAAAGAGAGGAGACAGCCACATCTAGGTAAGAATAGGCCACTCCATCCTCACCTCTCGGGCGGACGTCTACCTCTCTGCAGCATACATAGCTCCACCAGAGTCTCCATACTTCAATCCCAACAGATTTGAGATCCTTCAGAGGAAAGCCGCCCATTTCCAGTCCCTGGGCAATGTTCTCATCTTTGGAGATCTCAATGCAAGAACAGGGTTGGAGAGAGACTACCTGACCACTGACGGAAATGTCTATATATTCGGAGCAGACATTGACTGTGACAACACCTATGATAGCACAGTAAATAAAAGTGGCAGAAAATTGCTGAACTTATATCAAAGGCTCAGACTTTATATTCTTAAAGGGAGACTCTCTTGGTAGATATACCCTAAACTCCCATGTAGGCAACAGTGTGGTAGACTATGCCATCACAGATATGGACCCCACAAATGTTGGTGGCTTCATAGTAACCCCACAGACACACTTGCCAGACCACAACCAACTGCTCCTGTACATTAAATCCACAAGTAAACCACCGGCACAAACATCACAGCAAACCGGCCTCTTTAGCCTATCTCCATCTTTTAAATGGTCCAAGATGTCTGCCCCAAAGGATATGGAGACCATAAACAGCGCAGACATTAATGAGATGCTCCATAACATCCATAGTAAAGTGTATGAGCTGAACCCAGAAGGAGTAAATCTCGCGGTAAGGGACTTTAATAATATACTTTATACCAATCCGGAAATATCTGACCTCAAAAGATGCAACAAAATGCCAAAAAATCAACAACCCAACAATTGGTTTGACTGGGAGTGTAAAGATATAAGGAAGGCGCTAAGAATGGCCTCAAATAGGAAACACCAAGATCCGAACAACACCAGTCTGATGGAAGACTACAACATACAAAGGCAATACAAAAACATCCTCAGAAAGAAAAAGCAAGGCAACATCTCAACCAAGCTCCCCCAACTCCAAGACGCTCTCTCCAGGACAACTCCTTCTGGGAACTATGGAAGCAGATGGACAAAACCAGCAAGAACACCAATCTCCACATCCAAAACAGCAACATCTGGCTCCAGTACTTCAAGGATCTTTACAAAGCCATCTCAAGGGAGGACCAAAGCCCAGAACAAAAAGAAATCACAAAAAAGCTGAAGGATATGGAGGAAAAAAAATCAAGGATTTCAAAAACCCTCTAGATAGATCAATCACACTGCAGAAGATAACAGAGAGGATCTCAGTGATGAAGAGTAAAAAAGCCAGTGGCCCAGATCGGATCCTTCCAGAAATGATCAAATACAGCCCGCCAGGTATCCAGGCCGCATTAGTAAAACTCTACAATGTTGTGCTAAATGCTGACTACTTCCCCCAAAGCTGGAACCAGGGCATCATCACCCCCATACACAAGAGCGGAGACAGGTACGACCCAGCCAACTATAGAGAAATATGCATCAGCAGCAATCTGGGGAAACTGTTCAGCAGTATCCTGAATAAGCGGATCCTCAGCTTCCTCACCCGGCACAATGTCCTCAGCAGAAGCCAAGCAGGCTTCATGCCAAACCACTGCACCATGAACCACATCTACACCCTGCAGAGCCTTATCGAGAGCCATGTCCACAATACAAAGCATGGAAAGATCTATGCCTGCTCTGTGGACTTTAAGAAGGCCTTTGACTCAGTGTGGCACCCGGGCCTATTCCTGAAACTTTTCGAAAGCGGAATAGGAGGAAAAACATATGATGTCATCAGAAGTTCCCACACTGAGAACAGATGCAGCATAAAGGTAAATTGGATGAGAACGGCTTATTTCTGGCAGAGCCGAGGAGTCAGACAGGGCTGCAGCCTCAGTCTAACTCTCTTTAATATCTATATCAATGAGCTGGCAGCGGCTCTGGAGTCCTCCTCAGCACCTGGTCTCACCCTCCATGACACAGAGGTGAAATTTCTCCTTTATGCAGATGATCTTCTGCTACTATAACCAACTGAGAAAGGTCTCCAAGATAACCTGAAAATCCTGGAGAAGTGCAGTAACACGTGGGCACTGCCCATCAATCCAAAGAAAACCAACCAGTACAGCCTGGAAAGGGGGAAATCTAGAGGATGATACACAAGGGCAAAGAGGAGTATATCAGTATCTGGAGGAACGCAGAACATCACAGAAGCTGACAGTATACCAGAGCCTGCAGAGGGAGTACAAACTGGACCCATATCTGGAGAAACTCTCCAACCCCAGAGACCGACAGATCCTGAGCCGGTACAGACTGAGCGCCCACAGCCTGCTCATCGAATCCAGGCGTCACCGACAGACGTACATGCCCAGGGAGAGCAGACTGTGCCAGCAGTGCGACCAGGAGGCCGTGGAGGATCAGGCTTATTTCCTGCTGAGGTGCCCCAAATACTCAGCAGTGAGGCATTCTCACTTCAGGAGACTGTCTGATCTCGGCCCAGACTTCCCCTCCATGGAGGAGGAAGAGAGACTCTCCATACTGCTGGGGGAAGAGGAGAACACAGCGGCCACATTAGCACAATATATTACTGCCTGCCATAGACTGAGAGGAGCCTGATATACCATGGACTCCTATATCCCCCCCCCCCCCCCGGATTTGTCCCCATTCCTCAACCCTACACAATTATTTCCCACTTGCTTTGGCAATGCTAAAATGTATTTAGTCCTGCCAATAAAGCTTATTTAATTTAATTTGATTTGATAGTTGGATAGATAATAGATAGATAATAGATAGATAGAAAGATAGATAGATAGAGTAAGGGATTAGGTAGCGGAGGTGTCGTTTCCTGGGTAGACGGGCACAGTTTAGCAGGCACACAGTAGTCATTTCAATCAGAACAGCAGGAAGTTTGTTTAACCGACCTCAGCCAACTGACCCGGACTGTCCTGATGAAGTGGGGGCCCACTCTTCTCTCCCCAATCCAGAAAACCAGGCCCTGAAAGCGAGTCTTTAACAAACCCGAACAGAGATAACTGCACAGATCTCAGCCGGTCACATATCCTGGTTGCTTTTAATAAAACCATGAAGTGAGGAGCCTTGGACAAATATACAATGATTGGTGACTAATTCAAAATGATGACCGAGCAGGTAATAGCAGAGTGCTTCCAGGGCCCATTTAATGGGTAGGCACTCTTTTTCAACGATTGCATATTTTCTCTCATGGTTATTGAGCTTTTTACTCAAGTACAGTACGGGGTGTTCTTCACCATTCCGTACCTGTGACAGTACCGCCTCCAGTACCACATCAGATGCATCAGTTTGAAGGACAAACCCTTTTTTAAAATCTGAGCACACAAAAGGTTTTTAAGGGTCTGAAATTATTTTCCAGCCTCCAATGTCCACTTGACTATGACAGTCTTTACCTTTTGTCAGGTATGTCAAAAGAGCTGCAAGGGAGGCAAAATTTGGTGAAAAACCTTCTGTAGAAGCCTGTAATCCCCAAGAGAGAACAAATTTGCTTCTTGTTTATAGGCTGAGGCAATCTTTGTATAGCTTAAATTTTATTTTCCTGAGGCTGTACAAGACCACGGCCTATTGTGTAACCCAGGTACTAGGCCTCATCCGGACCAATGGCAAATGCTTTTGGATTGGCTGTGAAACCTGCAGGAGGTTATGGAGGAGGATGGAGTAGGAGGAGTAGAGGAGGCGGCAGTAGGCCTGCCTGCAAGTCGTGGCGGTGTCACCAACTCCGCTGCAGAGCCACGCATTCCATGATTGTCAGCCGTCAGCAGGTTGACCCAATGCGCAGTGTAGGTGATATACCTGCCCTGACCGTGCTTTGCAGACCAGGTATCAGTGGTCAGATGGACCCTTGCCCCAACACTGCATGCCAGAGATGCCATGACTTCCTTTTCAATCACTGAGTAGAGGTTTGGGATTGCCTTTTTTGAAAAGAAAAATTTGTCCGGGTACCTTCCACTGTGGTGTCCCAATAGTGACAAATTTTTTGAAGGCCTCAGACTCCACCAGATGAGATGGAACTGCTGAAGGTGAGAGGCGGAGTGGCGGGTGGTTGATAGGGGGCAAGGAGGACAGCAGTGGTTGACGTGGCTGAAGATGCTGGACCAGGAGGAGGATGGTGGCTTTGAGCTTGTGTGCTGCTTCTACTCGTCATCATGTGTTGATCCCATAGGCGTTTGTGATGTGCGATCATGTGCCTTCGCAAAGCAGTTGTACCTAGGTGGGTGTTGGATTTCCCACGACTCAGTTTCTTTTGGCACAGGTTGCAAATGGCATCGCTGTTGTCAGAGGCAGACCCACAAAAAAAATGCCACACTGCTGAGCTTTGCAATGACGGCATTCTGGTGGTGGCAACAGCATGTATTGATTGGCGTGCTGTCTGGCTGACCCCGGGTGCCGATACATGCTGTCTGACTGTGCCACTAGCTCCTTGCGATGACCTCCCCCTGCTTCCAACTCATCTCCTCCTTCTCTCTGTCTCCCCTTCTGAACTTTCCCCCTCTTCTTCTTCTCTTCGAGCGGGCACCCACGTGGCATCCACGGACATATCCCTGTTATCTCCATCCTCTGGCAATAATGGTTGCGCATCACTAATTTCATCCAACTGATGTGTAAATAACTCCTCTGAGGGATCAAGTGAAGCGGCTGTGGTGGCTGTGGTGGTAGTGGTGGTGGTGGCGGCAGGCGGGAGAGTGGTAACTTGAGAGCAGGTGACCAAAGCTGAGCTGGAGGAGGATGGTGCGTCAAGGTTCTTAGCGGAAGCTGTTGAAGATTGGGTGTCCTGTGTAAGCCAGTCAACTATTTTCTCCGAATTTTTTGGGTTCAGGGTACGTGGCCTCTGAACACTGGGCATTATTCCAGGGCCAGTGGAAATCACAGCACCACGTACATGACGGCCCCTGCGGCGTGGCCTGCTTCTGCCTGTTATTTTTTATTAGATAAGTGTTACTATGCGTGCAAGGTACTGTGCCACCCTATATAAGTGGTGGGCAGTGGCCACAGTACAGTCTGTGTGGGCCTGACACTCACTGGCTTGCAACTGTGATTATATCATAGAAAAATATTAAATATAATTTTTATTTATCTGCGAGGTATTTGTAAGTAAATGACACCCTGTAACGGTATAAGTGGAGGTCTAGCCACTAGCCAGTGGCCACAATACAGTCTGTGTGGGCCTGACACACACGGGCTTGCAAATGGGATTAGATCACAGAAAAATATTAAATAGAATTTTTTTTATCTGCGAGGTATTTTCTGTCACCCCCTGTATGAATGGTGTGCACACAGTGCTGTCTGTGACTGAGCCTGCAGCCTCTCACACACGGGCAGGCAACTGCTATATATGTCTATATAAAAAAATAAAAAAAAGCAGACTGATGTACCGGCCCTGAAAAGGGCTTTTTGGGGTGATGTCAGGACGCTGTCCTTACAGCAGATGAGTCTGTGGACACAGAACACTGCCCTAGCTACCGCTTTCCCTATTAGATCAGCAGCAGCACTGTCCCTCCCTTTCACTAAGACTGCAGCTTCCGAATGAATCTAAAATGGATGCTGTCCAGGAGGTGGGAGGGTCTGGGAGGGAGGGTCTGCTACTGATTGGCTGGAATGTGTCTGCTGACTGTGAGGTACAGGGTCAAAGTTTACTCAATGATGATGTTTAGGTGGCGGACCGAACATCGCATATGTTCGCCCGCCGCGGCGAACGCGAACAAGCTATGTTCGCCGGGAACTATTCGCCGGCGAACTATTCGGGCCATCTCTATTCACATATCCTGGTTGCTTTTAATAAAACCGTGAAGTAAGGAACCGTGGACAAACATATACCCCATCTACCACTTCTCCAGACACTCTGCCACAATAGATAGATAGAATTATGTCGACATCCTGTCCTATTACTAAGGGTCCATTCTCGCTTCCGCAACTTGGGTCCGGATCCGTTCCGCAATTTTGCGGAACGGGTGCGGACCCATTCATTTTCAATGGGGCCGGAATGGATGCGGACAGCACACCGTGTGCTGTCCGTATCTGCATTTCCAGATCCACACTTCCGTATCCGCAATTTCATTCCCTCAAAAAATGTCCTATTCTTGTCCGCAACTGCTTCACACCAATGTCTCTGATTCTGTAAGTCAGACACCAACTACACCGATACTACTCTAGGAGGTAGGTCCCCTGCAACATAGTCCAGACCCCTATATAGGGGTTAAACAGTGAAAACCAGGGAGCCACCAGCATAATAGATAATGCCATGAAAGTTAGCCCTAAGCCAAATCTGTTCGTTGGCACAGTAGTTCCACATCAAATGCCCATATCAAATAGAAAGATTTATAATAGATAGACAGATAGATAGTGGATGGATAGATAGATAGATAGATAGATAGATAGATAGATAGATAGATAGATAGATAGATAGATAGATAGACAGGTAGTGGATAGACAGACAGATAGATGGATGGATAGATAGATAGATAAATATTATGCACACTTCATATTTAGAATAACCCCCTTGGTTTTGCAGCAGTACTGAGTACAGCATTCAGTATAGCAGGATTTTGCCCTTAAGCAGCCATTAAGGAGATGACAGAAGCTGCACCACAAGAAGAAAAATTCAGAGCGTCCAGATTCTCGGTAACATCTGCTTTACAGGAAGGTTTCTTTCACATTGACATTCATGGCAAAACTTTCCTGTGAAACCTTTTTGAATATGTTTTCAGTGTATCTGCAAACATGCTGGCAGTATAAATCCTGTCTGGAGGCGGCTATAATGTATGACCTCAGTGAGAACACACACCTGGCCTTCTGGACTACAAGAGTAGATTCAAAGAAAGGAAGATTTTCTGCTCAGAGATCTTCGACAAACACCTGCAGTAATCTAATAACTCAACCTGCAAAGGTCATGACCAGACCAAGGATGAACATGTGATTCTTGATAATGATAGGAAAGATAGGTTGGGGACTTGGCTGCAGGATCGAGGACTGGATAACAGAAAGGAAAGACATCTGCATGGACTTTCATTTTTGGAAGGGGGCTGTAAAAGGTTCCATCTCATCGATTTATGACTCAGCTTGGAATATCCATTGTTCTGTAGGTGGAGGACAGAGGTGGCTATGGTTACAGAAGCAGATGAATGGGAGCTAAGGAGACCACATAGTACAGCAAATTTGACGCAACAGTGACCCTGGTGCTATCGATTAACATCTTAGATAGGCATACCCTTTTAATTTTGTTATGAGATTTTAATCTTGGATGTTGGCAAGGAGAACCACTGCTTTCCAAAAAGCTGAACACTATCACTAATAATTTTGTTTCATTGTGTCCCCCAGGACATCAGCCATGAGGGCTGTATCAAAGAGTGTATTTATGACTTCATGTCATGTCCATAAGTCAAATACCATTGGCACCAGTATAAATTGTTTCTTTGACATAATATTCAGACATCTTACAAATGCAGTATATGTTAGTTTGACACTAGTGTTGATCGAGCACCAAAGTGCTCGAGTAGAACACTTTGCGATGCTCGGGTGTTCTATCGAGCACCCAAGCACAATGGAAGTCAATGGGAGAACCCCAGGCACCCCCTGCTCTGAAGAGGGAAGGGTATCGGGACTCTAGTTCGGCTTCGGAGTCCCTGCTCTGACTCCATATCTTGCCATGTCCATATATGGAGTAAGTGCTTGGGGACACCCAGTGTATTTAAATCTAATTTAGCCTGTATTTCGGAAAAGTTTCTGCCAGGATTCAAACTCACGGCCTTCTGTATTAGAGTCAAGGCACTCAGCTTATAATAGCTGCATAGCCAGTAACTTAAAGAAAAAAAAATATATGAAAATTCTACTGCACTGTACTTCTACTGAGACCTATACAGTAGAAGTCTCATAGTTTTTAGCCATAATATATTTACGCATTATATATTTAGAATATATAATATATTATAATATATGTAAATATTTTATGGCTAAAATATCATACTATACATACAATAAATTTTTTACAATTACAAAAAAATATATAAAATATATAAATCTAATTTAACCTCTATTTCTGAAAATGTTTGTGACTCGATTTGAGCTCACAGCTTCTGCATCATAGCCCAGGACTTTAACCACTACACTATATAGCTGCATAGCCAGTTACAAAAAAAAAAATGAGACTTCTACTGTATAGGTCTCAGTAGAAGTACAGTACAGTAGAAGTAATTTTTTATTTTTTATTTTTTGTAACTGGCTATGGGGCTATTATAGCTTAGTGGTTAAGTGCCTTGCCTCTAATGCAGAAAGCCGTGACCCGGCAGAAACATTTCTGAAATACAGGCTAAATTAGATTTAAATACACCGGGGTGTCCCCAAGCACTGACTCCATGTATGGATATAGCTATATATGGAGTCAGAGCAGGGACTCCTAAGCTGCGGACTCACACTGTACTCACTGTACAGCGATCTTCTGCATAGAAATAGAATTAGATTTAAATACACTGACTGGAGCTTAGTGCTCGAGAACACGCAGTGTTCGGCCGGAAACCGCGATGTGCCAAGCATAGCGATGCTCGAGCCGAACTGGTGTTCGGTTGAGCATGCTCGCTCAACACTATTTGACACTTAACACTAAGTACATTGTATCCCAAAATGTCTGCTTTGCATCTGTCTAATATTTTATAGGGTTTGCCCTCATCTAGTTATACGACACAAGGTCATTTGGAGAACTGCTGTGGAAAGCAGAGAAGAGGTCCTTGATCAAAACAAGCTCATTCTTGACATGAGCAAACTGGAGCTTTTAATTATGTTTGACATCCTATGATAAGATCTGTCTTATTACAAGTTAAATGAATGGAGGATGAGGATGCTGAGGAAATAAAGATGGGAGAATCGATTTGTAAAAAAAAACGGATTAGTTACAAACTCCCCAAAGTTTTTTCCACCAGACGAACCTGAAGCTTTTCAGGTTTGCTTTGGACGTCATTTTACTGCATGTCGGTGGGAAAAAACACAAGGGAGGAAGAAGAAGTAGGATGCTCATATGACCCTGAGAGGAAGTGAAGGGGGGGGGCTTGCTCTTATTGTCTCACAAGCAGCGTGGAAGAGTCAATCAGTGCTGCAGTAGGCAGGGAAGTGCCCTAGCAGAATGAGCAGAACCTCATTATGTGCTGGTCTGTGAATGAGGGTGGTGGGGTCTTACAGTGTCTGCCAGAAAAAAAAAATCTTAGGGAGTCAGAAATCACAATCAAGCTTATATTCTACTGCCAGTGAAGGGAAAGGCTAGAAAGAAGAAAAATTGTATAGAAAACGGAAAAGCAGGGATAGCTTTCAGCTACAAAGTAAGGAGCTGAGGCTGGGTGTCCAAAATCTGGGACAGGGCATCTCCAGACAGTTCAAGTGTTGGTGTGGGTTGCAAAAATACCAATACAACACATGTTTTGCAATCCAGAGGGTACTGTTTTAAATCTCAGTGAAAATACCTTAAAATAGTAGTCGAAACCTGGGACAGGGCATCTCTAAATGGTTCAAGTGCTGGTGTGGGTTGCAAAAATAGCAATACAAGTGTACAACACATGTTTTTCAATCCAGATGGTACCATTTTAAATCTCTATGAAATATTAGTCCAAAATCTGGGACAGGGCCTCTCCAGACAGTTCAAATGTTGGTGTAGGACAATGATGGGCAACCTCCAGCACTCCAACTGAGGTGAAACTACGGGTCCAAGCATGCTCCATTCATTTATATGGAGTTCTGAGAACAGCTAAGCAAGTGTGCATTCTGGGAGTCAAAGTTTCACCACAGCTGGAGTGCTGGAGGTTGCCCATCACTGTTGTAGGGGGAAAATAATCTCATTGTAGGTTGACAACTTATTTTTTACACTAGATAAAGCTCTTTTCTGAATCTGTGTATTTGAAGGCACTAATAGATTAGGCCAAAATCTGTTAGTGACATAGATACTGCATTATTTAAGTAATAGTAGTGTCTTCGTAGAACAGTAAGGACATTTTATTGCTCCTCCCTGCTTTTAATTTCCAGAAAACAAACTTGCAAACCATTCCATACTTTGTGTGATGAAAAACCCAGGGCGTTACCTTGTATTCCCAGAGTTAGAATGTGGGTAGTAGTAGCAGCAGCTATCTGGCCATAAGTAGTAGTAGTAATAGTATGTAGAGTTGAGCGAACCCGAACGGGTTCGTAATGAACTTTAGGTTTTTTGGCACCCGGACCTGAACATTTACATAAAAGTTCGGGTTCGGTGTTCGGCGCTTTCTTGGCACTTTTTAAAGGGCTGCACAGCAGCTAATCACAAGTTTGCCCCAAAAGGCCATCACAGCCATGCCTACTATCGGCATGGCTGTGATTGGCCAACTGCAGCATGTGACCCAGCCTCTATTTAAGCTGGAGTCACGTAGCGCCGCCCGTCACTCTGCTCGGATTAGTGTAGGTTGAGGCTGCAGCTGCTGTGAGGGAGAGATCAGGGAGAAATCTTATCAAGAACTGCTTTTTTACTCAGCGATCTACAGCAAATGTGTTTTGTGGGTGCAGTGCACAATTTTTTTAAGCCTGCCCTGATCCAACTACTGCTGAAAACAAACTTTTTTTACTTCAGTTTGTCAATATCAATACATAATCGGCAGCCATTTTATGCAACGATAGTGCACCAGCACAGGATATCTGCATGTCTGCAAGTCCAGAAATACAGCTTTTTGCTTACTGGGGTAAAAAAAAAAAAAAAAAATTCATATAGTGAACATCTAGGATTAGACGTACATAAGTGAGTGTCACATTTAGGCCAGAAATACAGCTTTTTGGTTACTGGGGTGAAAAAACCCTCTGATATACTGCACATCTGGGATTAGACGTGCATAAGTGACTGTGAAATTTCTCATACTGGGGCATACTGGGGTGGAAAAAAAACATCTGTTTCATATAGTGCACATCTAGGATTAGACGTGCATAAGTGAGTGTCACATTTAGGCCAGAAATACAGCCTTTTGGTTACTGGGGTGAAAAAACCCTCTGATATACTGCACATCTGGGATTAGACGTGCATAAGTGACTGTGAAATTTAGGCCACAAATACGGCTTTCTCATACTGGGGCATACTGGGGTGGAAAAAAACATCTGTTTCATATAGTGCACATTTAGGATTAGACGTGCATAAATGAGTGTCACATTTAGGCCAGAAATATGGCTTTTTGGTTACTGGGGTGAAAAAACCCTCTGATATAATGCACATCTGGGATTAGACGTGCATAAGTTACTGTGAAATTTAGGCCACAAATACCGCAGTCATATAGAGTTAAAAAAAAAATTGAGTGCAATACCCTAAATCAGGGTTTTTATTGGCGGTTAATTATTTTTAACAGACTTAACCACTTTTTACTTTGCTTTATGAACGCTAACTATGAGGCAAACATCTAATAAGGGACGCAGTCATGGAGGTGGTGTTGGTGGAGCCTCTGGTGCAGGGAGGGGATGTGGCCGTTCTGCCACAGCTACACGTCCTACTGAACCTACTACCTCAGGTCCCAGTAGCCGCCAGAATCTACAGCGATATTTGGTCGGGCCTAATGCCGTTCTAAGGATGGTAAGGCCTGAGCAAGTACAGGCGCTACTCAATTGGGTGTCCGACAGTGGATCCAGCAGGTTCACATTATCTCCCACCCAGTCTTCTGCAGAAAGCGCACAGGTGGCGCCTAAAACCCATGCCCATCAGTCTGTCACATCACCCCCGTGCATATTGGGGAACCTGTCTGAGCCTCAAGTCATGCAGCAGTCTCATAGAAACATAGAAACATAGAATGTGTCGGCAGATAAGAACCATTTGGCCCATCTAGTCTGCCCAATATATCTGAATCCTATGAATAGTCCCTGGCCCTATCTTATATGAAGGATAGCCTTATGCCTATCCCATGCATGCTTAAACTCCTTCACTGTCTCTTATGCTGTTTGAAGACTCTGCTGGCAGGGTTTCCCAAAGGCATCCACCTAGCCCTTCCCCAGGGGTGAAAGACATAGACATAGACAACCACGTATGTTTCCTGATGAGGACATGGGAATACCACCTCAGAAAAGGAGGTCAGGGAGGAAGACTGGGTGGAAGACGATGCAGGGGACGATGAGGTCCTAGACCCCACATGGAATAAAGGTCATGCCACTGACTTTCAGAGTTCGGAGGAAGAGGCAGTGGTGAGACCAAGCCAACAGCGTAGCAAAAGCGGGAGCAGGGTGCAAAAGCAGAGCAGCCGTCGCCAAAACTGTTCGCCTGCTACTGGCCACCGTCACCAGGGACCGAGTACACCAAAGGCAGCTTCAAGGAGTTCCCTGGCATGGCACATCTTCACACAATGTGCTGATGACAAGACCCGAGTGGGTTGCACGCTGTGCCATCAGAGCCTGAAGAGAGGCATTAACGTTCTGAACCTTAGCACAACCTGCATGACCCGGCATCTACATGCAAGACACGGGCTGCAGTGGAGTAAGCAACCTTTAAAACTAAGAAAGAGCTCAGGCCCCTCCTGCTCCCTCTTCTGCTGCTGCCTCGGCCTCTTCCTCAGCCTCTGGAGGAACGTTGGCATCTGCCGTCCAGCAAACAGAGATGGGCCACCAACAACACCACCTCCGTCACCAAGCATCTCCACCGTGTCACACGGAAGCGTTCAGCTCTCCATCTCACAAACCTTTGAGAGAAAGCGTAAATTCCCACCTAGCCACCCTCGATCCCTGGCCCTGAATGCCAGCATTTCAAAACTACTGGCCTTTGAAATTCTGTCATTCAGGCTGGTGGAGACGGACAGCTTCAAACAGCTCATGTCGCTTGCTGTCCCACAGTGCGATTGCTCATGTTGATTGCTGTCCCAATCAAGTGTGCACTGCGCAACGTCATCTGCGGCAAGGTCCACCTAACCACAGATACGTGGACCAGTAAGCACGGCCAGGGACGCTATATCTCCTAAACTGCACACTGGGTAAATGTAGTGGGGGATGGGCCCCAGGCGGAGAGCTGTTTAGCGCACGTCCTTCCGCCGCCAAGGATCGCAGGGCATCAATCTTTGCCTCCTGTTGCCTCCTCTTCCTACTCGACTTCCTCCTCCTCTTCTACCACCTCCTCATCCGGTCAGCGACAGACCTTCACCACCAACTTCAGCACAGCCAGGGGTAAATGTCAGCAGGCCGTTGTGAAACAGATTTTTTTGGGGGACAGGCCCCACACCGCGCAGGAGTTATGGTGGGGTATAGAACAGACCAACGAGTGATTGCTGCCAGTGAGCCTCAAGCCCGGCCTGGTGGTGTGCGATAATGGGCGAAATCTCGTTGCAGCTCTGGGACTAGCCGGTTTGACGCACATCCCTTGCCTGGTGCATGTGCTGAATTTGGTGGTGCAGAAATTCATTCACAACTACCCCGACATGTCAGAGCTTCTGCGTAAAAAGTGCGGGACGTCTGTGCGCGCTTCCGGCGTTCTCACCCTGCTGCTGCTCGCCTGTCAGCGCTGCAGTGTAACTTCGGCCTTCCCGCCCACCGCCTCATATGCGACGTGCCCACCAGGTGGAAATCCACCTTGCACATGCTGGAGAGACTGTGCGAGCAGCAGCAGGCCATAGTGGAGTTTCAGTTGCCGCAGGCACGGGTGAGTCGCACTGCGGAACAGCACCACTTCACCACCAATGACTGGGCCTCCATGCGAGACCTGTGTGCCCTGTTTCAAGTACTCCACCAACATGGCCAGTGGCGATGACGCCGTTATCAGCGTTACAATACCACTTCTATGTCTCCTTGAGAAAACACTTAGGGCGATGATGGAAGAGGATGTGGCCCAGGACGAGGAGGAGGAAAAGGGGTCATCTCTAACACTGTCAGGCCAGTCTTTTAGAAGTGGCTCAGAAAGATGATTTTTGCAACAGCAGAGGCCAGGTA
Organism: Bufo bufo; assembly: GCF_905171765.1. NCBI lineage: Eukaryota > Metazoa > Chordata > Amphibia > Anura > Bufonidae > Bufo > Bufo bufo. The sequence goes on from NC_053396.1 coordinate 223,346,416, forward strand.
CAAATTTGGCCAGCCAGGGCCCACTACTGGAGGACGAGGAGGAGGAAGGGGATGAAGCATGTTCACAGCGGGGTGGCATCCAACGCAGCTCAGGCCCATCACTGGTGCGTGGCTGGGGGGATACGGAGGACGCAGACGATACGCCTCCCACAGAGGACAGCTTGTCCTTACCTCTGGGCAGCCTGGCACACATGAGCGACTACATGCTGCAGTGCCTGCGCAACGACAGCAGAGTTGCCCACATTTTAACATGTGCTGACTACTGGGTGGCCACCCTGCTGTATCCCCATTAGAAAGACAATGTGCCGTCCTTAATTCCCTCCCTGGAGCGTGATCGGAAGATGCGCGACTATAGGCGCACGCTGGTAGACACGCTTCTGAGAGCATACCCGACTGACGCCGGGGGACAAGTGGAAGCACAAGGCGAAGGCAGGGGAGGAGGAAGAGGTCGCCAACGCAGCTGTGTCAGCGCCAGCACCTCAGAAGGCAGGATTAGCATGGCCGACATGTGGAAAAGCTTTGTCAACTCGCCACAACAACCATCCTCAACTGCTAATATGGAGTGTGTTAGCAGGAGGCAGCATTTGAACAACATGGTGGAACAGTACCTGAGCACACGACTACACGTACTGACTGATGGTTCTGCCTCATTCAACTTCTGTGTCTCCAAATTGTCCACATGGCCAGAGCTTGCCCTGTATGCCTTGGAGGTGCTGGCCTGCCCTGCAGCCAGTGTACTCTCTGTATTTAGCACGGCAGGAGGCGTCATTACAGACAGACGCAGCCACCTGCAGCCACAGCCAGCGTGGACAAGCTCACGTTCATTAAAATGAACCAGGCTTGGATCCCTCGGGACTTGTCTGTACAGAATAGACAGTTCTAACAGCCTCAACCATCCATCCTTGTACTCAAGTGCACTTATTCATATTTTTTTTTATATGTCCCAATATTTTGGGGGATACCCCTATGTAAAAATGCAAAATAACACACATCTGTGTTGGCTACCTATTCCTCCTTCGCCGCTGCTTCCACCTAGACCGCCACGTGAGCTTACACGGCCACATCCACCCATTCACCGCCTCCTCAACCTCTTCCTCCTACATCATTCCTAATTTTTATTTTGTTAAGGTCTTTTATGTTTTTTTTATTAATTTCCCTATCCACATTTGTTTGCAGATCATTTGCCATGCTCTTAAGCACATTTTGCTGCCTTTTGCAGCCCTCTAGCTCTTTCCATGACATTTTTACAGCCATTTTAGTGCTCAAAAGTTCGGGTCCCCATTGACTTCAATGGGGTACGGGTTCAGGGTCAAGTTCAGGTCAAGTTCGGGTCCCGAACTCGATTTTTTTTTCAAGTTTGGCCGAACCCAAACATCCAGGTGTCTGCTCAACTCTAATAGTATGCTACAGTTCTCCCTGGCTTTGGAAAGGTGCAACATTACCAATGAGGAGAAATAGGATGAGATTGTAGATTGGATCACTCCTCCTCTTAGTCACAGTAGGAGGTGACTTCTGAGTCTTACACCATGCCATAGATGTAACGGGGTTCCGAAGGTGCACTCGGTCCCCCATTACCCGCAGACCTGTTGCTTAGCTTTGGGAATGAGGATCTGTGTTTGACCTCATTCCCAGGGCGGCGTTACTAGCTGGGTGGCTTCCTGCTCCTAAGTCTGCCTTGAGCGCCGAGCTGATCACTCGATACTCGACTGGTTGGTCTGTCGGTCATGTGACGCTGGCCACGTCACATGATCCTCACTCCCCACTATAAATACAGGCAGCCTGCTGGCCACAGGTTGCCTGTTAATTTAGGTTCCACCTGTCATTTGGTCTTTCCTGGCGTACTTACCTCCTGCTGAATTCCTGACGATCCTCTGCCTGCTCCTTGTGTACTTTGCTGCTCTCCTGGTATTTATGACCCTGGCTTCTCCTGACAATTCTCTGCTTGCTCCCTTTGTACTTTGTAGCTTTCCTGGTATTGACTCGGTTCGTTCACGTCCTGTTGTTTGTCTGTCTGTCATCCCTGCACTTATTCCAAGTTTGGGATTGCCGTCCAGTTGTCCCCTGTCATTAGGACTCGCGAGGCAAGTAGGCAGGGCCAGGGGTAAGGGTGGAGCGCAGTGGTCACTTCCCTTTCCCCTGTGTGTGTGTGTACGCGACCGTTACAATAGAGTCACAGTATTCCTCCTTCTCTTCCTTCTTGCAGCCCCAGAGAAGGCTTTCACTGGAGTCCTCTCTGTTTTCACTGCCCTTTCCTAGTGTGGCGCCTTTTTTCTCCTAAGAAGAGGCAACAAAACCCCACCATGTGTCACAGTGGGGAGTGGGGGAAACTACCCACCGTCCAATGTCGGAAATTTGTTAAAGCCACTAGGCCTGGAAGCCAGGATAAGGAAAAAGGTCACCTCCTATCGCCACCCTCATCCTATCCCTGACCTCCTAACCGCATGAGCGAACCCAGATGGTAGGAGGGCTCATGCACCGGAACCTGGGCCTTACTGACCCTATCGGTCCCTGCAATATGGAAGTCAGGATTAAGAGACGGCTGATTCATCCACAACACGGATAAATCAGAGTCTCCCATGGGCCTAGTAACAAGGAGGAGACAACAAGCAACAACAGAACGGCAGATAAGTGTCCTGTGGCCAGATGACCACAGACAACAGAACGACAAGATCACTTACCGGAAGACACAGCTTTCTGTCTTGTAGTTCCCCCTCCGGGGAACCCTAGGGACCCCCTTCCGGAGGTACAACAAACAGGACATGTCTAGCAACCATGCGGGATCATCCACACCATAGACAAACCACACATGGAACAAACAACTAGACAAACATCAACCCATCTGTTCAGCACCACACATAACAACAATGGGGAATGGTAGACATAGGCAAGGACCTCAATGTCCCACAGGGTGGCCCTCAAGAACAGGGCAGCTGGAAATGCCCAGAAAGGAGCATTGCATCCAGCCCCAATAAAGGCTGAAGTGAATCTGACCTCAGGCTCTCAACATCAAGACTATAAGAGCCAAGAGGCCACACCCAGCTCCTAGCACACACCATAACCATGTGCTCACCAGAAGGGAAGGGAAACAGCCTTAAAGAGAAATCGCACACACATGCATCAACAGCAACACGTTGCCACCGGCAACCAGCATGCGCGGCGAAAGTGTCACGACAAACAACCTCCAAGCCGTGACACCATGCACACATATAGTCAAAGAGTGTCCCTGTTGATGACTTGTGTGAGAGCAGTCACCATTTGAACTGCCCTGAGGAGTAGGTTCAGGGGGACGCAGGAAACACCATGAATAGTGGTAGTAGTGTCGGTAGTAGTGGCACCCATAGGCAAGGTGGTGGCAATAGGGGCAGTGGTAGTGACAGTGGCACTCTGGGCAGACACAAAGCCAGGAGTTGGGAGGGGGACCAAGGAGCCCACCATGAGATATTGCAGTCTGATAAAAATGGTGAGGAGGGTAAGGACAAGGATGATGAGTGTGCGTTGGACAAGACCTTTGAGTGGAATCGGGGTGCTAAGGTGGAGATGGAAATGTTATCTTGATGGTAGATATATAACATTTTCCAGGTCAATTGGAGCTACAGTAGTATGGTTTGAGTAGAAGATAGTTAGGTAGGCTTGACCCAGACATTTTATAAAAAATTTGGTGAACCTGAACCAAACGGAATCTCAAAAGATTCACTCATCTCTATGAGAAACAAGATGAATAAAAAAAAAAAAAAAAAGTAAATCTTGATGAAGTTTATAAGAAGCTGGAGAATTTAAATGGAAGAAAGGACATTCTAGAAAAACACTGGTTATATGGGTATCCATAAGTCATATACGTCAAAAAGACTTGGTAGTATTATTAAATATTCAAATCTGCAGATCTGTAAACTTCCTGTAACAGTATTAAGCACATTAATAGACTTGAGTCTAAAACATGGCTCAGCATTTCTAGCTTTCTTTGTGTTGTACAATGGAAAAAAAGGACAATCAGCAGGTGAAGAATTTACTCATAGCCTGAAACATGCTCTTTTTTGAGTATTGTAGGCCAGGCAATGCCTTTCTGGGGAAAATATTCAAATTAGCTTTCTAAAGCCTATCTGATGTCAATAGATGCAAGATGTTCTAATTTTTATACATTTTCCCCAGAAACCCAGAAGGACACTGACTAGCTTAACATGTTCCTCATGAATGCTCGTGGCCCTCCATAAGTACCCTAACCAAGGCCTCTCAAGCAGCCAAGCAAAGTTTGTTTTTTTTTGCCCAGCTGGGTTCCTAGTATAAGACATTCAGTTTACCTATCCTTTTGGAAAGGAATCTAGCTTGCATGTCCCTTTTCCAGAGAAGCATTATGTGAAAAAGAACTGATTGAACAGTTTGAGGCTACCACCCGAGGAAAATGTTATTATGGGAAAAAAAAGCATTGATTGTACAGTTTGAAGTTACCAGTAAGGGAAAATATTGTTATATAAAAAAGTACTGATTGAAACGTTTGAAGCTACCACCAAAAACCTGTTCAACTACATTTTATTTACGCTTCATAAAGTCTCATCCACTTTTCTAAAACTGTACAATGCTGTGGATTTGCTGCAATGGCAAATCCAAAGCTAATCAGCAAGTGTGGCTCTGGTCGGACAATGACTTGTATTTAGTGGGTTGAGTGTCGATTTATATTGATAGAATTTTGGGGTACATACGACTTTTTTTTCATTACAATGTTCACTCTTTAAATAGTATTCTGTATACATTTCCTGTTATATGTAGTGATTTTTGCTTTCAATAAAAAATGTTGTGGGAGAAAGAAAATAGGATTTTTAGTTTTTAAAGCACAATCATTTTTTTTACAACATATTCTGATTAAGAAAGACTTATAGTCGGCTTCTATAGCAACCTTCGACACCCTACGATCGCATTGGGGGATGGGCAGTAGATAAAAGGGAGCTTTTGTCTCTGAGACCACTTGAATGTCATGGCCCCTAATAATCCTAGCATTTGAGGGTTAAATGGCCAGGATCAGTAGTTTCTCCAATCCTAGGAATTAGAGTAGGGCCCCATCCTTCTTCCTGGCATGGAATGCTCATGCAACACTTAGACAAGGGTGCATCATGCCGCCAGTTGGCAAAGGAAAGCCTGATATCTCTCTTCTCTGTCTAATCCTGTGGCAATGGGCCAGCAGCAGATTTCCAAACTGAGAAGCCAGTAGTTGGGTAGGGGTGTGAAGTGGGCAATTCTGTTTCCAGTGGGGAAGGGATATCAAAAAGAACAATGCTGCTGCCAGTGGGGTTGGCAACAGCATTTTTGACGGTGGACAATGCAGGTCCCTAATCTGCAGCAACATGTTTTAGCAGATGACTGGGGTTAAATGGCTGCCGGAGTGCTCCAGTGCTAAGAAACAACTGTTATTTACAACCTGTGTTCTTAGTGCAGGCTCCCGTTTAACAGCCAGGGTCGGATGAAGCTTCAAGCCCAGCTGTTAACCCTTTTATCATGCTACAATTCATACAGTGGCATGAGCAGGCCACCAGATTTCCCAGTGATCCAATCATAGCTGTCGACACTGTAAACCTACCCTTATAGCAGCTTGTGTCTTAGGGCTCATTCAGACGGCCGTATGCTGTCTGCAAAAATACTGAATGCTATCCTTTTTTTGCGGATCCGCAAGAAAACAGATCCGCAAAAAAACAGATAGCATTCAGTATTTTTGCAGACCCATAGACTTCAGTGGGGCTACGTCCTGATTTTCACAGACAAGTATAGGACATGATTCTTTGTTTTGCGGAACCGTAGAATAGAAAAGGGCCCCATAGAAGTGAATGGGTCATCATCTAATCCGCAAAAAAACTGATCCGCATTTTTGAGGATAGCATACGGCCGCCTGAATGAGCCCTTACTGACACAGAGTACAATCTTATTAATGTGAAATAAAGTTCTAACAGTAATCCTATAAAAGGATTTAATTTTTTTATAAATAATGTAAAAAAATATATAAAAATCACTACTCCTACCACACTTAAAATATTCTCATTATTAATTATTTAGTGTAATATGCATTTTATTGTGCACACATTAAATAAAAATTAAAAATATACTTATTAGTTATCACAAGACTGTAATAACATGAAGAATTCAATAACTTATTTAGTGTAAAACATAAACAGCGTAAAAATAAGGCACCAAAAAATTCACTTGTTTCTGCCCCCCCCCCCCCAAAAAAAAAAAAAGTTGCAGATGCTGTCATGCAGAGAAGCAAAAAAAAATATTAAAATAAAGTTCCCGGTCGTTAAGGCCTTCTTTTCGGGCCTGGTTATTAAGGGGTTTATCGAGAGGACATTGTCAGGGTCACAGTAGCAGTCTATACTTTTGCTGAGAAGTACTGCTAAGTTCCTCCAGGAGGTTATTTATGACCTAGTTTTCTCGCTGCTGTTCTTCGTCTATTCTTTCACTATGAAGTCCTCGCTATATTTTTCTTTGTCACGGGAGGCTGTATTTTTTTTGATAATTCCGGGTCAGATGTGAACAACTCTGTCCCTCTCTACAGTATAACTTGCTTTATTGCTCCGAGTGGCAAAGTCACTGCGCCTTTCAACATCACGCTCTCTGCTTGGGACAAGCCTTCATCTTCTTTCGGAAACTAATCATACTTTGAGGCTTGCAGCATTCTGCAGTTGCATCACTCATTAGAGAGGCTCTTGTAGGCAATTTCCTTGCTAAATGAGGATATAGTAGCCATAGAATTGTGGACTAATGGAGGTTGTAATGAAGGCTTGGGCTGCATAACCCAAACTCGTTGCTTTCTGTCATTTTGTATTACCTTCCCTGAATGATTAGAGCATGAATTAGAATTGTCCTATCAACCAATAACTCCATGCCATTATTTTATACATAAGGTGCTGCGCGGGAAATTGTGCATAAAACCTGATCGTATGATCAATCAAATGATTAAAATGAATATAATGAAAAGATAATTCTGCTTTCAGCACATTACAATAGAGAAACCTAAGCTAATGAAGCTTGGGCTGATTGCTGATCAGGTGACCCTTGTGTTAGCCCAAGCTTCTCCATCCTGCTTCATGGGCTTTTTAATATGAAGAATTCTGAAACACATCATCATCATTCATTTCACAAAGCGTCCACTAAATTCAGCCGGCGAATTACGGGAACTCAATGTGACTTGAAGACTTTTTTTTTTGGTGATTAGATAATTAGGGGAGGCTTCATGTTCAGAAAGTCTTAGTGTCCAGAGTCTCAGGGCCTATGTTGGAGAATGGAGAAGTATAAAGAGGGTTCTACTGTGTGAAAAGTGTCCTGGCGGGCCTTCAATGTGGAAGGCAAGTGCGGTACAGCTACGAAGAGGACAAGTGATGGAATTTATAAATGATTATGTTCCGGGTTTTCTGCTGAACTAATCATGAACTCTACAAAGACTAAAATAAATGCAGCAGAATATTAAGGATTGGGGGAGGAGGGTCAATCACTCTGTTTTCTGGATAGAGGAAGATCACAACTGGGACAGAACCTAACTTTTATAAGAAGCAGAATTCTAGCAGGGAACACTCCAATTATATCTTAAAAATTCATGATGCATTCTGTATTCTACAGTATTATGGCAGCTATATTCTTGTACATATGTGGCAGTATTATAGTAGTTATATTCTTGCACATAGGAGCAGTATTATAGTAGTTATGTTCTTGTACATAGGAGCAGTATTATAGTAGTTATATTCTTGTACATAGGCGCAGTATTATAGTAGTTATATTCTTGTCCATAGGAGCAGTATTATAGCAGTTATATTCTTGTACATAGGAGCAGTATTATAGTATTTATATTCTTGTACATAGGAGCAGTATTATAGTAGTTATATTCTTGTACATAGGAGGCAGTATTATAGTAGTTATATTACTGTACATAGGAGCAGTATTATAGAAGTTATATTCTTGTACATAGGAGCAGTATTATAGCAGTTATATTCTTGTACATAGGAGCAGTATTATAGCAGTTATATTCTTGTACATAGGAGGCAGTATTATAGTAGTTATATTCTTGTACATAGGAGCAGTTTTATAGTAGTTATATTCTTGTACATAGGAGCAGTTTTATAGTAGTTATATTCTTGTACATAGGAGGCAGTATTATAGTAGTTATATTCTTGTACATAGGAGCAGTATTATAGTAGTTATATTCTTGTACATAGGAGCAGTTTTATAGTAGTTATATTCTTGTCCATAGGAGCAGTATTATAGTAGTTATATTCTTGTACATAGGAGCAGTATTATAGTAGTTATATTCTTGTACATAGGCGCAGTATTATAGTAGTTATATTCTTGTACATAGGAGCAGTATTATAGTAGTTATATTCTTGTACATAGGAGGCAGTATTATAGTAGCTATATTCTTGTACATAGGAGCAGTATTATAGTAGTTATATTCTTATACATAGGAGCAGTATTATAGTAGTTATATTCTTGTACATAAGAGGCAGTATTATAGTAGTTATATTCTTGTACATAGGAGCAGTATTATAGTAGTTATATTCTTGTACATAGGAGGCAGTATTATAGTATTTATATTCTTATACATAGGAGCAGTATTATAGTAGTTATATTCTTGTACATAGGAGCAGTATTATAGTAGTTATATTCTTATACATAGGAGCAGTATTATAGTAGTTATATTCTTGTACATAGGAGGCAGTATTATAGTAGTTATATTCTTGTACGTAGGAGGCAGTATTATAGTAGTTATATTCTTATACATAGGAGCAGTATTATAGTAGTTATATTCATGTACATAGGAGGCAGTATTATAGTAGTTATATTCTTGTACATAGGAGCAGTATTATAGTAGTTATATTCTTGTACATAGGAGGTAGTATTATAGTAGTTATATTCTTGTACATAGGAGCAGTATTATAGTAGTTATATTCTTGTACATTGGGGGCAGTATCATAGTAGTTATATTCTTGTACATAGGAGCAGTATTATAGTAGTTATATTCTTGTACATAGAAGCAGTATTATGGTAGTTATATTCTTGTACATAGGAACAGTATTATAGTAGTTATATTCTTGTACATAGGAGGCAGTATTATAGTAGTAATATTCTTGTACATAGGTGGAAGTATTATAGTAGTTATATTCTTGTACATAGAAGCAGTATTATAGTAGTTATATTCTTGTACATAGGAGCAGTATTATAGTAGTTATATTCTTGTACATAGGAGCAGTATTATAGTAGTTATATTCTTGTACATATGAGCAGTGTTATAGTAGTTATATTCTTGTACATAGGAGCAGTATTATAGTAGTAATATTCTTGTACATAGGAGGCAGTATTATAGTAGTTATATTCTTGTACATAGGAAGCAGTATTATAGTAGTTATATTCTTATACATAGGAGCAGTATTATAGTAGTTATATTCTTATACATAGGAGCAGTATTATAGTAGTTATATTCTTGTACATAGGAGGCAGTATTATAGTAGTTATATTCTTGTACGTAGGAGGCAGTATTATAGTAGTTATATTCTTGTACATAGGAGCAGTACTATAGTAGTTATATTCTTGTACATAGGAGGTAGTATTATAGTAGTTATATTCTTGTACATAAGAGCAGTATTATAGTAGTTATATTCTTGTACATTGGGGGCAGTATCATAGTAGTTATATTCTTGTACATAGGAGCAGTATTATAGTAGTTATATTCTTGTACATAGAAGCAGTATTATGGTAGTTATATTCTTGTACATAGGAGGCAGTATTATAGTAGTTATATTCTTGTACATAGGAGCAGTATTATAGTAGTTATATTCTTGTACATAGGAGCAGTATTATAGTAGTTATATTCTTGTACATAGGAGCAGTATTATAGTAGTTATATTCTTGTACATAGAAGCAGTATTATGGTAGTTATATTCTTGTACATAGGAGCAGTATTATAGTAGTTATATTCTTGTACATAGGAGGCAGTATTATAGTAGTAATATTCTTGTACATAGGTGGAAGTATTATAGTAGTTATATTCTTGTACATAGAAGCAGTATTATAGTAGTTATATTCTTGTACATAGGAGCAGTATTATAGTAGTTATATTCTTGTACATAGGAGCAGTATTATAGTAGTTATATTCTTGTACATATGAGCGGTGTTATAGTAGTTATATTCTTGTACATATTAGCGGTGTTATAGTAGTTATATTCTTGTACATATGAGCAGTATTATAGTAGTTATATTCTTGTATATAGGAGCAGTAGTATAGTAGTTAGATTCTTGTACATAGGAGGCAGTATTATAGTAGTTATAGTCTTGTACATAGGACCAGTATTATAGTAGTTATAGTCTTGTACATAGGAGCAGTATTATAGTAGTTATATTCTTGTACATAGGAGCAGTATTATAGTAGTTATATTCTTGTACATAGGAGCAGTATTATAGTAGTTATATTCTTGTACATAGGAGGTAGTATTATAGTAGTTATATTCTTGTACATAGGAGCAGTATTATAGTAGTTATATTCTTGTACATTGGGGGCAGTATCATAGTAGTTATATTCTTGTACATAGGAGCAGTATTATAGTAGTTATATTCTTGTACATAGAAGCAGTATTATGGTAGTTATATTCTTGTACATAGGAGCAGTATTATAGTAGTAATATTCTTGTACATAGGTGGAAGTATTATAGTAGTTATATTCTTGTACATAGAAGCAGTATTATAGTAGTTATATTCTTGTACATAGGAGCAGTATTATAGTAGTTGTATTCTTGTATATAGGAGCAGTATTATAGTAGTTATATTCTTGTACATATGAGCGGTGTTATAGTAGTTATATTCTTGTACATATTAGCGGTGTTATAGTAGTTATATTCTTGTACATATGAGCAGTATTATAGTAGTTATATTCTTGTATATAGGAGCAGTAGTATAGTAGTTAGATTCTTGTACATAGGAGGCAGTATTATAGTAGTTATAGTCTTGTACATAGGAGCAGTATTATAGTAGTTATAGTCTTGCACATAGGAGCAGTATTATAGTAGTTATATTCTTGTACGTAGGAGCAGTATTATAGTAGTTATATTCTTGTACATAGTAGTATTATAGTAGTTATATTTTTGTACATACGAGGCAGTATTATAGTAGTTATATTCTTGTACATAGGAGCAGTATTATAGTAGTTATATTCTTGTACTGTACATAGGAGGCAGTATTACAGTAGTTATATTCTTGTACATAAGAGCAGTATTATAGTAGTTATATTCTTGTACATAGGAGCAGTATTATAGTAGTTATATTCTTGTACTGTACATAGGAGGCAGTATTATAGTAGTTATATTCTTGTACATAGGAACGGTGTTATAATAGTTATATTCTTGTACATAGGAAGCAGTATTATAATAGTTATAATAGTTATATTCTTGTACATAGGAGCAGTATTATAGTAGTTATATTATTGGACATAGGATCAGTATTATAGTAGTTATATTCTTGTCCATAGGAGCAGTATTATAGTAATTATATTCTTGTACATAGGAGCAGTATTATAGTAATTATATGCTTGTACATAGGAGCAGTATTATAATAGCTATATTCCTGTACATAGGAGCAGTATTATAGTAGTTATATTCTAGTAAATAGGTGCAGTATTATAGTAGTTATATTCTTGTACATAGGAGGCAGTATTATAGTAGTTATATTCTTGTACATAGGGGCAGTATTATAGTAGTTATAGTCTTGTACATAGGAGCAGTATTATAGTAGTTATATTCTTGTACGTAGGAGCAGTATTATAGTAGTTATATTCTTGTACATAGGAGCAGTATTATAGTAGTTATATTCTTGTACATAGGAGCAATATTATAGTAGTTATATTCTTGTACATAGTGCAGTATTATAGTAGTTATATTCTTGTACATAGGAGCAGTATTATAGTAGTTATATTCTTATACATAGGAGCAGTATTATAGTAGTTATATTCTTGTACATAGCAGCAGTATTATAGTAGTTATATACTTGTACATAGGAGCAGTATTATAGTAGTTATATTCTTGTACATAGGAGCAGTATTATAGTAGTTATATTCTTGTACATAGGAGCAGTATTATAGTAATTATATGCTTGTACAAAGGAGCAGTATTATAGTAGTTATATTCTTGTACATAGGAGCAGTATTATAGTAGTTATATTCTTGTACATAGGAGCAGTATTATAGTAGTTATATTCTTGTACATAGGAGCAGTATTATAGTAGTTATATTCTTGTACATAGGAGCAGTATTATAGTAGTTATATTCTTGTACATAGTGCAGTATTATAGTAGTTATATTCTTGTACATAGGAGCAGTATTATAGTAGTTATATTCTTGTACATAGGAGGCAGTATTATAGTAGTTATATTCTTGTTCATAGGAGGCAGTATTATAGTAGTTATATTCTTGTTCATAGGAGCAGTACTGTATTAGTTGCATTCTTGCATATATGAGGCAATATTATAATAGTTGCAGTTCTTTTCACGGAGGAGGGCATTTTATTACTTACATAAATGTATCCATTTGTCTCTTTTTTGAAAATATTCATATTGGCAAAGTAACTTTTGTCACTGTCAAACACATTTTTTTTGTTTTCAAAAGTAGAAAGTGGCAGCTATAATTATAATATTTTAAAAGTTCTGTAAGAATAGAATCATTTGAAAACATAATTTAATCTCCCAAAAAGCAAAATCATTAGAAATAAAAACATCAGCAGATAAAGTAATAAAGACCAGGATTAGCTGGGAATCTGGATGTCAGGTCTGTGTCCTTCAGAGACGTGTCTAATCAGGACACAGCAGGATTAAAATCTCTCCTTGTTTTCATCAGTTCTTACGAGAATCCTTTATCTGAAATTCACCAATCCCTTCACTAATGTTTTCAGTTGTTTTTTCACTATCATGTAATCCATCTGCTTTTTCCTTTAGCAATGTGTTCCAGAATTTACAGATAGCATAGATAACACATTGCATATTCCATCACTTGAATTTTCAGCATATTTTTGCATGGCTTCATTAACTCCGTATTCCTTAGGTAATTGTCAGCAAATAAGATAATTAAAGTATATTTACAGCAAGTCAATTTATGGCCGAATACAGAATTGCTTTCTAGCCACTTTGAAAGGGACACTAAACCTTAATTATCTCCATTTCCTGACTGGCTGTATGTGATATATTGTAATCACACTGTGCTATACCTTTATTAGTTCAGAGTTTTGTACAAAGAGAGTATCTTTTAGATGAATCCCTTCTTAAAAGGAATGCCAAATTTACATTTATTTTTGCAAAATAAAAATAAAAAACTTTGGTGGAATCTCTCCTCTCCTATGGCGCCCACTGAATGGGTGCCATGATCAATAGGGTAACAGTTGGGCTTGGAGGTTCTTCTGACCTATGCTGTTAGGCAGGAGCCTGCACTAAGAACTCAGGTTGTTAGTAACAGCTGGCTCTTAACGCTGGAGCGCTCTGGCATTCACTTAACCCCACTCCTCTGCAGTGATGGAAAAAGACTGGGGACCTGCACCGCCCACTTTAAAAAAAAAACGGAGGGTTGACATTAGAGGGTTAAGCAATACTTGTACTGCCAGAAGTGTTCACTAGAGCAGAGCTTCACAAACCTTTCCTAATTAGGCAGTACTTACTGCAGCACTTATATGACACCCCGCAATGCCAAATAAATACCACCATCCAATGGGCATATGGAGTATCCCTGCATGTATACATTGTAGCCGATTACCTACATTTGCACAAGATCTCCATAATCCTAAGCAGACTTCCTGGACAAAACGGTGTTCCACAAGGAGCTCCCTCAAGAAACAACCTCACAGGACCTTATTCAGTACCTCCAATGAATTCACGCTACAAAGAAATCCTTACAGATCCTTTATCTGTTTTGGTTCTTTAAAGGATATGTACAATTTTGAGGAAATTTTGTATTAATGTATTGTATTTATTTTGAGCTAAAAATCATTTTTTCAATTGGTCTTTATTAACAATATGAAATCCTTTTTTGTGTACAGAGCTGACAAGCTGTACTAGTTGCCTATGAATTCTTCTTCTTTTCCGTCATCTGGGGAGCAGATGGCTCCTTATCTCTGCTCTCTGATCTTATAAACACTCAGTATAGTTCAATCCTTATCTTAATGATAAGAATGTGGCTTAAATAAGTGTTTATGACTTCTTAGTAGTTTAGAAATGAGGGTTTTTAGATGACAAGCACAAAGTGAAAGTGAAAGTACCAGTCACACAGTTAGGCCCCTTTCACACGGGCGTTGCGGGAAAATGTGCGGGTGCGTTGCGGGAACACCCGCGATTTTTCCGCGCGAGTGCAAAACATTGTAATGCGTTTTGCACTCGCGTGAGAAAAATCGCGCGTGTTTGGTACCCAAACCCGAACTTCCTCACAGAAGTTCGGGCTTGGGATCGGTGTTCTGTAAATAGTATTATTTTCCCTTATAACATGGTTATAAGGGAAAATAATAGCATTCTAAATACAGAATGCATAGTAAAACAGGGCTGGAGGGGTTAAAAAAAATAAAAAATCATTTAACTCACCTTAATCCACTTGCTCGCGATGCCCGGCATCTCCGTCTGACTCTTTTACTGTATAGGACCTGTGGAGAGCATTAACTATAGTTTAAGGACCTGGGATGACGTCACTCTGGTCATCACATGGTACGTCACATGATCTTTTACCATGGTGAATCACCATGGTAAAAGATCATGTGACTGTCATGGTCTTACCTTCTTGCTGTTCTCCTTCGTTTGACATGTGCTGGCGGCCATCTTGGTTTCTGGGTTTCTTGTAGCCTTCCACCCTGCGGCTCCTCCTTCCCACTGGGAGGAGCTGGATGCCTAGCTCATATATATAGGAGGTCTGTGGCTTCAGTTCCTTGCTTGGTCCTCCTGTGTTCACATGCTTCTAAGACTGCTGCTGCTTCTGGTTCCTGATCCTGGCTTCGTTTGACTACCCTGCTGGTTCCTGATCCTGGCTTCGTCTGACTACCCTGCTGGTTCCTGATCCTGGCTTCGTCTGACTACCCTTCTGGTTCCTGATCTCTGGCCTCTCAAAGACTCTGCTTCGGTTTCACCATTCGTTTGGACTTTTGCTTTACAGCTTTATTTTCAATAAAGCCTTCTTATTTTCACTTATCTCTTGTTGTACGTCTGGTTCATGGTTCCGTGACATTAGGACCAAGCCATGAGTTCTGACGGTACAGGGCCATCCTCGCTACCCATGCTGGTTGCCAGACTTGATCAGCAGGATCACCTGTTGGGTCGGTTCGCTGTGGCGTTGCAAACCCTGCTTGAACGCACGGCTCATTTCGCTCCCGTTGCCGATGGGTCGGTTGTCGCTCCTACTGCCGCTCCGGTTGTTGCGCCAGAGTCTGCTTTGGGGGAGAGCCAACTCAGTGCCGAGGTTTCCTTAACCAGGTGGGCATTTATTTCGAGTTGCTGCCACATGCCTTTCCTACTGAGAGATCAAAGGTGGGCTTCTTGATCTCGCTGCTCTCGGACAAGGCCTTGGCCTGGGCCAGCCCTTTATGGGAGAACAGAAATCCGGTGGTTGCCGAGTTTTCCGGTTTTGTTGCTCCTCTTCGGAAGGTATTCGATGTGCCGGCTCGTGCTGCCTCTGCCGCGAAGCTCCTTATGTCCATCAGACAGGGTTCACGATCCGTAGCTGAATACGCCATTGAGTTTCGTACCCTGGCAGCAGAGGTGGGCTGGAATAATGAGGCTCTGGTCGCTGCTTTCTCTCATGGTCTCTCGGATGCCTTGAAGGATGAGGTTGCAGCTAAGGACCTACCAGTGGAGCTCGAGTCTCTTATTTCTTTCCTGATTTTGATTGACACCAGACTCAGGGAGAGACCTTCCTTTAAGGAGAGCCTGCGGAGGTCTTCTAACAGATTGGCGCCTACGTTTGCTGTCCCACCCGTGCCTCCCTCTCCTCCCACGCCTCCTGGGGATGACTTGTCTGGGGGTGAACCTATGCAGCTGGGGTTTGCTCGCCTGTCCGAGGGGGAGAGGGTACTCCGGAGACGCGAGGGTCGATGCATGTACTGTGGTCTCGGTGGGCATTTTCGGTTGGCATGTCCGAACCGTCCGGGAAACGCTCGTACCTGAGATCCTGTCGGGGGCAGATCTTGGGTGGAGTCTCCTCGTCCCCGGTTTCCCGTGTTGACAAACCACTGATCACTGTTGTCCTCTCCTGGGTCGGGGGCTCGGTGACGACCCAGGCGTTGGTGGACTCTGGTGCTGGTGGTTTGTTCATTGATAGTGTGTTCGCTGCCGCCAATTCCATTCCTCTGCAGGCTCGAGGTTCCCCACTGGCTCTTGAGGCGATAGACGGCAGACCCCTTCTGTCGTCACACGTGACTCATGAGACCCTTCCAGTGGGGATAGCCATTGGTGCCGTTCACAGAGAGTCGGTCTGCCTCCAGGTTATTTCGTCTCCACACTACTCGGTGGTCTTGGGGTACCCCTGGCTCCAGAAGCATAATCCGACTTTCGATTGGAGATCGGCCGAGATCATCTCGTGGTCACCGCAGTGTGGGGCTAGTTGCATCCATGGGTCTGTCAAGTTGCTGTGTACTTCCTCGGACTCTCTGTTGCCTCCTGAATACGAGGAGTACCGGGATGTATTCGATAAGGTGCGCGCGGTTGCCCTACCTCCGCACCGCCCATACGATTGTGCCATAGAGTTACAACCAGGTGCCGTTCCTCCTCGTGGCAAAGTCTATCCACTGTCGGTAGCGGAGAATGAGGCCATGGAGGAGTACGTGAGGGAGGCGCTTTCACGCGGACACATTCGCAAATCCTCGTCCCCGGCAGGGGCTGGATTTTTCTTTGTGAAAAAGAGGGGCGGTGAGTTGAGGCCTTGCATCGATTACAGGGGTCTCAATCGCATCACGATCAAGAACGCTTACCCGATACCCTTGATTTCCGAGCTGTTCGATCGCCTTAAAGGGGCCACGGTCTTTACCAAACTCGACCTGAGGGCGGCATATAACCTGGTAAGGATCAAGGCGGGCGATGAGTGGAAGACCGCGTTTAACACCAGGACCGGTCATTTTGAATCCTTGGTTATGCCCTTTGGGTTGTGCAATGCGCCCGCAGTCTTTCAGGAATTCATCAACGATGTTTTCCGTGACCTGTTGCAGCAGTGTGTGGTGATCTATTTGGATGACATCTTGGTATATTCTGAATCCATGGAGGCCCACATTCTGGATGTCAGACGAGTGTTGCAACGGTTACGAGAGAACAAGCTGTTCGGTAAGCTTGAGAAATGCGAATTTCACCGATCCCAGGTAACCTTCTTAGGTTACATCATTTCCGCTGAGGGGTTCTCCATGAATCCTGAGAAGGTTTCGGCTGTCTTACAGTGGCCCCAGCCCAGTGGTCTTCGTTCCCTGCAGCGCTTTTTGGGCTTCGCCAATTATTATCGGAAGTTCATCAGGGACTTTTCCATGCTGGCCAAGCCTCTCACGGATCTGACCAGGAAGGGCAGTAATTCCCAGGTCTGGCCGCTCGAGGCCATCCGAGCTTTTGAGGCCCTAAAGTCCGCTTTTGTGTCGGCTCCGATTCTGTCGCATCCCAACCCTGGGTTGCCCTTTGTCCTCGAGGTGGACGCGTCTGAGACGGGAGTAGGCGCCCTTCTGTCTCAGCGTAGAACACCAGAGAGTCCTCTGCTTCCTTGTGGGTTTTACTCCCGGAAACTGTCTTCCGCGGAGTGCAACTATCAGATTGGTGACAGGGAGTTATTGGCCATCGTGCAGGCCCTTAAAGAATGGAGGCACTTGCTCGAGGGTTCGGTGGTTCTGGTTCTCATCCTGACGGACCATAAGAATCTGACCTACCTTTCTGAGGCCAAGAGATTGACACCACGTCAGGCCAGATGGGCTCTGTTCTTGTCACGTTTTAATTACGTGGTCTCCTACCTACCCGGTTCCAAGAACATCAGGGCGGATGCCCTATCACGGCAGTACTCCGAGCTGTCCAGGGAGGAGTCGATTCCGACTTCGGTCATACCTCCGAATCAGATCCTGGCCGCCATTCGCACCAGCCTGACCTCTCCCCTGGGTGAGCAGATTTTGGCGGCTCAATCTGGTGCTCCCTCTGGGAGACCCAACGGCAGATGTTTTGTGCCTGAGGAGTTGCGCACTCGGTTGTTGCGAACCTACCATAACTCCAAGACCGCGGGGCATCCTGGAAAGAATCAGCTGTCCTGGGCTGTTTCACGTCTGTTCTGGTGGCCTTCCCTACGTTCCGACATCGCCGCATATGTAGCGGCATGCTCCGTTTGTGCCCAGAGTAAGTCCCCTCGGCACCTTCCGTTGGGCCTTCTGCAACCCATAGCCACCGGGGAGCGCCCATGGTCACACCTGGGGATGGATTTCATTGTGGACCTCCCTGCATCCCGAGGCCATACGGTCATTCTCATGATTGTGGATCGGTTTTCCAAAATGTGCCACTGTGTTCCTCTCAAGAAGTTACCCTCTGCACAAGAGTTGGCCACGATTTTTGCCAGGGAGGTCTTCCGGTTGCACGGTTTGCCCAAGGAGATTGTGTTGGATCGGGGGAGTCAGTTTGTGTCCAGGTTCTGGCGCGCCTTTTGCTCCCAGTTGGGGATTCATCTCTCCTTCTCCTCGGCCTATCACCCTCAGTCCAATGGGGCCGCAGAACGATCCAATCGGGCCTTGGAGCAATTCCTTCGTTGCTATGTCTCCGATCACCAAGACAATTGGGTTGACCTTCTGCCTTGGGCTGAGTTTGCCAGGAACACGGCGGTGAACTCTTCCTCTGGGACGTCTCCTTTCATGGCCAATTATGGGTTCCAACCTGCCGTGTTACCGGAGGTATTCTCTCCCCAGGATATTCCGGCTGTGGAGGATCACCTTTCAGTCCTACGTGCTTCTTGGGTACAGATCCAGAAGTCCCTTGAGGCCTCTGCGCAGCGCCAGAGACTCCAGGCTGATCGCAGACGAGCGCCTGCTCCTTCCTACCAGGTCGGAGACCGTGTATGGTTGTCCACCCGCAACCTCAACCTTCGAGTGCCCACTCCCAAGCTGGCGCCTCGCTTTGTTGGTCCCTTCCGAGTGCTTCGCAGGGTAAACCCGGTAGCCTATGCCCTTGCGCTTCCTCCTGGCATGCGGATCTCTAACGTGTTTCATGTCTCCCTGTTGAAGCCACTGGTGTGTAATCGTTTCACTTCCTCGGTTCCTCGGCCTCGTCCGGTCCGAGTGGGCAATCATGAGGAGTATGAGGTGAGCAATATCCTGGACTCACGCCTGGTCCGCGGTCGGGTGCAGATTTTGGTCCATTGGCGTGGTTATGGTCCAGAGGAGCGTTCCTGGGTTTCCTCCGCAGATGTCCATGCTCCTGCCTTGCTCCGAGCCTTCCACGCACGCTTCCCTCAGAAACCACATGTCAAACGAAGGAGAACAGCAAGAAGGTAAGACCATGACAGTACCTCCCCCTCAAAAGCGGAGGAGGGGCCTTTGAGGGGGAGGTACTGTCATGGTCTTACCTTCTTGCTGTTCTCCTTCGTTTGACATGTGCTGGCGGCCATCTTGGTTTCTGCTTTTCTTGTAGCCTTCCACCCTGCGGCTCCTCCTTCCCACTGGGAGGAGCTGGATGCCTAGCTCATATATATAGGAGGTCTGTGGCTTCAGTTCCTTGCTTGGTCCTCCTGTGTTCACATGCTTCTAAGACTGCTGCTGCTTCTGGTTCCTGATCCTGGCTTCGTCTGACTACCCTGCTGGTTCCTGATCCTGGCTTCGTCTGACTACCCTGCTGGTTCCTGATCCTGGCTTCGTCTGACTACCCTTCTGGTTCCTGATCTCTGGCCTCTCAAAGACTCTGCTTCGGTTTCACCATTCGTTTGGACTTTTGCTTTACAGCTTTATTTTCAATAAAGCCTTCTTATTTTCACTTATCTCTTGTTGTACGTCTGGTTCATGGTTCCGTGACAGTGACGTACCATGTGATGACCGGAGTGACGTCATCCCAGGTCCTTAAACTATAGTTAATGCTCTCCACAGGTCCTATACAGTAAAAGAGTCAGACAGAGATGCCCGCTACGCGAGCAAGTGGATAAAGGTGAGTTAAATGACTTTTTATTTTTTTTTAACCCCTCCAGCCCTGTTTTACTATGCATTCTGTATTCAGAATGCTATTATTTTCCCTTATAACCATGTTATAAGGGAAAATAATAAGGTTCGGGTCTCCATCCCGATCGTCTCCTAGCAACCGTGCGTGAAAATCGCACCGCATCCGCACTTGCTTGCGGATGCTTGCGATTTTCACGCAACCCCATTCATTTCTATGGGGCCTGCGTTACGTGAAAAACGCACCAAGAGGAGCATGCTGCGATTTTCACGCAACGCAAAAGTGATGCGTGAAAATCACCGCTCGTGTGCACAGCCCCATAGAAATGAATGGGTCAGTATTCAGTGCGGGTGCAATGCGTTCACCTCCCGCATCGCATCCGCGCGGAATACTCGCTCGTGTGAAAGGGGCCTAAGACTACTTTCACACGTTTTGGTTTGCGTTTGTGAGATCCGTTTTAGGGCTCTCACAAGCGGTCCAAAACGGATCAGTTTAGCGCTAATGCATTCTGAATGGAAAAGGATCCGAATGCATCAGTTTGCCTCCGTTCCGCCTCCATTGCGCTCTGGAGGCGGACACCAAAACGCTGCTTGCGTTTTGGTGTCCGCCTGACGATGTGGAGGCAAACGGATCCATCCTGATTTTTCACTGACACAATAAGGCACAATAGAAAACGGATCCGCCCCCCATTGACTTTCAATGGTGGTCAAGACGGATCCGTTTGGCCAATGTTAAAGATAATACAAACGGATCCGTTCTGAACGGTTGCAGGCGGTTGTATTATCGGTGCGGATCCGTATGTGCAGATCCATGGCGGATCCGCACCAAACGCGAGTGTGAAAGTAGCCTTAGATGAACAGTTAACCCTTTGTGACAGAACGGCCCTTCAGGACCCTGCCATTTTCAACGTAGCACTGCTATATCGATAATCAGTGATAAACTTGGCATCAGGGGCAAATAAGGGCTACATAGCGGGAAATCTGACCCTGTCGGATCCCTAAATAGTGGCTTAGCCCAGAGGCACACCCTGATGGTGGATCCTCGTACCTAAGCCTAATATGCCCCAAGAAGCCCTAACAAACGTGTGAAAAAAAATAATACCCTAAATCCTGACGTGTTTCCCCAAGTAGATTGATAAAGGTTCATCAGGGGACAAAGAGGGCAATACAACATAAACAATTGATAAGATAATCATCTGTTATGGGAGACCTTACAGAGCAATACCTGAGCATAAAAAATATGGAGCAATAACCTGATGTAAAAATACACATGTGGGCTCCAAAAATTACCAATGTAGGCTATTTACAATTAGCACCGTGGAGAACCAATAACAAGGCAATACAATATAGCAAGGTCCATGTGGACCACTCATGTGGGCCAACTTCCTAAGGATTTAAGGATCTCCATTGAGCAGGATAGCAGCTACCTTAAAACATCCACATGTGGGTTTAAATACCCATTTGGGGAGGGGTTATAACTATGATGCACCAAGGGGCGGATGTAAAAACAGCCATTCCTGATCAAATCATGTGATAAGTCATGTGATAAGTCATGTGATAAGTCATGTGATAAGTCATGTGATAAGTCACATGCTAAGGAATAGAAGAGAGACACATGATCGATCACGTGATACATCACATGCTGAGGAATAGCAGGAACACACATGATGAATTGTGTGATAAACCACATGATAAAATGGCAGAAAGACACAATTACCTGCTGATAAAAGGTAATATACCAATAGTACAAGATGTGCCCATTGTATCTCTACCTAACAGAAGTCTAGGCGATCGCCTGGTGCATAGTCATTATACATGCCCAAGACATCCTGGTACTTGGCTTGATCGCAAGCTTCTGGGCACATTTAAGTGCGGTTTTTGTCAAGCATCTAAGTTTATGAGGAACACAAAAACCAACATGTGTTCTCTCACTGGCCGTATATTTACGGTCAGGGACTTTATTAATTGCAGAAGTAAGGGAGTCATTTACCTTTGTCAATGCAAATGTCCTAAGGATTATATTGGAAAAACATATAGAGAACTGAGACGCAGGATATATGAGCATATTAATGACATTAGGAAAAAGAATAACCCCCCGATGGCTGATCATGTTGTATAGGTCCATGGAGGCGATCCTCATGTTCTCACCTTTTCAGCATTAGAATTGGTTCCTCCGTCCCCCAGAAAGGGTGACTGGAACCGTTGTATTTTGCAAAAGTAATCTGAATGGATCTATCGATTCCATTCTCAGTCGCCAGGGTGTCTGAATGAAGGGCTTACATTCGCTTGCTTTATTTGAGGTAGGGTTCTCCTTTTTCTGTGTGTTTTCTCTTCTCCAATGAGTTTCTAGTCTATTATTGATGCGTGAAGCGTCAAGTTCTGTATATTGTAAAAAAAGGGTTGGTTTTTCTTATTTGGGTAGCTTCAACCCTATATAAAGTTGGCATCATTTAAATACCCAATACCTAATGTGGGTTTGTATTAGAGATGAGTAGTGTTGAGTGCGAATATTCAAAAAAAAAAATTTTTTCGCGAATATCGGCTTTTCGAGAATTCGCAAAAATTTAGAATATAGCGCTATATATACGTAATGCCGGATATTCTTTTATTTTTTTTTTATTTTTTTTTAACACAGTACATATCAGGTGATCATCCCTCCCTTCTTCTAGCTTATGGGCCAATGAGAAGGCTTTGTCACAGCTTAGCAACATCCCTAGCAACCAATTTGCCTACCCCACACCGTTATTTCGCCCGCATTACGCGAATAATACATTGCCGATTTTTGCAATCAAGAATAAAATCTCGAATTCGCAAATTCACGAATATATGACGAATATTCTACAAAATATTAGCGAAATATCGCAAATTCAAAAATTTCTCCTGGCGCTTCAAGTGGAATTCGATCCGAATTTCAGGATAAATTAGATTCGCCTAGAAGCCGAATTTCCTCGTGCTTTGTGTCAGCTAATCAATTTAACCTGAAATAGCATAAAAAACAAAAAAAATTTAAACTTACCTCCTCTATTTGCTCGCGACGGGCCACCAGCCTCCATCTTGCTTGAAGATCTCAGCTGAAATCCCGAGAGGCGCGAGATTCCACATGACGCCGGTCGGCGTGATGATGTCATACGTCACCACGCCAGCTGGCGTGATGATGTAATCTCGCTCTGCACGGGATTTCAGCCGAGATCTTCAAGCAAGATGGCGGCGGCCGGCCCATCACGAGAAAATGGAGGCGGAAAGTTTAAATTAATGTTTTTTTTTTAAATCTATTTGGGGAGGGATACATTTAATAATCTACTATCTAATGTGCTGTGTATGTATTGGTTTGAAGCGCAGGTCTGTCGCAATATTGTTACATCTCCTATCTATGTGACCTTCCTTAGCTCCATTTCCATACTCTGATGTTAGTTAAAATAATGTTTTTTAGATGGGTGTTAGGTAGAGATGGGCATATCTTGTACTATTGGTATATTACCTTTTTTCAGCAGGTAATTGTGTCTTTTTGCCACTTTATCATGTGGTTTATCACACGAGTCATCATGTGTGTTCCTGTTATTCCTCAGCATGTGATATATCACTTGATCATTTCTCTCTTCTATTCCTTAGCATATGATTTATCACATGACTTATCACATGGTGTATCACATGACTTATCACATGATGTGTCACATGATTTGTGTAAAGAAGAGGACCGGCACTCGCAAATGGAATTTTCACCGGTCCTCTTCTTTACATTGTTTGCTGGGACGCCGACCTCTTGACACGTGCACCGCAGCCATCACAAGGCAGTGCCGACCCTTATCTTCAATAGTGTCACATGATTTATCACATGATCTGTGATTTCTACCAGGAATGGCTGTTTTTACATCCGCCCCTTAGTGCATCATCGTTCTAACCCCTCCCAAAACGGGTATTTAAACCCACATGTGGACGTTTTATGGTAGCTGCTATCCTGCTCAATGGAGATCCTTACATCCTGAGGAAGTTGGCGCACATGAGTGGTCCACATGGACATTGCTATATTGTATTGCCTTGTTATTGGTTCTCCACGGTGCTGATTGTAAATAGCCTACATTGGTCATTTTTGTAGCTCACATGTATCTTTTTACATCAGGTCATTGCTCCATATTTTTTATGCTCAGGTATTGCTCTGTAAAGGTCTCCAATAACAGATGATTGTCTTATCAATTGTTTATGTTGTATTGCCCTCTTTGTCCCCGATGAACCTTTATCAATCTACTTGGGGAAACACGTCGGGATTTAGAGTATAATTTTTTTTCACAACTTTGTTTGGGCTTCTTGGGGCATATTAGGCTTAGGTATGAGGAGAGAAGGCATCCACCATCAGGGTGTGCCTCTGGGCTGAGCCACTATTTAGGGTTCCGACAGGGTCAGATTTCCCGCTATGTAGCCCTTATTTGCCCCTGATTCCAAGTTTATCAATGATTATCAATATAGCAGTGCTACATTGGGATATACATTGATGGCCCTAATTGGGCTCTTTTTATATCATATATTAAAAGTTATGTTTTAATTGGTTTCTGCTTTCTGTGATAATACTTTGATCTTTGCATGACCGACAAATGTTATTATGTACACTCAAGATTTTTGTACCCTGCCATTTTTCACCTTAAGGACCAGAAATTTGATGTGTCACTTTATGTGGTAATAACTTTGCATAATAGAAACCACCCATAAATGGTCCCATTTCAGAAAATACACCCCTCAAGGTATTCAAAACTAATTTTACAAATGTTGCTAACCTTTTAGGTGTCCCACAAGAATTAAAGGAAAATATAGATGAAATTTCAGACTTTCATTTTTTTGGCAGATTTTCCATTTTAATTTAAAAAATTCGGTAACAAAGCAAGGGTTAACAGCCAAACAAAACTCAATATTTATTACCCTATTACTATAAACTGCTGTATGGCAACATGGCAGAGCACAGAAGGAAAGGAGCGCCATGTAGTTTTTGGAGGGCAAATTTTACTGGGATAATTATAAGTTGCCATGTCACATTTGAAGGTATTCAAAACTGATTTTACAAACTTTGGTAACCCTTTAGATGTTCCACAAGAATTCAAGGAATATGTACAGTACATGAAATTTCAGAATTTCACTTTTTTGGCAGATTTTCTATTTTAATCCATTTTTTCTGGTAACAAAGCAAGGTTTAACAGTCAAAACATACTCAATATTTATTACTTTGATTCTGTAGTTTACAGAAACACCCCATTTGATTTTTGGAGGGCAGATTTCACTGGAATAATTTTAAGTTGCCATCTCCCATTTGAAGCCCCCCTGATGCACCCCTAGAGTAGAAACTCCCAAAAAAGTGACCCCATTTTGGAAACTACGAGGTAAGGTGGCAGTTTTGTTGGTACTTTTTTAGGATACATATGATTTTTGGTTGCTTTATATTACACTTTTTGTGAGGCAAGGTAACAAAAATAGCTGTTTTGGCACCGTTTTAATTTTTTTTGTTTTTTGCAATGTTCATCTGACAGGGTAGATCATGTGCTATTTTTATAGGGCAGGTTGCTAGGGACGCGACAATACCAAATATGAATACTTTTTTGGGTTGTTTCTTTCAGTTTTACATAATGAAGCATTTTTGAAAAAAATGATTTTTTTAGTGTCTCCATATTCTGAGAGCCATATTTTTTATTTATTTTTGGTTGATTGTCTTAGGTAGGATCTTTTTTATTGCTTGGAAAGGGAGCTAATTTACATATCTTTTTCCTAGAATTCAGAGGAGCATTGCTTGGCCTATAAGTCTCCTTACACTACTAGGACCTCTCTATAAGGAGAAATAGTACACCCTGGCAGAAGGGAAGACACTAAATTGGGGATGAGAGGACATGAATGCTGATAGTCATAGAAGTTTGAGATGATCTCGTAGATGGCAGATGAATGACAGTAAATAGAAACAGAGCAAATCTTAATTGACCATATCTGAATGCAACAATATGCCAACAAGCAAGTCCTAAACACTGCAAGAAAGGCTATGGAACTACAGATCCCAGAATACAAGTGACAAACATTCCAATGCCCATTTCTTAGAAAAGGGAAATGCCCCTTGGAGGAGCTACAGATAAGCACTCAAATCCAACATATGCTAGGGTCTATGTGGTATATTTTTAGTGTTGGAGGAAGCTGGAGCACTTGAAGGAACCCACAGAAACACAAGGAATATATAAAAACTCCATGCAGATGTTGCCATTGATGAGGTTTGAACCCAAGGCCCCAGGGTTACAAGCCACCATGCTGCCCCACAGCAGAATATACACCAGACCAGAACAAAGAGCAATCATGGAACTACAGGTCTCAGAATACAGAACAAAGTCCAAACTATCTGGAAGAGGCTGCAAACACTATACCAGATAACCAGAATGAAGTAAGGCTTGGATATATAAAGGATCAACAATCAGCAATGCCACCCTATTCAGTCTGGTAAAGCTAGACATTTATCAAACCCAGATTAAGATACAATGCAGTTGCATATTAACTGCTCAAACAAAAGTATCTAGCTAAACAAAAAGCAACTGGGAGACCCTTGTTGCTTATAACTGGTATACCTGGTCCATTTAGTTTGAGAACTGAGCTGTTCTCCCTGGCTTCCTCTGGTCACAGTACATTCCCACGTGGGCATAACCAAGCTTGATCCAACCAGTAATTTACCCAGTCAGTCAACAGGAATTATTTGAGCCCAGTTATCCAACAGGCAATACTGAAATAGTGATGTTTTGGCCCTTTAAGACTCTGCGCTTTAGACATCCCACATGGTCTGATAATTTCATCATGAGAAGAGTCTGTAGATTTTAGCGAGGAAATGCTGAAATGTTTAAGTGTTCCAAATTGTATTTACGGGAACAAGAGCAATTGCAATATCATTACTCACTGATTAAATTAGGAAATCCTAAACTTCCTTAGCCAGTGAATTGGACTAGAGCTATCAAAGGCTTCATTCGGAAGATGCTGGAATTAAAGGCTGAAAGGTAGTAATTTGATGTATTTGTTTATTTCAACTGCCAAGTAAGTAATTAAAGTCTTTGGTATTCTGCGTCCATAAGGATCAGTGTAATCAATGCTCATATCATTTGCCGCTCATCGCGGCTTAAAGGTTAATCTATTTAATTCGTATTCTCTTTATGTATTCTGCTCAGTTATTCTTTGGCCTTAGTCTTCTATATATAAAACCAATGGATCTGCCTTTCTTCTTATACATCAAGCTCAATGACTCTACGTTTTGCTGTTTTAGACTCGGAGCAATTCTTGACCAGCAATTGTTTCTTCTTTAGCTTGTAAGCAAATTGTAGATAAATAATGTCCAGGTAATAAACATGTCATTTGGGAATGATATGTAATTAGAGATGAGCGAATCAAAGTTGACGAAGTGGAATTCGATCCAAATTTCAGAAAAAATTTGATTTGCACCGAATCCGAATTTCCTCACGCTTTGTCCAAACACGCTGCTGCACCTGTTTGGACATGGAGCAAGGAACTCTGGGAATGAGGGGTCACCCACAATGCCATGCATGCAGCCAATCAGCAGCCAGCCAGCCGTGTGATGTCACAGCCCTATAAATACCCTCAGCCATCTTGGATTCAGCCATTTTCCAGTGTACTTAGTGCAGGGAGAGACGTCAGCAGGCGCGAGGGACAGTGTTTAGGAAAGACTTAATTGTGCTAAAAAAAAATATTTTCAAGTTCAGGGAAATATTACTCAAGGTGCAGGGAAAGGATAGGGAGGAATCATTCCGCAGCATTTATGTAGAACAGGGTTCAGTAGGGGAGGTTACAGCCTGGGTAGAAGGAACAATCCTATTACACCTTGCTGCACTGAATGCGGATATAAATTGCCAATATACAGCTCTGTAATTCCAGCAAACTGTTTTTATTAGGGTGCCTGATACCGGCATTAACAGGGAAATTTTTCTAAGTCTTATTTGCGGTGCAGTTATTTGTTCTAAAGCCCTTTTTGGCTTGCATTAGTAATTAGTGTTGAGCGCGAATATCGTATTACAAATTTTTATCGCGAATATCGGCACTTCGAGAATTTGCTAATATTTAGAGTATATCGCTATATATTCGTAATTTTGAATATTCTTTTTTTTTCACAGCTTGTGGGCCAATGAGAAGGCAGCAATATCGCTGTCATAGCTTAGCAACTTCCCTAGCAACCAATAGGAAAGTTGCCTACCCCTTACTATATAAGAAAATTTCCAGCAGCCATTTTGTGCTGTTTCATGCAGTTGTGAGAGAGAGAGGGTTGTGATAATTGTGCTGAATTGCTGTTTTAATACTTCTGATACCTCATATATAATCCAGATATTTAGTGGTAGATAGTGTAGGATAGTTAGTGTAGCTGATAGGTTCCAGTGTAGGGTGTTAGGTACATTAGTTAGTTAGCTCAGTCATATATATAATCCAGATAGTTAGTGTGAGATAGTGTAGGTTAGTTAGTTAATAGTGTAGCTGATAGGGTTTAGTGCAGGGTGTAGTGTAGGTTAAATAGAGATATAGTATAGTGTAGTCTTTTGCTGTCTGTTTAGTCTGTGAAAGAAAAAAGTAGTTTGCGGTGTTTTAGGGTTTTGTGTGCTAGGATTGTCTGCGTCTTTTGTCTGGGGAAAAAAAAAAGTCTTTGCCTGTGTTTTAGTGTTTATAATTTTAGGGTTTAATTTGTTAGGGAGGGATTATTGTGTGCGTCTTTTGTCTTTGAAAAAAACAACAACAAAAGTCTTTGCCTGTGTTTTATTGTTACAGTTTTAGGGTTTCGTTTTATTGTTAAAGTTTGCCCAAACTCCCTCATTATTTTCTTTCTAAATTTTTTTTCTGTTGTTTAAAAACTTTTTTGTTTGCTAGTCACAAACTCACAAGCATAAGTGGGGCTGTGGTCGTTCCGGCAGCCATGGTCGGAGGGGCGGGCGCAGGTGGCAGGGGCCTCCGCCTCATCCGTGATTTCTTCGGGCGGCTGCCCCATTTCATCGCAGAACGCCGAGACAGTGGTGTCATTTGTGACCCAAATCAGTGGCACGGAGTCCTCTGCCCCGGCTCTCAGCAGCAGCGGCTTGCCGCCTTTTGCAGGACCAGCCCCCAGACCCCCAAGAATCAACCCTGATGCTGTTTGACAGCGACAGTGAGAGGAACATCTTGGGCGTGGTAATGCAGGAGAGTGAGCTACAGCTTGGTCTGGATGGTCAGGACCTTTTGGAAGTAATGGAGGAGGAGGTGGTACCGCCCGTCAGTACCCCAGTGACATCCCTTCCAACTGGTGCGAGTGGTTTTAGCCACAGAACCCCCGCACCTAGTCAGACCCAGGCATCAACGAGGGGACAGCGGAGCCAGGTCAGGGGCCCCATGTCTGCTGTTCCCCTCAATCAACCACTGGTCTACTTTGGGACTGGCATTACAGGTGATAAAGAGGAGGGTGATTTAGAATCAGGTGACAGCAGCACTGATGAGGAAGGTAGCGTGCTGGCAGGAGCTCCACTGGTAATGGCAGGAAGCGGCAGCAGCAGGAGGTCAGTGCGTAAGTCGCCTGTTTGGGCTTACTTCACCCTGGCAGCAGACGATGTGACAATTGCCATCTGTCATCTCTGCCATGTCAGGGTGAGGAGAGAGGTCTGTTGCTCAGCTGGGTACCACTGCCCTTACTCAGCACCCGAGAGTCAACCACTGGCGGGAGTGGGAACAGATGCAGGATGGTCGTAGCAGCGCCAGCAGCAGTACGCAGGGGACAGCAGCTCCTGCCACTGACCTGCAGCCACCCCACCCCCTTCCAACAATGCATACCCACTCCCCCACTCCCTCTATCACCTTCACTGCCATCCGGCAGCAGCCGTCGGTTGCCGATGCATTTGAACGCACCGCATCCTATGCCCCCAGCGACCGACGCATGCGTTCACTCAATGGGCTGCTGGCAAGGGTTATCGCCCAACATCTGCTGCCCTTCAATATTGTAGACTGCAATATTGTAGACTGCAATCCATTCTATTGTAGACTGCAATCCGTGTCCCCAGCCGCCATTTCTTTGCCAGGACTGGCGGCCCTGCCCTACACCAGCACATTGTGCAGAATGTATCCCTGTCGCTGGATCACACTGTCAGCAACAGAGTACATCTGACAATGGATGCATGGACCAGCAGACATGGGCAGGGACGATACATAAGCTTTACAGCCCATTGGGTGTCCCTCCGAGGCGCCGGGGAGAGATCATCAGAAGTGGCGGCATCTCAGTTTGTGGTGCCGCCCCAGGGTGTCCAGGGGAGAACTGCTGCTCTCCCTCAAGCCACTGTCTCCACCGCTGCTGAGCCCCCCAGCAAGCATCCCCGTAGCTATGAAAGTGTGGGGCATGTCCACTGCCAGGCCTTGCTCCAGCTTGTGAGCTTAGGGGAATGGAGACACACTGGACCTGATGTTCTGGCCACCCTCCAGGCTCAGGTCCACAAGTGGCTGACACCCCGAAGGATCCAGGCAGGTATAGTTGTCTGTGACAACGCCAGCAACCTCCTCGCCACCCTCCATGCTGGCAGTCTCACAGACGTGCCCTACATGGCACATGTCTTTAACCTTGTGGTACAGAAGTTCCTACGCACATACCCAAGGTTGAGCGACATCGTGCCAACGGTACGTAGGATTGCCAGCCACTTCTGACTCTCCCAAACCGCCAATGCGTCCCTTTCCAAACTGCAGCAGGACAACAGTCTGCTATCTCACAGGCTGATTGTGGACAGAGTCACGCGGTGTAACTCCAACCTTCACATGCTGGAGAGGTTATGGGAGTAGCGACGGGCGGTGAAAGAATACCTGCTGGACCAAGGCACTTCCTGGCCATCACACCCTCTCCCATACATCACAAATGCAAAGTGGGGGCAGATACACCAGGTTTGCCACGTGTTGGCCTAATTCGAGCAGACAACCAAGATGGTCAGCGGGGAGCATGTCGGCCTCAATGACGTGCTCCCCATAGTGTCCCTGCTGGACAGGACACTAGATCTCCTGCTTGAGGCTGGGGAGAGTGCCTTGGTGGAGCAAGAAGAGGCAAGAATGCTCCACCAAGACCAGGCCCAGGACGAGGAGGAGGAGGAAGAATGTTTTGAGGATTTTGCCAGCGTCCAGGAGTCTGGGCCTGGTCAAGAGGGAGAACCGATGCGGGGGGCACCGTTTGTGCGGGGGTGGGGCGGCTCCCACAGGGAGCAGCAGCAGCAGGAGGACCAAGATGTCATGAACCCGGGGAGCTAAGAAGAGTCACAGCGAGATATCTTCTTCCCCATGGCTGCCCACATGCTGCGATGCCTCAGGAGAAAATAAGAGGGATGAGTTTTTGTTGGCCACCCTTTTAGAATCTCGCTGCAAGGGGAAACTGGAACAGTTCATCCCAGCCAGTTGGAGGAACGCCCGTATGCAATACCTGCGGGCCTGTCTGCTCCTCCGGCTGGAGCAGGCAAACACTCAGCCTCACGCTCTAGTTCTCCCCGCCCATCTCACCCAGCAGGTTGCTGGCCCAAGCATCTCCAGCCGAGCATGTGATCTTATGGGTGAGATGAGGTTTTCTACCAGTCTGCACAATCCAATAGCAGCAGTCACCACCAGCGGCTGGCATGCATGGTGGCAGACTACATGGGGTTCGTTGGTGCTTCCGACAGCATAAGCACCGACGACCCCATGGAGTACTAAGTTGCCAGGCTGGATACCTGCAGTGAGCTCACTCAGTATGCGCTGGAACTACTGTCTTTACCCCCTCCAGTGTACTGTCTGAGCGGACATTCAGCCTGGCAGGTGGTGTGGTCACCGACAAGCGTACCCGTCTGTCCGCTGACTCCGTGGACAGACTTACATTTATCAAAATGAACGAGTCCTGGATCGGCAGTGACTTCTTGGTAGAGATGTCGCAAACATAAAATTTTCCGTTCACAAACGGCGAACGCAAATTTTCGCAAATGTTCGCGAACCGCCATTGACTTCAATAGGCAGGCGAATTTTAAAACCCACAGGGACTCTTTCTGGCCACAATAGTGGTGGAAAAGTTGTTTCAAGGGGACTAACACCTGGACTGTGGCATGCTGGAGGGGGATCCATGGAAAACTCCCATGGAAAATTACGTAGTTGACGCAGAATCGGGTTTTAATCCATAAAGGGCATTAATGACCTAACATTCCTAAATTGATTGGAATAACGTGCTTTAAAACATCAGGTATGATGTTGTATCGATCAGGTAGTGTAACGGTTACGCCCGCTTCACAGTGACAGACCAAACTCCCTGTTTAACGCACTGCAAACAACCGCAAACAGTCCATTTGCACAACCGCAAACTCCCCATTTGCACAAGGTTGGATACCAAGCTAGCCATGTCCCGTTCCTTGTCCTCACTGATGTCATTGAAGGTCTCTTCCTCCACCCAGCCACGTACAACACCAAGGGTCCCCGAAAGGTGACAACAAGCCCCCTGGGACGCCTGCTCTGTTTGGTCTTCCACCTCCTCAAAGCCACCTTCCTCATCTGACTCCTCTTCTTCAGACTCCTCTCTCTGCGTTGCCTCTCTCTGCGTTATTATAAGGTGTGTTAAGTAGTACTATTCCTATCAGTTTAATCCCTGTTCCGTACCCCATCAGGGGACGTGTATGGAATAGATTTTAGGAACCGGGAGATGGAAAAAGATTCTTGGTTGGTCCTCTTACTTCCAATTTGGGGCACTGCGCGTGCGCCGTGCAATGTACTGTGCCACCAGATATGAGTGGTGTGTTAAGTAGTACTATTCCTATCAGTTTAATCCCTGTTACGTCCCCTATCAGGGGACGTGTATATGGAATCGATTTTAGGAACCGGGAGATGGAAAAAGATGCTTGATCGGTCCTCCTACTTCAAATTTGGGGCACTGTGCGTGCAATCTAATGTGCCACCAGATATGAGTGGTGTGTTAAGTAGTACTATTCCTATCAGTTTAATCCCTGTTACGTCCCCTATCAGGGGACGTGTATATGGAATCGATTTTAGGAACTGGGAGATGGAAAAAGATGCTTGGTCGGTCCTCCTACTTCAAATTTGGGGCACTGCGCGTGCAATCTAATGTGCCACCAGATATGAGTGGTGTGTTAAGTAGTACTATTCTTATCAGTTTAATCTCTGTTACGTCCCCTATCAGGGAACGTGTATATGGAATCGATTTTAGGAACCGGGAGATGGAAAAAGATGCTTGGTCGGTCCTCCTACTTCAAATTTGGGGCACTGTGCGTGCAATCTAATGTGCCACCAGATATGAGTGGTGTGTTAATTAGCACTATTCTTATCAGTTTAATCCCTGTTACGTACCCTATCAGGGGACGCGTATATGGAATCGATTTTAGGAACTGGGATATGGAAAAAGATGCTTGGTCGGTCCTCCTACTTAAAATTTGTGGCACTGCGCGTGCAATCTAATGTGCCACCAGACATGAGTGGTGTGTTAAGTAGTACTATTCTTATCAGTTTAATCCCTGTTACGTCCCCTATCAGGGGATGCGTATATGGAATCGATTTTAGGAACTGGGATATGGAAAAAGATGCTTGGTCGGTCCTCCTACTTAAAATTTGTGGCACTGCGCGTGCAATCTAATGTGCCACCAGATATGAGTGGTGTGTTAATTAGTACTATTCTTATCAGTTTAATCCCTGTTACGTACCCTATCAGGGGATGCGTATATGGAATCGATTTTAGGAACTGGGATATGGAAAAAGATGCTTGGTCGGTCCTCCTACTTAAAATTTGTGGCACTGCGCGTGCAATCTAATGTGCCACCAGATATGAGTGGTGTGTTAAGTAGTACTATTCTTATCAGTTTAATCCCTGTTACGTCCCCTATCAGGGGACGTGTATATGGAATCGATTTTAGGAACCGGGAGATGGAAAAAGATGCATGGTCGGTCCTCCTACTTCAAATTTGGGGCACTGCGCGTGCAATCTAATGTGCCACCAGATATGAGTGGTGTGTTAAGTAGTACTATTCTTATCAGTTTAATCCCCTTTACGTCCCCTATCAGGGGACGTGTATATGGAATCGATTTTAGGAACCGGGAGATTGAAAAAGATGCATGGTCGGTCCTCCTACTTCAAATTTGGGGCACTGCGCGTGCAATCTAATGTGACACCAGATATGAGTGATGTGTTAAGTAGTACTATTCTTATCAGTTTAATCCCTGTTACGTCCCCTATCAGGTTTTAGACAACCGCAAAAAGTTGTCAATAGTTGACACACTCATAACATAAATTTTATACCTCTATGCGTCAATCTTGGTGTAGTTATGACTGTGCTCGTGCACACGTTTGGGAGATTGCAGGCGATGGGGTTTTTTCAAAGCCTATGGTCGTGCTGAGGTAGTTCAGTGACAGTTAAGTGACCCAGAAAACAATGATTCTGCAGTGTAGGCCCATTGTTGGCCTAGTAGGCTTTAATGATCACCTTAGATGATCACAAAGAAAATTAATGTTTTTTCTATGCAAAATTATCCAGCCGATCGCTTTTGGTCTGTTCACAATGAAGCAACGACCTTATCATCTGGGGTGTGCCAACAATGCCATTGCCAACACACTCATAGAGGTGGTTGCTTCATTGTGATACGCAAGCCCCTTCACCACAGCAAGGTAACGATCACGAAGGGGAATTGACACATGTATGTGCATTTTATTTTGTTTGGTTTTTGAAGCCACAGTGCAGCACCAGAGGCTAGAAAAATTAGGCATGTACACATGCATGAAAAATTAGGTATTGTTGCAGCCAGAAAAATTGATGTTTGTTTCCCAGGCAGAAAGTGCCCTAAAACATTGCGGCTTGAACCCTAGTTGGTGACGGATAAGTCACGCAAGTCATCCGGCATTCAGAGATAAAATACAGCAGCGTGTGGACCATTTTTAGCCTAAGGCAGCTCATCTCATCAGGCCTTTTTTAGTCGAATGTATCGTCCACTGTCAGTCCCTTCGGGATCCATGCCTCATTAATCTTAATAAAGGTGAGGTAAATTTGACTTTTTTGACCTAGGCGACTTCTCTTCTCAGTGACAATACCTCCTGCTGCACTGAAGGTCCTTTCTGACAGGACACTTGAAGCGGGGCAGGCCAGAAGTTCTGTCGCAAATTGGGATAGCTCAGGCCACAGGTCAAGCCTGCACACCCAGTAGTCAAGGGG